>NW_026055978.1:0-469865 GCF_023758025.1 Alternaria triticimaculans
ATTCTAGAATCTAGAATATAGAAAATAGTAATAAAGCTAAATTTCTAATAGTAACTAAAGTAAAACTTTATTACTATAGATCTTTAATAATAAAGATAAAGTTATTATAGTAATAATAACTAAGATTGTAGACTTTTATTTTTTAGATAATTAATAACTTAAAGAATTCTCTCTTTTTCTCTAAGAGAGATTATAAATACTAGTATATATAAAGTAGAACGCGTTTTTAAGGCGTCTTTTTATATATATAATTCTAGTAAAATAGATTCTTTAAGCTTATTAAAGCTTCTAGCTAGTTTACTTTTAAAATAATATACGTAGGTAACTAACTACTCTCTAAATAGAGAAAACGTATATAAAACTCTATTATCTTATATTTCTATAAGTAGAGTAAGTAGAGACTAATACTAGTAAAAGTCTTAGCTAATACTGCTATTTTATTAATATTAATAAGAAGTACTTTAGTTTCTTTCTTATTAATTATTAATAATAATAACTAAAAGCTTTTTTTCTTATTATTATAAAATAATAATAAGTACTTTTCTTTTTATTATTAATTATAATAGAAGCTAATTAACTACTAAATAAAAATTATAAATCTTTAAATAGCTTAAAGCTAAAAAGATACTATTATAATAATATATAAAAAGTATAAGTTAAACTATATAGTTCTAAAATAGATATTTTATTAATTCTAAAGAATAACTCTTTTAGAATAAATAAAAATCTTTTTCTTTTAAATATATTAATTACTTAGAATAAGTAATAATATAAATAAAATATATTCTAATAAAGCTATAAGCGTCTAGCTAGGCTTATAACCTGTAAAGAATAGATAGGTAATAAGAACTATTCTCTAATAATAGAATATAGCTTTATTAGAACAAAGTAGTTAAATACTATAATAAATAGTATATAACTAATAAAGATTATAAAATAATTGTAGAGTAGATAATAGGTAAAAGGTAATAATATTATTACTAGGTAAAGAATAACTATAGAGAATTGCTATTTCTTTTATAGAAAATAGCTACTAGAATAATTACGTAAATATCTACCTATTTCTATCTAGAGATAAAGATTTATAATTAAATCTACTTAATTTCTATTAATTTCTAGATTTATAATCTAAGTCTACTAAATTCTTCTTATCTTCTAGATTTATAATCTAGACTAGTACTAATTATATTAGTCTATACGTTGTATTACATAAACTAATAATTAGTTTATTACTAGATCTTTTAGTAATTATAGAAAGAAAGATAAGAAGATAAAAGTTATTAAATTATATAATAACTCTAATATTAACTAGGCTAAGATAAATAGAGGTGTTTTAGAATCTTCTAGTATAGTAGATTAAAACTAGCTACTAAAATCTTAATTACGTAAGCAATTAGATTTACTAGAAATTTTTCTAATTTGTTAAGAAATTATAATAAGTGTAATCTTAACAAAGCTTAATAATAATAAAAAGATAATAATAACTAAGTTATTATAATCTTTATAGTATTAGAGATAATTCTATTATTAAAACTATAGATAGTTAATAGATATAGATAATACTTAAATAGAGATATACTCTAATACCTATATCTCTTTATAGACCTAATAGATTAGATTATACTAAACTAAGTTAGAGTTAGAGTTTATAGTAGTAGATTAGTATAGCGCTAGTTAATAGATAGTACTATAGTATAGAGAGAAGGCAAAGAATATACATTAGGCTTAGAATTAGAGAACACTTTACGTTACGTACTTATAGTAGCTATAGTATATAAACTAGATAGAAAAAGTAGCTCTAGAGGTAGTACTATAAACCTACTAGAACGTAGTATTAAGTAGCTAACTATATAGGCTTTATAGATATTATATTTTTCTTTATATTAGTAGTAGCTAATATATTATATTAGTTTATTAAAGTATTTATCTAATATAATATAGATATACTAGTTAGGTATAGAAATATTACGCTGTATAATTTAGTTAAGAAGTTACTAGTTAGATAAACTTAGTTTATAGAAGAAAGACTTTAGTCTACTTCTAATTAAAATATAAATAATATAATATATTCTATTCTATTCTCTATATTCTACTATTTAATTATATATAATAAAATAATTAGGCTCTTTTATAATAATAATCTTAAATATATTAGATACGTCTACACTAGAATTAAAGGTAGATATAGCTACTATAATACTATTAGAGTTTTGCTTAAATCTAAATTAGGCCTATTTCTACTTATCTTTATTTATACTTATATAATACTAGAAGCTATGTAGCTTCTTTACTAGCTATATAGTATTATCTTAGAAAAAAATATATACTAGAAGTTTACTAGCTATCTAAGTCTTAGTAGATAGATAATAGACTATAGTAGAGCTTTAGATAGTAAGTTTAGATAGTATAGTGCGTACTTAATATACTAAGTTAGATTAGGTAGTACGTTATTAGAATATCTATATCTATCTCTATAGTTCTATAAGATAATACGCTTTCTTCTTACTATAATAAGAAATAGTAGTAGAAAGTAAGGTAATAGAAATGCTATATTAAGCTATACTATATATATTTATAAGTCTAGCGTAGTATTTATAGTTAGAAAGAAGAACGTAGTAAAACTTATCTACTACTACTTATTCTAAGCGTTTAATATCTTAAGCCTATATTACTATTTCTTAGAAATAGGTATCTAATATATACTCTAGTATAGCTAGAATAATACTAGCTGTTTTATTAAATAAAGAGTTACTCTACTTACTCTAGATAATTACTAAATATTTATACTTAAAGATAATATCTTCTTAAAGTATAATAAGTAGTATAACTAGAATAGTCTACCTATAATTCTTATAGTAAGTAGGTAGTAGAAACGCTATACTCTTACTAGATTCTATACTAGTAATATAGACTACTATAGGTTAATAAGTAAGAATTATATTAATTACTATTTTCTAGTTACTATAAAAGCTCTTTACGCTAAAGCTATCTTAAAGAACTACTCTAATATTAAGTAAAGCTTAAGTAGTAAGTTACTTCTTAAAATAGAAACTAGTAGTAATTTTTTTACTACTATTATAGCTAGAGTTAGCGCTATAAAAGCCTAAGTCTATATACTATATAGTAGATACTATTTAATATACTTCTAGTGTAGTAAATCTACTTTAAAAAACTACTACTATAGTAGAGCTATAGATACTAACTCTAGTATATACTATATATCTAGCTTAAAGTTTATAATACTTATTCTACTTTTCTTTAAGTACTTTATTAATCTTCTCTAGTAATAAAATCTATACACTACTAGTATAGCTCTTACTATAATTTTTATTAAGTTTATAACTAAACGCTATAATTAAGTATTATATAAGGCGTAGTGTAATAAACTAGCTAAGATATAGTAATATAGTATCTTAAATAGTGTTGTACTTATATTATATATAAGAGAATTGTTTTCTATCTATATCTACCTATAGTAGTAGACTCTAGAACTAGTAGTAATAGGCTTTTTATTACTCTTTAGTTTAACCTTTTATAATAATCTACTAAAATAGATAAATAAAACTATAGTACTATATAAAAAGTAAACCTACTTATTCTAGTAGATAGTAATAGATTATCTTAAGAGATTTATTATAGTTATATCTCTTATAGTAATATAAGACTATAGTAATAAGGTCTTTATATATAAAGAAATTACGTAGACTATTATTAATAGAGTTCTCTACTTAAGCGCTAAGAAGTTCTATTATATAAGCTAGCTATCTACTTATAAAGTATATAAAAAGAAATAAAGTGCTTAGAAGCTCTTATATAACGTTACTATACTAAAGAATATAGTTATACTAGTCTAACTAAAATATTATTTTATTATATTTCTTCTCTTAGATAGCCTTTACTATTTAGTGTAGAATAAAATTTATAAGTATATTCTTATAAGACTCTAGTGTTATAAATAGTAAATAACCTAGCTATTACTTACTAGAGTAGTAGTCTATAGATTTCTATAGTAGTATAGAAAGATTTATAAAACTATCTATAAAGATAAGGTATAGAATTAAGTCTTTAGCTTTATACTATAAGAACTATACTATAGCGTAAAACTTATTAAACGTAGTAAAGATCTTCTTTATAGTAATAGTAAAGCTATTCTAGTAAATAAAAGCGTTAATAGTCTTTCTATATTAAGTCTAACTAATATACTAAGTAGATAAGATTATCTACGCTATAGGCGTATAGTACGTCTCTTCTAGATAGTAGTTAATCTAACTATAGAAGCTATTATTCTTTTTCTATACTTTCTACTCTAACTACGTAGTTATAATAGTAGTAGTAGCTATATTTTACTTATTAATTAGTATAGCTACCTCTATAGGCTATATATTAGACTTACTATTATTATCTAAGCTATCTAATACTTCTACTAGTATAGAGAGCGTTAAACTAATTTTATTCTAAAGTTTTTAATAAGCTATAAAACGCGTATACTTCTTAATTATACTTAGATTAGTGCTAAATAAATAGATAGGTTAAAACCTAGGCTACTATATATTAAGCGTAAGAAAGGTAAGAGAAGTAATAAGTGTAAACTTAAAGTTATTCTTAATAATAGTCTATTTAAAAAGAGATATCTAGAAAAAATAATATAAATACTCTAAGGTATTTAATTTATACTAGTAATAGTAAAGAGAAATTTTAGAGAAAAGTTCTAGAATACTATTAAAATAGAATATAAGCGTATTCTATATATTTTACTAATTAGAAGTAAAGGCTAGAAAAGTAGCTAGCTAAGAATAACGCTAGAAATGCACCTAGAAAAAGAACTAAAAGATCTTAGCTACTATAATACTATACTAGAAGTTAAATACCTAGTAATATATAAGAAAAGAGGTAGGTATATACTACTTATTCTCTACTATAATATAAATATATGTCTATTATAACGTACGCGTAACTACGTATTAATATATAAGTATTATACTTTTAACTATATTAAATAGAAAGTAGACCTTTACTTCTAATAGAAAAGTAGTATAATAATATACTTTCTTCTATAATAGGCTTTATACGTATTTCTAGAATTTTATATACTAAAGATATAGGTTAGTTTACTACTTAGATATAAGAGAGATTTATATAATTTTATTATTATAGTATTAGACTTAGAATTACTTAGTAGCTTTATAGTAAGTAAATAGCTCTTTAAGTATTACGCTAGTACTTTCTAGAGTAGAGCTATAGGCTACTATAGTCTTACTATTATCTATAGCTTTAATAGTAACTTTTTCTTAGTCTTTAAGTTCTAGTAGACTATTATAACTATAGAAAGGTATAGTTAGTATAACTTTAAAATATTATAGCGCCTTTAGATCTTTACTTTCTAGAATACGTATAAAAAACTACTATGTATAGATAACGCGCTAGTATATAGCCTACTATTCTATTTATATATCTACTTTTACGCTAGTAGTGTATATATTATACTAGTTATAGAAATATTTCTTTATATTCTTAACACTAGAGACGCCTATATATATATACTTATATTACTTATACTTAACTAATTAGTAGAGAGTAAGATCTATAAAAGTAGATATAACCTAAGTAGATAGCTTAATATTACTATAATTCTATACAAATTCTATAGCTTAGAATTCTACTTTATTTTAGATAGTTTAGTGTATAGAAGAGAATAGTTATTTACTATAAGTAGATAAGCTAAGGTAGATAATAATACTACTTAGTAAGATAGTATAGTAATAGACCTTATAGATAAGAACGCTATAGCTAGGCTTTATATAAAGATAGAAGAAAGCTTTAAGTAATATAATATATAGTACTAGTAAAGAAGCTTAGTGTAGTAGATTAGATAAATTATTAGTACTTTAAATAAAAAAAAAAGTTATATAATCTAAATATAATATTTAAGCTAAGATTATAACTATAGCTAAGAAAAGTAAAGTATTAAACTATATACATTTCTATATCTTTACGCTAACGCTATAGCTTTAACTTTATTATAATTACTATACTAAAAACTCTAAAGGTCTACTTCTATTCTATATACTACTCTAAGAAAGATAATTACTAACTTATAACTAAGGTAGTAATATAGTTATACTTTTCTAATCTTATATTCTTTCTTATAATTCTAGATAGCTTTCTATCTATTACTACTTTTATTATAGCGTTACTAGAGCGTGTCTTATAATAGATATACTAATATCTAGCTAGGCCTATACTACTAATAATAATAAAGTATAACTATAATAATCTAATATAGTCTAAGTACGTTAATAAGAGTATAGGCTTAGATAAGAAAAAAGATACTTTATAGAAGTCTAACGCGCTAGTAACTAGATTAAAGTAAAAATAGAAATTAACTACTAGATAAGTAAATAAAGTATTAGTAGATAAGATAAATATAAACCTAGTCTATTCTATAGTAAGTACGTAAAACTAGAAAGAAGCTAAGAGTATAGTTATAGTAAGTAATAAAGAATTAAAGTATTAATCTTATGTTATAAGCTTTTCTAAAGTAGACGTATTACTTAGTACTTAGATAATATTCTAGATAGAAGTAGTAGAGAGTTTTAATATATTTAAGAACTAGGTAGCAACTCTAGCTATATAGAAAAGGTAGACTTATTATAGAAAAGAGCTTTATAATTATATAGTCTAATATCTTCTAGTTATAATATAATAATCTTTATAGATAGAAAATAGTATACTAGGTAGCGTAGCTACTAGATTAGAGAATAATAAAGTAGCTAGGTTCTAGAATAAGTACTTTAAGCTTAATAAAATAGAAGTTAATACTCTAGCTAGTTAAATAAGAAAATAGTATAAGTTAGACTTCTTCTATAAGAGGTTTAAGCGCTTAGACGCAAAAATTAGATTATAAAAATATAGTATAGAATAGTGTAGAGTTTAGTATAACTTACTTACTAAGAAAGTACTTTTTATAAGTATATAGTTAAAGAAACTTAGTAAAGAGCTAATAAAGAAGTTAGATCTAGTGCTCTAGAAGAAGTTTAGAGAAAAACTAGATTATAGGTAAAGATAGAATATAATAAAGATAAGAATAGAAAGCTTAGAAGTATTTAGCCTACTACTAAATTCTAATAACCTAGATATCTTTATTAAGAAAAAGTTAACGTAGACCTATATATAATAATAGATAGAAATAGTTACTATATATAATAAAAATACTTAGGTAATAGTACTCTAGATAGAGCTATTACTACTTACCTGCGTATAAAAAAAGCTTCTACTAGATAACTTTAGATTTCTAAAGTAGTTAAATAAAATAAACTTAATAATAAAGCTATTAGCGCTTTTAATAAAGTAAGTATACGTCTATAATACGTAGTATTCTATACTTTTCTAATAGCTAAATAAAAAGTATAGTTACTAAAGTTAGTAACTTAGAGAAAGATTAAAGTAAAGAATAGAAAAGTAAAGAACTAAATATATAAGAGAAGATAAAAAAGTAGTATTAGTAGAAAAGTAATATATAAAATATAGTAGTACTAGAAAAGAAAAGAAGAATTAAGTAAGAGTAATAGTTACTCTTTAGTAGTACGCCTACTACCTATTTACGTAAAGGCTATTTTATCTAGAATTAAGTACTAAGATTAGTATAGTTCTTAGATAGCTCTACTTAGTTTTTAAGCTCTAAATAGATTCTTAGTTTTTTATATTCTTATATCTTTACCTTTAGTTCTTAAACTAGTACGCTTAGTTCTTAAGCTAGTATACTTAGTTCTTAAACTAGCACGCTTAGTTCTTAAGCTAGTATACTTAGTTCTTAAACTAGCACACTTAGTTCTTAGATTACTATACTTAGTTTCTAAACTAAATTTATTACGCATAGGCTATTCTACGCTTAGTTTCTACTAGGTATTATATATTCTAATATAGTTAGGTTAAGTAGCTACGCTAGTAATTAGTAGTATAAGATAGTATACACTAGTCTAATATAGGTACTAAATTAGTATATATAGATTAATAATTAGTATAATTCTATTATTACTAGATATAAAAAAAAAGTTATAGGCTAGTAGACGCTAGTATATAATATAAATATTCTATTTCTATAAGTATACTTATACTTCTATCTATTACTATATTTAGTAAGTACTAAGATAGCTAGAATAATAGTATCTATAAATCTACTACTATAGTAAATAATATATTTCTAAAGAAAGAGTATACTAATACTTACTAGTTAGAGTTTTATAATAGTAGCGCTTTTTAGAAGTTATTAATATCTTAGTTACTATTCTATACTATAGTATAGATATATAAGTGTATTATATAGAAAGATCTAGTATTATAGATTTCTAATAAGTATAATATACTTACTTTTATAAATATAATACTAGTACTTTTAATATTAGTCTAAAATAAAGCTAAAGTTAGAGAAAGTAAAGTAGAAGTAGATATAAATAGTACTACTCTTATAGATAATATAATATTAGAGATAGCTAAGAATATAGTAAATAAAATAATAACTTAGCTAAAGAAATAATAATACTAAAAAGAAAGCTTAGATAGTAGTATAAAATAAGTAATAGAGAAATACTAAGTTAAGAAATTAAAGTACTAGAAGAAGTACTAGGCTTCTATCTAGAAGCTACTAAATAACCTTAATATAAAAGTTAGAATAAATAAAAAGTAACTTATATACTAAGAGTATATAGAAAGATAGAGAAAGATAGACCTAGCTATAGTAGAGAATTTAATTTACACTAGATATAGTGTTACCTTAAAAGAAGTGTTCTAGAACTAGTTAGTACTAATAAAAGTTTAGTAGTAGTAAGCTACTAAAAGACTAGAGCTACTATAGATTATAATATAAAGTAATAATACTATATTACTAGCGTATAATAATATAGTTTCTATTTATAGTCTTAATATATAATCTTAGAAAGTATATAAAAAGAAATATAATAAAGTAATACTTATAGAGAGCGTAAAGTTATATATAACTATTTAATATTATATTAAATATACTAAGCTTTATAAAAATAAGTTAGAAATAGAATAGATTATTAAAAAGTACTAGAATAAAAGTAGTAGAGAAAGACTAGAATAGAGAGTTATAATATTTACAAAAATATATCTACTAAAAGTACTTTATAGTTAGAATATAGAGAGATAGATATATAGAAAAGAATAGATAAAGTTTAATAAAGTTATAATATATAGAAAATAATAGAGCTATTTTAAGATATTATTTAAAGTTAGTACTTTTACACTATTACTAGAAAGAGTAAAGAATAGTTAGGTTAAGAGTTTATAGAAGGTAATATTTCTAGAGTAGTATAATTTTATTATTACGTATAATAAACACGTAGTACTACTATTAGATATAATTAAGAATATAATAATAATACTAATAGAAAAATACTTTCTACTATTAGAATAGTTTGCGTTTAAAGATATAGAGAAATAGAACTATATTTATAATAATCTAGAAAGTTTATAGTTTCTACTTTAGTCTTATAATCTAAATAATAGTTATAGATATATTTAGGTTAGGTAGTGTCTAGTAGATACTATAGAGCCTAGAGATATAGTAGAGAAAAGGTATTTAAGTAAAGATATATTATTTTTAAAGTATAAGTAAATATAATAGTTTTACGTTATACTAAGTTTATATATATTTAGTATAATCTCTAATATTAGTATTATATACTATTCTATAGAAAGCTAAACTTAGTTATAGTAATATATTTCTTATTTTAGTTTCTTTCTATATTATATCTACTATATCTTCTTTTATTATTATATATCTATAATTATCTTATAAGTAATAAAGCTCTATACTAGTAATATTTACTAATATTCTAGTCTACTATAACTAAATAGATATAGTGTCTAGAACTAGAGCTATAAATATAGTAGAGCTTCTCTAAAGTAAGAGAAAGCTACTAGATAGTTTTACTTTAGCTAAGTATAAATATACTATATATACTACTATACTATTAAAAGATATATCTATTAAGAATATTATCTACGTCTATACTCTACGCTAATTATTCTTCTTTATATAGTTATTAAAACGTATTACTACTTCTACTCTAGTTTAGAATAGTAAAAAGTTAGTATATATCTACTATAGAATATTAAGCTTTAAGTATATTTCTATAGAAATTAAAGTAGAGTTTAAGCGTGTAAAAGGTTTAGTAGAAAAGCTATATATAAATTAAAAAGAGTTATATTATACTTAAATAGAAATAGTTTACTTAAAGAAAATAGTAGTAGCGCTATAAAGTAATATTATAATAGAAAAACTAAAAATAGCTAGAGCTTTAGATAAAGTTAATATAGCTAAAGTAGAAGTAGCTTAACTCTATAGTTATATTAAAATAAGTAAGAGTATACTCTATAAGGTTACTAAAAGCTATAAAACTATTATTAATACTAATAATACTACTAAAGTTAACTACACTAATTTAGATACTAATAGTATACTTACTATTAATAGTAAGGTAGAGAATAATTAATAAGCTTTAGTATATAATAGCTAAGATAGAGAAATAATAACTCTATTCTATAGTATATATTATACTTACGTAATATAGACTTTCTTTTATATATATAGTAGTTATATTCTAGTATATCTTCTACTTTCTATAAGAACTTTTATATATAAAATAATCTAATATAAACTAAATCTATCTATTCTAATATACTCTCTACGTAATATACTACTATTATATATATATAATACTTTATATCTTATTATAGACTCTAGCCTACTTATTATACGCGTAGAATAGAAAACTAAGATATTAAATTTTATAATAGATTTATACTTAGATATATTAAAATTTAAAATAAAAGTTTTATTACTTAAATAAATATAATAAGTTTACGTTAGATATAGATACTAAAGATACGCATTATATAGAGGTAGAAAGATTTTATATTTAGTTTAGATAGTAAAGTTTAATATTAGAGTTAGATAGTAAAGGTTTTATATCTAGATAAAAAGTAAATAGTTCTTAGTATCTACGTACACTCTAACTATAGGCTAGTAGATATTTTACTTTATAGTTAGAATTATATAGAATATATAAGTATATTATTACTTATATAAAAGTATATCTACTTTATATAAAGTTAAAAGAATTAGTAGTTATAGAATATCTATAAGAAAATTAAAGTTTAGAACTTTAATCTAGATATTATCTAGAGAATCTTATAGACTTTAACCTAAGTAAGTACTAAAAACTAGAGTAGTATAGACTACTTATAGTAGACTTTAACTTAAAGTCTATATATCTAATACTAATAGCTATATATAAACTATACTAGTAGTAAGTATAGTAATTATATAAAGAACTTTAAAATTTAGTCTAAAACTTCTCTACTCTATAACTTTATAATGTAAGTAGCTATTAATAAGCTAAGTAAAGTATTAAATTTATGTAGTTATTCTATATAAGATAGTCTACTTAGATTTTATCTAAGCTTCTTAGTAGTAAAGTTTAAAAGTCTTAGAGCTACTACTTTAGAGCTACTCTCTATTTCTTATTAGTACTTATTACCTTTACTAAAAATTACTTAGATCTAGTAGCTCTAAGATATTCTCTTAGATAGGTTAAGATTAGATTAGAGCTATTACTAATATAATCTAATCTTAACTAGATTTATATCTATTTACTAGTATATATATTATTCTATAATAATAAAAAAATTAGAATTTTTTAAATAGTTATTAGTTCTATACATAGTTTTAGAAAAATAGTATTATTTTTTATAAATTAATTAGTATTAATTAAATCTAAAAAGTAAAAAACTAATATATATTTAGTTTATAACTTTAGTATACTTTTAACTAGCTAAAGTTTAGTTTATTTTTTCTTAGTATATATTTCTAAGCTATAGATAAATTAAAGTACTTAAGTAATCTAGTTTTAGTTATAGCTTTACTTTACTAAAGTATATAAAAGTATATTTATAGTAAAAAAGTTTTTATAAACTTTCTTTAAGTATTAATTAAATATAATTCTTAAAAACTAACTCTAAGAGTAAATACTAGAAAAGATTAGATAAATTTAATAGTTTAGAAAAAAAAACTTTCTAGATAGCTATATACTTTAGAAAAGTTTTCTAAGCTTAGCTAAAACTAAACTAGACTTTTAAAACTTCTAGCTAAGAATCTTTTTAGATATTATCTTTTATACTTAGATCTACTTTTCTATTTCTTATTAGCTTTATTACTCTTAATAAGATTTACTTAGAGTTTCTAGCTCTAAGATATTCTCTAGAATAGGTCTAGTAGACCTAAGACGTTCTCTAGAGTAGGTAGTAAAGCCTATTATTAGACCTCTAGAGCGCGCTACGGTACCGCCCGGCGTAACTACACTGCCGGCTACATAGTAGAACCGAATACCAAGACATTTCTTCTACTAAGGTCTAAACACGAGTGCTTGTACTAAGCCTGCGCTACGAGCGCGAGCGCGATGCTACTCTAGATGTTCCCGTACCTTGCGATGTCGCACATGCATCCTTAATCGTGAGACTGCGCCACGAGGTACGAGCGCGATACTTGCTCTAGCCTGGCAAAGTTGCGACTACATTCTTAATAGAACTACTCGAGGAATAAGACGAAGCGTAAGGCGAGCTGTTGCGCTTGAGCTAAGCGCTGTATAAAGAGTAGGCAATGACGCGACGAAGTGGCTTCACGATATCTCACTCAGGACACGTTATTCTATCCCTAGCTTAAAGTCACACTCGAAGTTAAGACGTCTTCAGGGTTCCCAAACCCTCTCACTCCCACCATGGCACCATCCTGGCTCGAGAACTTCATCGTCCGCAGCGACTCACCCTCGACACCCGACACGCGCCGCGGAACCGAGACCCCCGTGCTAAAGCTCAAGTACACAAGTCTCGCGGAACACCGTCGCATCCTGACCGTAGACGGTGAGAAAACACCCTTATACGAGCTGAAGCGGCAGTCCATCCTCGGGGCCTGGGGAAGCAAGATCCACGTCACCTCGCCCTTAAACTCAGATCAAGAAGTCGCGCTCATCGACTACCACATGTTCTCCGCGACTATCGACTTCCCTCTGCGCGACGGGCATCGCATTAAGATTAGCACATCGAAGCAGAAGGTGGCTGTAAGCGGTGGTCTGGGGGAACTGCATTGGAAGGGTACGGGGATGGAGGTTGCGGGCGCGGCGTCGTGGGAGTTGAGGGATGAGACGAGTCTTGTTATGGTTGCGCAGGTGGATCACGCACAGGCGAACGGATGGGTTATGCTTTGGAAGGAGGGGCTGGATTCGCAGACGGTTGAGGAGCTTGTTGTTGTGGGGGTTGCGCAGATTGAAGGGTATAAGAGGATGATTAGGCAGAGTAAGACGTCGGCGGTTGGGGTTATGGCGAACAAGTAGCCGGGTGGCTTGCCATTGTTCGAGCGGAAGCATATGTCGTACTGTGTTGCTGCGTTAACGAGACGAAAGAGGGCGGCGACGGAGAAGCTGGACCTTAGGAAACGTGCGACTCTATTTACTATATACATGTGCACTATCTCCACTGTTACCGTAGCGGCAGAGACTTGTCCTCCGCGACTTCGCCTGCATCCTTTACCGGCACCGCCTCGGGGCTCGCAGCGGGCGTCAACCACGCTGCAGGCGCATCACTTTGCGCAGCCTTCTTTGCGTCCTTCACCCTCTTGTTGACGAACCCCGGTTCAGGGCTCGCCCATTCGTAGCCAAAGCCGTCACCAAGCACCTCCTGTACACCCTCGGCAAGGATCTGCACTGCCTTCCTGCGGTTCCTGCTCCACTCCCACGCGCGGTACCAGCGGCCAGCTTGTACGGCAGTCTCTTTGCCACCCTCCAATCCATCAAGAATAGATCGCCAAACGAGCATTGTCTTCTCCAATTCGGGTGCGCGCGAGACACCGATAACGCTGACACCCAGCTTGGAGCCACCGACGTCGTCGATGGACTCGTGCGTCCAGGGCACGCCTGATGCGGGGTCTCCACGGGATCCACACAACGCGCCAGCAGATATCCATGTCTCGAGCGCGAAGCGGATGGCGATAACCTCGATGCGCTCGCCGTAGTCGTCGCAGAAGTGGCTCGCTTTGCGCACTGCCTCACGGAGAGAGGACGGGGCGGGGTGCCAGTCTCCGAGGCCACCAACGGGTATGCCGTCGTGTCGGAGGAGGCCCATACCAAGGATGGAGGCGTTGGGGACGACGTCGACGCCTGCATTCTTCAGGCGCAAGATGCCGCGCGGGCCGGCGAGCGACTGGTTCTGGAGGGTGAAGTTGGCGTAGGACTGCACCGCATCGAGTGGCTCGCCGGTCTCGCGGAGGATGAGCTCAGCCATGTCGCCCAGCACATCCAGTGGGTATCCACAGATACCAATGAACCGAATTGTGCCCTCTTCGTCTCTAAGGCGGCGGAGTTCCTTGACCGCTTCCAAGACCTCCGCCGGGCTCACGAACTCGACGTCGTGACAGTATACCATGTCCAGGTATTCAGTATGTAGCCTCTCCAAACTCCTGTTGACGCTCTGGCGCACCCACTCCTTGCTGTAGTCGAACTCTTCGCTCCCTGTCCGCCCGACCTTGGTCAGGATCATGTATGAGTTGCGCGGGAACGTCTCCCGGACGAATGGTGTCGCGAGCGCATCGCCGAGCAGTTGTTCGGAGGGGCCGTAGTAGGGCGACGTGTCGAAGGCGCGAATGCCGTGTGTGAGCGCCGAGGTCACGAGACCAGTTGTGTCGAGCGCGAAGGGATCGGTGTTGTATTGCGAGTTGAACGTGGCTGTACCGAAGACGAGGGGAGGGAGGATGGACGACAGCGGGGTGCGCCGGCCATTGGCGAAGGAGTATGGGATGGGCTTCTGGCGCGTGGGCAGACTGCTGACGGTTGAGGGGTGTTCGATGGGCGTTGTCGCCATGGTCGCGACTGTGCGGGCTGCTGGAAAGGCTATTGGCGGGTCGAGTACCGTCGCGTCGCTGCTGCGATGTCTATAGCGGGGTGTGTGCTTCGCGGGAGGATGCAAGCGATGCGCGCAAAGCAGGATAAGGAGTCGCGGTAGGGCTCTCGTATGTAGTCTTTCGAGTCGTAAAGCTGAGTATGCAGAACGTGGGAGAAGAGAAACAGTCGGCAGCCCGCGGTTTAGGCTCGCGCATGCCACGCTCCGAAAGCGTGAAATCTATGCCTCACCATCCACCGTTTCGGTTGTGGTAAGGCGCCGCACCGCGATGGCAGGAACAGATGGACTAACGGTCGACCCGCATGACGCCATCTGCGTCTGGAACGCGTTTCCTGGCGCTGGGGCGACGGCCATTGGTTGAGATGGAAAAGTCGAAAGGATGATTCATGGATGTTGTGTGATCAAAGAAGGGTCCACCGCTCAAAAAAGACCCTGCCTCGGCCGCCAATCGTGATTAGTGCCGAAGTATCGGGCGCGCATCTCAACATGCGAACGCCAGCACACTACTCCCGCCGGGCTTGGAGAGCTGACATGTCCGCTAGGTGGCTGCCTGGGCCGTTGCAGCGCCGTCATAAGTTTTGATGCGAGCTGCGTGCTGACTGCAGATAATGATACGGAGACGCTAGCGCAAGACATTCCGCAGCTAATCGGGCCGCGACACCTCCACAAAATGGTGCAGGCATGCGGCAGGGATGAACATCGCGGACTTCCTTTCCTGTCTTCGTTGTCTACTTCTTGATTTCGGCCTTGTTTCGCGATGATCTGGTCGCGATTACTTTGATTCGCGTTTGACTCGTTGTGTGACGCCGTCGCTTTGCCGGTAGCTGCTTTGGCTGTCTGAGCTGCTAGGTCTCGATTCTCGTTACGGGCACACCAGAATCGGTTCCATCGTGTGTCAAATTATGGTCTAGATGTTGCGCATCTGTACACTGTCAGGATACGCCTTTGCTGCAGTACAAGCAGAACGCTGCATACCTCCTCATGCACGAGCTGAACGTGTCCCGCTATCCCCATTGGACCTGATTACGTAGGCAGTGGCAGTGGCAGTGGCAGTGGCCGTCGCATGGCAATGGCCATCCTCGCGCCCTCATCATCCCCACCATCGCGTTCTCATTGAAACCAGACAGCGCGACAATGCGACAGCGAATGGCCGCCCAGCGACTGTTCAGCCTGGAGAGGCGCGCAGATGTTTGATGTCGCTGAACGGTACGTGAGCGAGGAGCTGAATGACTGAGTTGCACGCAGCTTCCCAATGTAGCCCGCTGCTGCTCCCAACAGTCACTCTCCTCCTATGAGACGCCGAGCTCGAGTCGGGAGTATATTGCTCGGGCGCCCCCTTCTCTCCATAGGTGATACCTCTTTTCGGCCCCCCGCCACCAACGCATGCATCGTGAGGCTGAACCATGCTTACCCGAGGCCGCCTTGGTGCTGCCGGCTTCGAAGGCGAGGATGGCTTATGCTATAACTCCGATGCTTGCCTGCATCATCTCGCAAAATTCACCTACGACTTCGTTCTTGGCCTCGTGGCGTTCGCAATACCGATTCCCGTTGCCGCACAATGGCGACCAGAATTGTGCAACCAAGCACATCCACTGATCTCGGTCGACTATGGAGAGGCGCTATACGAGACTACAAAGAACGTACCGGTGAGGATCTTTCGACGATGGCAGTGGGAAACGTCACCGACGTGATGCGACAAACAACTGTGGTCATGAACGAGTTCAAAGGGTTTCGCGATGACGGAACCAAGAAGGCAAACTTTCGATCGGCGATGGGGGATCATCTTGGTAACCTCCAGACTTGCATTGACGGCTTTGCTGCAGTCGGGGCCTGTGTCAGTGCTTTTCCTCCAGCGATGCCCGTGGGACTCGTGTTCACTGCCGCCAGCCGCATAATTTCCGTGAGTAGTCAGCATCGTTCTATGATACCGTGTTGAAGTGAGATAGGCGTTTGCAGGCGTCCGAGCAGACTACGATCGTGTCGAGGAGTTCTTCGCATACTCAGCCCGTTTCTTCCAACGACTGTCTATCCTCGAGGACAAAGCACAGTCCGGTCCGCTTGCTATTGCTGTTGAGAGGGTCTTCTCCATGCAGCTCTCGGTATGCGGCAGAGCACGACAGCTGATAAAGGAGAAACGATTCAGTGAGACAACGGCTCTGATGTTGAGGAGGTGCTAATATTTGGCAGAGCATTGGCTCAAAACCTTGTGGAACGAGGTAGATGAAGAGCTGATAGCTGCATATGCTGGAATGCAGGCCTCGATACAGGAACTCAACGAAACGATTACTTACGAAACCTACGGCGCTCTTGTGGCCGTTCAAACTGGGGTGGTCGCTAATAGTTCTAAGTTAGACGAGCTTGATGAGAAGCTACAATCCTACCGTTCGAGCCTAGACAAAGGTATCCAGGAAGTCTACGCAAGCACGATCAGTCTACATCTCATCATCACCGAGGGGATCGTTACCCTACGAAATGAGCGGTTAGAAGATCGTGCTCTGCTTCTGCAGATCATCAAAAACCAGGATAAGACGACCAGAGCCCCGGAGATTGAGGAAAAGAAGAAGCTCGCTCAAAAGCCGAAGGGTGATATCGGGGATCGGAAGTTCCAAGCGTTGCGAGAACTCAAGAAGTTCTTCGCCGACAAGCACGATGTCTTCCCTTCGTGGCAGGATGCTCACCAAGAGAACCTGCTCCAAGACGAAGATTTGCGCGATTCCAAGGTAAGCAAAACGGCCGGATGGCTTCATGAGCATGCGAGCTTCAAGAGTTGGGTAAGTGGAGGAGTTCCTCTCCTTTGGTTACGAGGCGCCGAGGGGATTGGAAAGTCATTCCTAGCTTACTCGGCCGTCCAAGAGCTGCGTCTACGTCAAAACGAGCACGACTGCTTGGCCTACTTCTATTTCAAGGAGGAGCATCCATACCAGCAGTCAATGCAAAACGCGTTCGCTTCGGCTGCACTACAGATTGCCGGATCAAATAACAGATACGCCGAACAGGTAGCGGCCAAGATCAAGCAAGAGTCCAGTGAGTCCGCAGCAATGTCAACCTGGGAGAGGTTCTTCCTCTCGGTGTTTCCAAGTGATAACAAACTCGGTGGTCGCCTTTTCCTTGTCTTCGATGGACTAGACGAGGCGCACGTGCAAGAAGGTGGAACCTTTACGCGGTTCCTGTCGGATCTCAAGCGCCTAAACGCCAGTGTGTCAGTCTTTGCAACAAGCAGACCAGAAGACAAGCCCACACTGCAACTGCTCCAGCCTTCGATCCTCGACGTCACTAAGCATGAAATAAAGCACGATTTGAAGATAGTGGTGAAGGACCGTCTTCGCACACTGCCGCGCCTGCGCAAGTTCACCCAAACTACCAAATCAGCAATTCGTCGCGAAGTAGTCAAGCACGCAGACAGTATGCTCTACGTCGAGCATATGCTTAGGAGGTTCTCTTACATAGGTCGAGGAAGAGCCGTTCTGCAAGCACTGGGGAAGATGCCTCCAAACTTGCATGGACTTTACGAACTTCTTTTGGACGAGTGCCGACAAAATCGATCCGAAGCGCAATACCAGGCGATGAAGAAGTTATTCGCGTGGCTAGCGTTCTCGAAACGATCGCTTAGCCTCGGCGAGGCATCGAGCTTGGTTCAACTCGCACTGTCCGACGACAGCTTCGACATCGAAGAGGAGATCATCGGACGTTCCTCTCGTATCCTCGAACTTACCCGATCACGGCAGCCAGAGGACGATATAAAGGACGATGACAAAGAGGATGACGAGATCGATGAGCCAATAGACGAGGGCATACCAGAGCTCGGGTACGGAGAATCCCCTCTCTGCTTCCAGGATCGGTCACTGCGGGAATACTTCAAGAGCGTGAGTGTCGAAGATGACGGTGTAACGGAATTTCGGACACCTGCCACCGCTGCGCACCTAACAATTCTGAAGATGTGCGTGGCTGTGATGATGAAAGCGGCCCGAGGAATCGAAGAGCAAAGCTCCGGGCTCACAGTATATGCCATCAGCTATTGGTATGAGCATCTCAAGGAGCTGGACGCGGATAACGCGACCCCAGAAGTTGTTCACGATGTTGTAACACTCCTGCACTGCATCACGGCCAATTCATACAACGTCGCCAAGTTATTCGAACAGCTAGCGCGACATACAGACATATATCCCGAGCGCGCTGACGAAGTGCCTATCGCTTGGTTCGATACGCTTCTGAGTTGGACAGCCAGGTCATCAAGCCTACTAGTACAATTTTCGGATAGTAAAGTCAAGAAATGGACGACCGTGGTCCGTAAAGACAACGTTCTGCTTCGGCTTGCTCGCGGTCATGTCCACAATTGGTTGGACGCCAACGACGATTATTGGATACCCGAGAGATTCAGATTCGTCAGGGCCGCGTTGTCCCTCGTAAGCCACTCCTCATACGCAACGACTTCTCTAATGCGCTGTAGTCATTCCCTTTCGAAATCAATGAATCCAATGAACTTGGGCCACTTGAATACATGAAGGCCATCATAAAGAGATACAAGATTCTACCTGAAGACTACAAGACACTACGGGCTATTGGATGCACTCTAGCTGACCACGGTTACGCAACGTGCGATGATGACGATCGCGGAGTAGCAATGATCAAGGAAGCTAGCGTGTATCTCACGAGAGCAGTAGACTGTATGCGGGGAGACGTTCTGGACAACGTCGCTACAGTTCGCCTACTTGCGTCAGTATGTGGTCGATGCGACCAGTCATCCGACGCGGTAAAGCACTACGAAGAAGCCTACAACATGCTACCCGATCACGAGGCCGATAAATCTTCTGAACAAGAGCTGGATCAGATCAAGTCAATACGTGTAGCGATCCTTATCGAGAAAGCCTCCGCCCTTTCAACGTTGGAGCAGACCGACGAAGCTTTGCAAGCATTCAATGAGGCGAGAAGATTGCAGGGCGAACAACCACTCGCTGGGACCATTCTGGACGACATAACGCGACTCTTTCCGAATGAGGACGAGGCCCATAGGCGAAGGCTAATGGAGATCCTCAAGAGCTGGACTGAGAAGGAGCGCGATAGCTTCTTCACGTTCAATCTCGAGGATTATGTAATGGAGCGTACGGTGAAGCGCGTGCAAAGGGCAGCGATGCTGTGCAACGAGACCGACCTACTCATCGGCTGGCTGAAGAGTTTAGCCAACACCCTTCCGCCACAAAGCCTACATTTGTTCAACATTCGAGGCGCGGTGGCAGACATCTACTACCCAATGTTGGGCGATATCGAGAACGGCAAGAGACTACGTCAGGAGCTCCTAGCTTTGAAGACAAAGCCCGATCTTGACTATGAAGACTCTATGAATGAGGCAAAGACGCGCCACCGAATGGACCTGGCAGACATCTTGTTCTGTGAGTTCCAGATGACTGCCGATCCAACGAGAAAAGAGGCCATCATGGGCACCTTGAGAGATCTACCAAGCGCCCACGACAACGATGACGACAACAAGAACATTCGAGAATCCCATGTCGATATGCTCCGCGCAAATATGCTTCGGATCATGGGCCCTGCAAAGGAATATGAGAGGTACATGAAGGAACTGTTCAAGAAGTGTGTTGCCGGTCTTGAAGACAGCATCTCGTGGAACGACTCGTCAAGTCTGCGACTACTAGCCAAGGTCTTGGCATCTTTGGACAGCTTAGAGTCTGATGCAAGAATCGCGATCAGCACCCAGTTTTCGATCCTCGACCTTGCGATCTATGGACATCATCCTGAACCGGAACAGTCGGAGACACGTTCCGACGAGAGCGACATCGAAGCTGGTGCAGAACAAGAGCTAGTGAAGGACGAAAGCGAAACGTTTAACGAAGGCGACGTTATTCGGAACAATTCCCTGGCGGATGAAGCACATGATGCTGAAAGCGAGGATCTTCCGGAAGAGCCGATTGAGGAGAAGCAGGATCCTACAGAGCCGGGAGAACAGGATGTGCCTGAAACAGAGTCCGCCGATCAAACGGAATCCGATGAGCTTGATGAAGACGTGTTCCTAGGTGGAGGTCTTGGCTGCGACGGACCATGCGAAACGAACATCTCATCGTGGACTCAGCCAATCTACTACTGCCTCATCTGTCCGAACTGCGATCTTTGCGAAGATTGCCACTCCAAGCGCGTCCAACAGACGAAGGGAGTCCCACCAACGGGGGAGAAGACCGAAGAGCCATGGCTTAGCTTCTGCGGCGCGAACCATCGCTACATCAAGGGCCCGATGAAGGGTTGGAAGGGCGTTAAGAACGGCGTCATCTGGTATGCGGATACTGAGATCACCGTGACGGAATGGCTTCGGGGGCTCAAGGAAGAGCGGTGGCCAAATGCTTGGAAGATCTTTTGGACGAGGCAGGGAGGGTTGAAGGATATCGGAGTTGAAGATTGAGGTAGATGTATGACCGAAATCTATGTCGTATTCTTCGATAGAATCGCGATCCCCAACGTGGAAGGCATGCAGTGTTCTTTTCGTTACTAGCCGTTCAATACCTCCGCTCGATGCTTGGTTTCACCCAATACGGCCCCTCAACGCAGGTCTTTCCAAAGTTCAGAGTGTCCAAATTCGTCCTATCCCAGCCGCTGACGTACTTCCTGTCTTCTAGGTCATGATGACCAGCCGGCTGCTTCGCACGACCAATACACAATGCTTTGCCAAAGTAGCAATGTCGTCCATGCCAGGTGTACTGCATGCATTCGGCGTGTTCAGTAGACCCAATCCTGCAAGCATCGAGGTTGCTATAGACCCTAGAGTTGTCTGGGAGCTAGAATCCCGCGTCGAAGGCTGCGTCCCAGTTCTCGCGCTGCGGATATTCGCCTTGCAAGGCGGAGAGCAGAGCGCGGTATAACAGGTCGCGATAGCGCGTAGTAACGTTGCTACTTGCTTTCCATTCGTTTTCCCATAACCAAAGGTCTTTGTAGAGGGCTGGGTCTGTTTTGTGTAGGCTAATAACGGGCTCGCACTAGTAGTCCTTACCGAAGGGAATAGTTTCGAGTCGATGAGGGCTGAATATGGGCCATAGACCGCTGATATCGACTCCGGCTTTGTCGTGCAGCGCCCATCCTAGTATGCTGTCGCCACAACAATCGGCTCTAATGTCTTCTTTGTATTTTCTGGTGAGACGAGGGCCCTTGAGACCAAAGGTGTTGCGGTGGCGATCAACGAGTCGATGCGCAGCGGCTTGGGAAAGTATGAAGCCGGCGCCTCCGTACGCGAACCACACTTGTTTCTTCACGTTAGGCTGCGCGTCAGAATGGTACGTTCGTCCGGGCGAAGGCGATCCAAAATAGTAAGGCAGCGAGCTATTGTAGTTCTCCAAAAGACGGAAGACATTGTCCCAGAAGATGTATGTATCGCTCTCCAGGAAGACGTACCACTCAGCCGCCTTGTTGTGATCAATCGCTTTTTGCACTTCCGGTAGGAATTTATACTTGTCAAGCCTCCAACCTTCATGACCCTGTTGTAGCTTCGTGCCCTGGCGACTTGCGTTCTTCTGCGTCTCGTAAACGACGTAGTCCTCTGATTTCAGGTACGTGTTCGGTGGCAAGTCTGCGAGAACGTCGATAGTTCGGTGGTCGCGACCATAGGTATGATTACCATCTGAAACGATCAAAACATCGGAGATGCACTTAATGACTGTTGAGAGTTGAGCATCCGTTCGTGATTTGTCGTCTGCTAATCCGGTCTTGAGGATGACCTGAACCTTCGAGAGCAGATGCACTGGGAAGAGAGCGCATTCGTCTGTGGAGCCGTCCCGCCATTCAGAGTGTTTTATCTTTTTGAACTGTGTCGTGGTGTTCCAAGTCCAGAAGTCCAGGCCATTGTCGGCTTGGGCGTCGAGGTCATGTGGTAATGGTGCGAAAGGCTTGGGGTGAAATGCATGTTTCCCAAGTAGATCGCTTGGCAGGTTTTCGACGAAAGTCCAGTCAAAGAGAACAAGAATATTGACTCCGATGGCTATGCCAATGAATGCGAACAGCAGCCGAAGCGTGCGCCCGGTGGCGAAAGAATTAAAACCTGGTAAAAAGCGACGTGAGCCCGCAAGCATACTGGAGATCGTACTCAGGCGTCGCGTCGCAACACCCTACATCATATCGAGTTCGTCGAAAGCAAAGATACGCCAGGAGTCTGGCACTGGATGTGCGAACGTCGAAAGATCGCAGCGCGTATGGGTGCACATGCTTGTCGCACTGCTAGCCCGGGAGATTCGATGGCGACACCATGACATCTTAGGCGCCCTCTTTGGGGTGGTCGCCTTACGTGACACCCCGTCCAGCAGGATTGCGCCGCGAGACAAGGTGGTGTCAGTTAGCGAGGTTTGCCTGTTGTGATAACGACGACGCCGCTACATACCCGCGCCTAGCTTATCGGGCCCGGGCCTGCAGCCCTCCGTGTCTCCGGCGATCCTCCCGCTCCTCACAAATGCGCTCGTACATCCGGACAATTGCCATTGTTGTCGACTAATTGCTCTAGCATGATGCGCAACAGTAATTCTTATCGCTAAGAGCGATTAAGGTCATCGCGTAAGCAGATCCAGGCGCGGGTCGTGTGGCGTAAAGAAGCTGCGCGTCGTCTCAGCGCCGGGCAACAACGGTGTTAAAGCAGTGCACGATACGATCCAGTCGAAGACAGCTCAGTGTAGGAACTGCGGTAGGGTGATTTTTGGGGGCCAATCATGCGATGCAGCTTACACGTGCAGTGTGGGTGACAATGACCGCCGTCCGTGAAGCTCAGCCCATATCGCTTCGACATCGCCTGGGCAGCGTCAGGCAACAGCATCTGGGCATCTCGTGCTCTCAGGAAGACGGCAATCCTGTCTTAGATCCTCAACTCTAGTACATATCGCAGCTTGACGGATCCAGCCCCAGAGGCTGCTCTCCCCACGGAGAATTCGACCAATGTTGGGCTCACACCAATCAAACAGCCTCAGACGCGCCGCGACCGTGAGACGTGGGGACAGGTGCAGAACACTCGATATAGGATATGGTGAAGCACCCGACAATGCGGTCGACGGACGCGTAAAGCGCATCGATTTCGAGGAGGCGAAGCGTTGGATATCGCATTGCGCGTCATCGCACCCCAAATGCAGAGCACCTTCACGGTCTGCGCTGATCGACCTGAAGGTGATTGATTGTCGCTACAGAGAAGTCGTTTCGAGACCGCAAGGCCACGTATACGTCGCACTCTCCTACGTGTGGGGTGATTCAGGACCAGAAGACACTCAGCAAGGTTCAAAACTATCGAAGGAGCTCCCTCGCACTATTGATGATAGCATCGAAGCTACCCTGAAGCTCGGCTATTGGTACCTCTGGATAGACAGATATGTACGCTTGTTTAGCTGTCCTCCTATGCACTAGCTGATCAAGACAGTGTATTGACCAAAACGATAGCGTCGCTCAGCAACACCAGATCCATCAGATGGGAGCTATCTATCACGAAGCACAAGTAACGATCATTGCAGCAGCTGGTACAGACCCTACCTATGGGCTCTCGGGGCTCACCCAAAATTTCAAGAAGTCTTGTTCTTGTACAGTCTCCGATTTCGTACGTCTGCTCCATACTAAAGGGTCGGCAGTCCAGTCCATCAAAGACTCTGTGTGGTACACTCGAGGATGGACTTACCAAGAAGGATTCCTGTCAAGGCGGCGAATGTACCTCACCGATGCTGGCGTATTGTACGTTTGTGACGAGGATCGCCATAGTGCGTCGCTTAGCAAGATTTCTGCCTCCTTGCGCAATACTTCGGCAAGACCGTCTTTCCATGATGATGAGCAGATGATGCGGGAATACACACGGCGCCAACTTACACACGATTATGATGCGCTTAATGCTATCCTTGGCGCGCTCGAAACACAGTCCGACCGTCACATTTGGGGGGTGAATATCTCACAGGGGACCTTCGGTACATACGTATTTCTGCACTGGAGACACTTGTTTCCGGTTCGTCGACGCAAAGGATTCCCTAGTTGGTCACCCCTTGGCTGGTGCGGCCAAGTGGAGTATTCGAAGTCTGCTCCTGGCCTTTCGTATCTTTGTCGACTTGAAGCATGGCGAGATAAGACTTACAAACCACTCCCACGCAAACCCAGTAAACTCGCCGTGGAAGGTTATCCGAATCTGACGGTGGAGGAGAACTCGAAACGTTTGAGACTGACAACGCTAATAGTAACGCTCGAGTTTATCCACATCGAAGGTACACACCGTGACGGAGTCTATGCCAAGGTCCCGTATAGTCCGACGCTCGATATCTTCGTTTTACCGTACTGGGACATTGATTGTGTATCCGAACTAGGTTTAGAGGGTGGTAGTATCAAATTGCCATGCATAGTGGCGATGGGCGAGGGATCTCCGTTGAGATTCCCGAAGTTCGAGAACGAGATGCAAATACTCATCTTAAGGGTACACGACCGCTATTACGAACGGATTGGATGTCTTTCCGTTGACGAAGACTCAGAGCGCATGTTTTCTGGAGATGAACAAGGCCATGAGTTGATGCACTGGCTTCATTCACCTGAACACGGCGATGGCAGGTACTGGCTAAGGGATGGTGTCAGAACCACTTTCCTCTTAGGCTAGTCGCGTAGACGTCGGAAGGGAAACAAATACGTGCCACGCACGTCGTCTCCAAAACGCAAATCTCGACTATGCATCTTATTCTCTGCGGTCGCTATGTAAGCACAAGCGCATGTCGTGCGTCCTCGATTCGGGGATGTTTAGGACAATTCGTCGATTAGCTCGGGACGAACCGAAGCTATACAAAGAGATCTGCGCAAATGCTCGGGTTGGACTGCGACGAACTGGTGGCTGGTGCTGCATGTCGTGAACGGGGTCGTGATCGAGGCGCCATGGTTGAAGCTCACGAAGATAACAGACTCGTCCGGACAAGCGATAAACATCCGGTAACACCAGATCTGCGGAAGTAGCACAATTGCTGACGCGCTTCGGGACTCGAGAGCGATAAAAGTTCGCGACGCAGGTGCGCTGGCGATAACCCCAATCTCTTGGTTCGCGAACTGCGATAGTGCAAAGAAAAGGCGAGACCTGCATTACCTATTCGCGCGAATGGCTCTACACACGATGCAACGAGAATGCGACATCCGATCGAGCGTTTATGAAGAAGATCACTACACAGCAGGAAGAATACGATGACGGCTGGGGCATCATCTGGGCAAACCTCTCTAGACTCAGCACCCACAAAGCTACTAATGAACGATGAACTGCACCCTTTTTGTACTACCAACAACACTAACAATGCCACATCTCCTGACGGAAGACGAACGTGACGAGATCCTCTCGTAACGGCTACTCCTTCGTCTCCAGCCAATGCAACTTTGTCCCAGGTCCTAACAGCATTAGCCAACATGTCCCAACCAACATCTTCAAAGCAAGCTTTGCTTACCAATATCCATACTCGGATGACACGCATACAACCTCGTCTTCCCATCCTCATCTAGCAGCGCCCCAAGCGGGAACTCTACACAAAAGTCAGTCATCTCGTCATCTCGCCATCCCGCCATGGGCTCAGCACCGCTAACATACCAAAAGACTCAAGCTCAACCCCATCCCCCTCCCCCGTATACTGAACCGACTTCACCCGATCAAACTGCTCAGTCCAGTACATAGACATAGCCTCAAACTCGGTTGATTCATGCACCCATCGCCCGAGAACGAGCAATTTGATCCCGTTGCTACTTTGCAGGAGTCCATTCTGGAGCGTGAATACAGCAGCGTCGTCGCGGTCTCCTATGGTAGCTGGCTGCTTCTCCTCGGTCTTGACGGCCTCGTTGTCGGTCATTTTACTAACGAACTGACCGTTAATTTCGATAAGGAAGCGGCGGTTTAGGTTTGTGCTTTTTTCTGTGTTTTCCATGATTGTGGGGCTGAGGGAAAGATGAATAGGGATCGGGATGGAAGAGAAGAGTTGATATCTTGCCCTTGGTAGCCACGAAGGCTTTTAGTATGTGTCCTTGGTAGTACAAGTCGCGGAGCTGAAGCAACTCGCGCATACCTAGTCTGTGATAGTGCGGCACTTGACAATCCATTGGGTTCGACGAGCTGACGCGAACCAAATACATGAAAGGCACGCCTTTGTTCTATACGTGGCACACACCATGCAAGCCAAGGTAGATACACATCAGCCGCCTATCTCACGAAAGCCATCGTCACTAGTTCAGCCAACCAGACCCATTCATACCGACACAAGAACTTCAACCCGAGCTTCTCTGCATTGTATCATCAAATTTGAATTGGTATCGCCTATATACATCCTCTCACTCTCCCTTCTACAGCTTCGCAAAGACCGTGGGCACAGCTCCGCCCATCTCCACAAGCGTACTCTTATTCCTAACCCAAGCCTCAAGACCCTTCTTACCATTCTCCACACCAACACCGCTCTGCTTCCAGCCACCAACGCTCATCTCAGCCGGACTCTCACCCCAGGTGTTGACCCATGTGATACCCGCTTCGAGCTGAGCAATAACCTTGTGCGCTAGGTTGAGGTCCTTGGTGAATACACCCGCCGCGAGCCCAACATCGGTGTTGTTGGCGCGTTGGACAACTTCCTCGACGGTCTTGTATGTGAGGATGGACATGACAGGGCCGAAGATCTCTTCGCGCACGATCTTCATGTCGTCGGTGCAGTTTGTGAAGACGGTGGGTTGGACCCAGTAGCCGTTTTGGTAGGGTTTGTCGCTGTGTGACGCAACCCATGATGGGGTTTCGGGGCCTCCGCAAAGCATCTTCGCCTTGTCGTTGTCGCGGCCGTGCTTGATGTATTGTATGACCTTCTCGTAGTGCGGCTTCGATACTAGCGGGCCAAAGTTGGTGGCCATGTCGTGGAGATTGCCTGGGCGGATGTATTGCATCTTCTCTAGTAATCGCTTCTCGAATTCCGACTTCATTGCTTCGGGGATGAAGACTCGTGTACCGTTGGTGCAGACCTGTCCTGTTGAGAAGAAGTTGGCTAGCATTGCGCCGTCCACTGCCTGGTCCACATCCGCGTCTGGAAGGATGACGCATGCCGACTTGCCGCCCAGCTCCATTGTCACGTACTTCATCTCGCCGGATGCGCTGCCTGCGACCTTCTTGCCTGTCGAAACCTGTCCGGTGAAGCTGACCTTGGCGATGCCGGAGTGCTTGGTGAGGTATGCGCCGACCTCGCCGCCGCCCTGGACGACGTTGAAGACACCCGGTGGCACACCAGCTTCAGCGTAGATATCCGCTAGTACGGTGGAGTGCAGTGGGGTGAACTCTGACGGCTTGTAGACCATGCAGTTGCCGGCTGCCAGACAGGGCGCAGACTTCCAAAGCGCAATCTGAATGGGGTAGTTCCACGCGCCAATACCCGCGCATACGCCCAGCGAGTTCTTGGTTGTGTAGACCCACGCGTCTGGTCGCAGCTGTGCCGTCTCGCCGTTCATGCCACCTCCGCCTACGAGGTTCGCAAAGTATTCGAGGACATCGGCGCCGGTGACTACGTCTACGGTCGAGGTCTCGGAGAAGGGCTTGCCGGTGTCGCTGGTCTCGATGCGGGCGAGTTCGTCATTGCGCGCGCGGAGTAGGGCAGCCGCTCGCTGGAGGATGCGCGCGCGCTCGATGGGTGGTGTCGCGGACCATGCGGGGAAGGCCCGTTGCGCCGAGGCTATCGCAGCATCTATGCCAGCGTTGGAGGTTGTGTGGATGTTCGCGACTGGCTGAGCGGTCGCGGGGTCAATGGTTTGGAAGGTGGAAGTGGAAGAGCCTGACTGGAGCTTGCCGTCGTAGTAGGCTGATCTAGGCGCGTATGGGAGAGACATGGTGAGTGGCTTGCTGGCGCAGTGGGAAAGCCTGAGGTTGCTTCTGGTGTTGACGCGGAGTCGCAAGAGTTTGGTCGCCACGATGGTCACGATGAGCGAAATGTACCGGGAGAATTCTTATGCACAGTTTGATCTGCGCGTGTCAGCCAAGTGGTCAAGATTGGCGCGGTGATGTAACGTGAACGAACATTTGTATGGGCGATAGCGGCGGGGAGCTTGGATGCAGCTGTTGCGCCTCTACTTCCTTTCACGATCAGTAATCCTTCGGAACGTCGCCGAGCAGTACGTCAGCTGAGGGATATGCAAGGGGTGCGAGCAAGATAGAGAAAGCAGCAGCGCTCGCTTCTCAGCGGAATGGCGTCGTTTCCTGTCGCTGCTGCGCTCTGGCACAAAAACGTCGCTCCGATGGCTGCCGCCCTCACCGCCCGGAGATCGGGGAAGGTGCGGCATCGCGCGACAGGGATGGCCAGCTCGGAAGCTGCAGCCTAGCGGGGTCGCGCTAGGCCCAACGCGCCCATCACATCATCGGACGCTTTTACGACGTCTTTTTTCTTTCACTGGCAACCACGGGTGCCACATCCACGTCGTCGCCAACATTATTATAGTCGTTGTTGGACGCAATTGATCAATCACACTTACTACCTGCTGACAGCGTATGAGTTTTCACTACTTCGGCCCATCGCCTCTCCTTCCTCGCACCCGTCGCAACATCGCCATCCTGAGGCGTTGGTTGAGCACGTGCACGCGTCCGGTCCAACCGTAAACGGCCCTATTTAGCACAGTCTTATCTGGAAGGCGAACGACACATCTTGCAGCGGCGCACGACTCTCCATTCCCCAGCCTCATCGTCAGCTCACTTTTGCTGCTCCGACCTTCTGCCGACCGCCCGATCGCGACGCCCGGCCCATCTAGACAACACCGACTCCTTCGAGCGATAGTCCGCCTGGATATATAAGCTTGCTCCTGACGTGAAAAGCTCTCTTTAGCAGAATTATATTCTCGCCATCACCCACCCAAAGCCCACCACCCACACGCAACAATGGCTTTCGAGACCGTGACCTCTATCCCCAAGGATGCCGAGTATGACTTCGTCATTGTCGGAGGAGGCACAGCTGGCTGTGTCATCGCCTCGCGACTGACCGAATATCTCCCCAACAAGAAGGTCCTCTTGATTGAGGCCGGCCCAAGCGACTTCATGGACGACCGTGTGCTGCTGCTCAAGGACTGGCTCAACCTTCTCGGAGGAGAGCTCGACTACGACTACGGCACCACCGAACAGCCCAACGGCAACTCCCACATCCGACACTCACGTGCAAAGGTCCTTGGTGGCTGCTCATCACACAACACCCTCATCTCCTTCAGGCCGTTTGAGTACGACTGCAAGCGATGGGAAGCCCAGGGCTGCAAGGGCTGGAGCTTCAAGACCTTCATGCGCGTGCTTGACAACCTGCGCAACACCGTCCAGCCTGTCCACGAGAAGCATCGCAACCAGCTCTGCCTCGACTGGATCGACTCGTGCTCAACCGCCATGGACATTCCCGTGATCCACGACTTCAATCACGAAATCAAGACCAAGGGCGCCCTCAAGCCTTCCGTCGGTTTCTTCTCCGTATCATACAACCCCGACGATGGCCGCCGGAGCAGCGCTAGTGTCGCCTACATCCACCCCATCCTCCGCGGCGAGGAGAAGCGCGACAACCTGACTGTCCTCACCAACGCTTGGGTCAGCAAGGTCAACGTCAAGGGCGACAAGGTCACCGGCATCGACCTCACTCTCCAGAGCGGCGAGAAGTTCACCCTCAACCCCAAGTGCGAGACCATCCTCTGCGCAGGCGCCGTCGACACCCCGCGACTGATGCTCCTCTCTGGTCTTGGTCCCAAGCAACAACTCTCCGACCTCGGCATCCCTGTCGTAAAAGACATCCCCGGTGTTGGCGAGAACCTGCTAGACCACCCCGAGAGTATCATCCTCTGGGAGCTCAACAAACCCGTACCCGCAAATCAGACCACTATGGACTCTGACGCCGGTATCTTCCTGCGCCGCGAGATCCCCAATGCGGCAGGCGGCGACGGCGACATTGCCGACATCATGGCTCACTGCTACCAAATCCCATTCTGCCTGAACACCGCTCGGTAAGCCCAACAACCCCACATTTCCGCGCTGCAACTAACATGATCACCAGCATGGGTTACGACTCCCCCATCGACGCATTCTGCATGACGCCCAACATCCCCCGTCCCCGCTCCCGCGGCCGCATCTACCTCACCTCGTCCGACCCCACCGTCAAGCCTGCGCTCGACTTCCGCTACTTCACCGACCCCGAAGGCTACGACGCAGCCACCATTGTCGCCGGTCTCAAGGCCGCCCGCGAGATCGCCAAGCAAGCACCTTTCTCCAACTGGATCAAGCGCGAAGTCGCCCCAGGCCCGAAGGTCGTCACCGACGAAGAGCTCTCCGAGTACGGTCGCCGCGTCGCACACACCGTATACCACCCCGCTGGCACAACCAAGATGGGTGACGTAACAAAGGACGAGATGGCCGTTGTGGACCCCGAGCTGAAGATTCGCGGTCTCAAGAGCGTCAGGATTGCGGACGCGGGCTGTTTCCCCGAGATGCCCACCATCAACCCCATGTTGACTGTGCTGGGCATCGGTGAGCGCGCTGCCGAGTTGATTGCGCAAGAGTGGGGCTGGAAGGGTCTCCAGAAGGAGAGGTTGTAGACGCGCATCGCATTTCAAGAGAAGTGTGGCGGTGGGTAGATATGTGTTGGTAAGATAGATGTGAGTTGATAAGATAATGAGTGACGACTTTGAACGGTCACCCCAATGCGACAATACCCTTTGCAACAATAAGACATGTTATTTGAATGTGCTTGGCATGTGAGTCAAGTGCATGTGTGAGTAGATTGGATAGCAGACGGGTGTTTGTGATTGTCCGGCTTGATCGTTATGTGTTCAAAGAGCTCGGTGTTTCACCTGTTTGCGCATTATGGCACGGCCAAGTTGATTGACGGAAGAGTAAGCCAACTGATTGCATGAGCTAGGAGACGGACTTGGGCGTTTTCGCTAGTGACTCCATCGTCCGCTGACTGGTACCTATGTCAGGCTTGGCAGCGCACATTGTTGTTCATATAAGAGAACATTAATCCATCTAGGGAGCCTACTCGAACAACAAATGTATCGTCATCATCAGCATCGCATCGAAAGGACGAGAACATCACAACGTAGATGATGATAAAGCAATCCTCACAATCGACAAACAACGCGCTGGTAGTAGCAAATTACGTCAATTTCAACTCCGATTCACACTACCCATCCTCTCCTCCATCTCCTTCCCTATCCCCTCCTCCTCCCTTTCCATCCATCCACCCCTATCCACCCCCATGCCCTACACAGTAAGCGTATAAGTAACACTATCACACTTGCCATTGACAATCTGCCGATCCCCACTCGCCAACTGCAACAATCCCCTCCACGTCCCGCCATGCTGCATGTTAAAGCACGCTTGGTTGATGTTGTTGTTCGTCATGAACTCTAGGCCGCGCGTCACGGCGTCTTTCATGGTTTTGACTTCGGCGGTTGTGTCGCAGTTTTTTCCGGTTGTTGCCGCGTGGTATTGGTAGTTTACACTGGGAGGGGAGGGGTTAGTGGCTAATTTTGGATGATGGAAGGGGGATGGGGATCAGAGAGAGGGGGAAGGTGGGAGAATAATGGAGCGAAGGGACGTACCCGTCAACAGCACCAGAGATGACACCACAAGTGTTGGCTTCACTCTGCGCCTTCATCAAGTTGGACACGTAAGTCGCAATCGCATTCACATTGAGTGCGACCATGGAGCCTGCGCCCAGAATGGCGATTTGCTCTTCGATGGTGAGGCGTTTGGCGAGGTCGTCGCTGGAGTGGAGTGTTAGCAAGCGGTTGGAGGGATGATGTGGAAAGCGACTTCTTCGTCGTACGTACCTGGACTGCGAGTCTTCGCTCAACGATGGCAGAGCCTCCCGCTCAGGGAGGGAGAGGGCCATGGCGTTGTAGCCGAGACAGAGGGCGGTTGCGGCGATGGTTGAGAAACGCATGATGGGTAGTGGATTGGGGATGTTGTATTGTAAGAGATGAAAGCACGGTAAAGTAGTTATGGTTGAGTGGTGAGGATGATGCGGTAGAACTGTGTGTCTTGCCCGATATATATACACTCTCACGATGAACCGTTCCGACTGATAAGTTGTCAAGAGTCGAGCACAGATTGACTTGCTGCACGCCTTGAGCCATGATGATCAAGTGCTTGCACGCCTGATGTCAACGGGTCTGGAGAGAAAAGCCTCGCGATACGACCGAAGTGTACTGGATAGAGGCAAGATGCTTGATTGGCAAGCAGGTAGACCGATGCTGTCTTCATCACATCCCGTGGAAACCGCCGTACAGCCCTGTATGTGTAAGGCGCCCCTCTTGGATCAGCGTCTATACAATATCAATCATGGTGTTGCACTTCGCCGTCTCTTAGGCGTTCCCTCGTTAGCCTGTGCAGCGGTCCGATTAGAGACGTTGAACCCCATCTTTCTGCGGTGTTTCAGTAATCACAGCCCCCGCAAAGTTCCCGCGCTCAAAAATAGCTGCTTTGGGTAGACTATCTACGTCAGCATCGCTCAGGCGTTCCATCCTCCGTCGCTGTTTATAGCCGCACGAAGGCTGTGTACCTAAGGCGTACCGGATCGGTCCGTAAAACAACCCTACGTTTGCGCCGACCGACATCTCCGGATCTTGAAACCAAGACAGATCAAGATCGGCATAAGCTTTCGTGGGGCGGGCTTATTTTGACTGCGATACTTCGATCATGTCCATGTACCGTACATCAGGCACCCCGCGATCATCTATGTCGGTCCTTTGGTACAGCGTTGCGGCATGGATTCACGTCGCCGTCTATCAAACTTGCTCTCTCATTTTGTGATCAAGGCGGGCAGTGTGTTTGGAGGCCTCATGAAGCTCAGGTCGACGAGGCAGAAACGGTCGTCAAGAGCTTGGTAGTTGACGAAGAGGGGAAGTAGAGCGCGGGCCTGGTGTAGGTTGTGTTCAGTTGGAGATGTATATAAGTCATCGACGCGTCGAGATGAAGGTTATCAACTCATCACAACAGTTCCTCCCAAGTCACAATACCCAGCCAAAATACCCCTTTTGCTATACATCACTCATTCACGATGCGTTTCCAGCTGGCCCACATCTTCTGCCTCCTCGGCGCTGCCGAGTCTCTCGCCATCGGTGCCCCCGAGAAAGAGTAAGTCGTCGTCCCCCCTTCCTCTACATCTTTCATTGCAATCCACTAACCCAACCCCTCTAGCTATGCCCTTCTCGACACCAGAGACATCGCCTCCCCCCTCTCCCCCCGCACCGACATCGAAGTCGCCGCCGGTTTCGTCAGCCAAGGCGCAACCGCCACCCTCGCCATCGTCTCCATCGCCAACTACCTCGCCGTGTACATCAAAGGCCAATCCGACGTCAACAGCTGCTCCGTCATCTCCGGAAACGTCGACGGCGCCGTGTGGCAGTACTACGCGACCACCTCTGGCCCCAAGTGCGACACGACGTCTGAGTCGAAGACGATTAGGAACGCGGTGGAGCGCGAGCTCAAGTGGATGCAGGAGAATGGGTATGATGCTGCTTGCTTTAAGATGGATCATGGGGGTACTTGGGAGGGGCATCTCAAGATTGCGTTGAATGGGAAGCCAATTGCTAGTGACACGCAGTGCAACTCGGCGAAGTTTGTCAATTTGTAGATGTGTGGTGTAGTGGGGATAGGGAACAGGATGGGTGGCATGGGCTCTTGTGCAGGCAATCTCGTGCTGGGCGCATAACACAGTGTCAGCAGGCTTCATTATCTATTGTCATGGTTACATTTACTTCGCATCCTTCCTCGTCTATCTACCCCCGTCTCTTACAAGTCTTCATCATCATCAAACTCAAACACTCGCGTTAGGCCGTCGTCCTCATGTTCGGCCTCCCGCTCCTCGATCTCTTCTGGTCCTCCCGCCGCGTATTCCTGCTCTTCCCCCTGTCCACCTCTTTCTTCGCGCATATCCACAGGCCCCCTACCCTCAAAGTTGAGCGTGCCATCTATCTCATGTGTCGCTAGCACATAACCCCCTTCCTCATCCACTCCTCCGGTGAACACCTGTCCATCCCGTTCCCTTCTCCTCCTGTCCCTCCTTCTCTGCTCAGCCTGTCTCCTCCTTCTATCCCGCTCTTCTTTCCCTTGAATCCACCTTCTCATTGGTGCGGGAAGCTCATTCGGCATGACGCCTGTCTTCTCCATGCCCCAGGTGGTGAAAGAAAGGGCCGCGCGGTTGGTGGAGGAAAGAGTTGCTGCGCCAATACTCCACGATGCGCGGCCAAGGCCTGATGATGCGAGAGCGCTGGCGAAGGAAAGGGTCGCAGTGGAGACCTCGGACAGCGCGGCGCTGGTGTCGTGGATGGCGGCAGGCCAGGTGCCGGGGAAGGGTGTGGCTGTTGGAAGGGATGCCGTTGCAGAGGAAGGAAGGTCTTCCCAGCTTGAGGAGGAAGACGATGATGCGGATGCGGGCTGAGAAGGGGTTTCGTCTTCCTCGGCATCGAATTGCGACTCAGCGGCGGTGCTGGTGCGGATATTGGCCGAGCGAGATTGTGGTTCTGGCTCCGCTTGCGCTTCTTCGAAGTCGCGTTGTTGTGCAGCGCTTAGTGCTGCGGACTGCATGGGCGCATTTTCGAAGCCGTCGTGGGCACTGTAGTATGTTTCTGTTTGTGATGAGGCTTGGTGTTGTGGGCGGCCTCTCGTGCTCCCGCCCGATTCGTAAGGGTGGTTGCTGCCTACAGCCTTGCGTGGACGCCCGATCTTGTCGACCATCGTGGCTGTTGCGGAATACGGTATGTGTTTCAAGTACGTAGTATAGTATATGTATAAGGTTGCCGACTACAGTTGCAACGAATGCTACGACGCGCGAAGAGACTCCGGGGGCGTATGCTGAAGAGGTGGGTGATTATACTTCGTATCGTGGGGCACGAGGGTGGTGGCTGCCGTATGTGGTGAATGCGAGAACTTCAATGCGCGATTCAATCAGAATAGGGAAGTGCGAACGCCTGCGCCAACGTCACTGCTTCACCGCGATCGCAACGCTGTGACAAGACGGAAGCGGAAAGCTGTCGGACGAACGATCAATATGCGCATTGCTGCGAAGACATCGAAATTTTCGGAATGAAATCTGTACCATGGATGCGCGACCAGGACCTAGTAGATGATTTGATTATACTGACTTGTGGTAGGTCAATATACTGAAGCTGCGTGCGCAGCACGAAGACCTGCGCTAAGCCATCCATAGGTACGCTTCGTAAATACCAAGGTACCACCTGGGCATGGCAGGTTTGCTAAGGCGGTTGCGAGTTTGAACACCAAACGCGGTTCCATCGATGTGAATGTCACAACACGTGACTGCGCGCGTCACTTCGTCGACCCACCCAGCGATGCAAAGAGGGGTATTTCCGAAATGAAGTGCTTGAATGCGCGATTTAGATAAAAAAAAGCGACACATTCATTGCTCCCGGCGTCGCTTGCGCCGACCTCGCGCTTTACATTGTGCTTGCGGCCCATAACCACATAGTGAATACCTGCCTCTAGGCAATCACAACACCAGTTCGATATAAGACCGCGGTACCCCGCCTCCGACAAAACAACGCGACAGCTCAGACCATCAGTCTTTATATACCACCCGCTACCTGCATTCTGCGCATTATCACAGCCGCTTGCATTCCAAAACACACTTCCACCACTCGTCGTCAATACCGACCTACTTCACATTCTCTTACTTCCACTCACAAGATGTCTTCCGATCCTTCCAGCAACCAACAGGCTGCGCCCAAGATGCGTCCCGTCACCGGTAAGCACATCCGCGCTCGCGTTTCGGTGCGTCTTTCCGTATACTGACTTGTCGCCCAGGAGCTTTCTTGCTTAAGCAGAGTCCTCACCATCTCTCGCATGACATCAAGGACATTCTCGAGAAGCATGGCGTCAAGCTCTCTCCCGGCTGTTCCCAAGAGCTCACCCGATACCTCAACGACAAGCTTGAGGCGTACCCCATCCCTTTCGACCCCAAGCGTCCCAACCTCCAGGCGGATCTCGACAACAGTGCTCGTCTTCGCGATAGGAGGGCTCAGCTTAAGGACCAGGGTGCGACTTCGGAGACACCCGCGAGGACGCTTCATCGATCGCGTCCCGACACCTTCTCGCGGTTCGGCAAGCCTCGCAACATCAACGAGTCTTTCATGGACGTTCCGTGGAACGATCCAGTCTCGCCATCCATGTTGCAACCGCCGATACCTGTCAGCGTAAACTCGCTGCTTCAGGGCTGGCCTCTGAAAGAGAAGTCAGTCGCAGCTGTGAAGACGCCGGCCAAGGTCGAGAAAGAGCAGTCTGTGAAGGCCGAGATCCAGAACTCCGTGAAGTCCGCGAAAGAGCCTTCCGTCAAGGTCGAGATCGATCGACCTATTAAGACTAAGATCGGATCGGCCAACACCATGAAGCCGACCTTATTGAAGCGAGAGCGCGCCGACGATTACCTCGATGTCGCGACAGAGGAGCTTGCCGAGCGCGCGCCCCTGGAGGTCGATCCCAAGCCTGCGCCTGCTCCCGCCATCAAGGCTGAAAAGGCCACGACCACGAGCGCTAAGCGCACCCTCAACGCTCTCGAAGAGATGGACTCCGACGCCGTCTCCTTCACTTCTGACAACCTCGGCGCTGTCAAGAAGACCCGCCCCGCTGTCAAGCAGACACCATCCTCCGCACCCGCCATCGAGGTCGAGAACAACAACTCCGGCTTCCAGAGCTCCATCGGCTCTTCCAATTCTTCGGGCTTCCAGTCTTCGGTTGCAGGTGTCAAACAGGAGTTCCAGGAAACGCCTGACACCACGTACCTTGGTGAGTCGCAGCAGACTCTGGGCCGGTCGCAGAGCCCTTTCAGCCAAACCCAAGGTTTCCCGAACTCTTTCTCCGGCAGCCGCTTCGGCAGTCAATCCTTCCTGAGCTCTCCCGGTTCAGTGACTTCGCAGACGTCCGGACGTGTCGAGATCAATCCGCGTCGCTCTGCTAGACTATCTCAGGCTAAGACGACCGCTGCCGTCCCATCAGCTCCGTCAGCTTCCGCCTCCTCAGCTCCTCCAGCTCCGTCTCCTACGCCATCTTCCGCCTCCTCTCTTGGTGTGAAGCGCCGTCGCTCCGCCAGCCTTGCAGACGAGGTAGAGCAAGTAGAGCGCCAGGGTCGCAACAAAAAGTTCGTGACCAAGGATGTGGTCGTGAAACAGCGCGAGGCTCGCAATAATGAGGATGCAAAGGACAACAAGCGCAGTAGCGCCCAACGTCGTGCCTCGGTGCTTCGTCGCCGCCCGATTTGAAGAGCGCGATCATCTCGGCTATCTTCATCAGTCGCCGCGCGGGTCTCCCAACAAACACACCAGACCACCAGTGGGCGGCATACCTACAGCGCCACTTCAACAACCACTAACTCACATTCATCGTAGCCCAAGAGGCTTCCATCGCTCGCCGCATCTTGGCTGAGTCAGAACAACCTGCCTTCCGAACGAAAGCCAAAAGAGCTTGAACTGTCTATCTCCGCGCCCGAATCGCGCATCTATCCAAGCTATCCCGATAATCGCTCCGGCCGATCATGTCAGAGAACATCGACGGCCGTCAGTCAAGGTGGTCAAAAGTCCAGAGAGACTTCACCACCCAGTCAGCCAGGTGCAAGCTCAAAGAGCTCACCTCTACCATCCCATCGCCGCGTCCAGAGAGGCGCGTCCATCGGGGTCATACCAACTGCATTGGCTCAGCTGAATCCGTCCAGAGAGACATGACAGCTGACGACCGAGATGAGTGCAAGACCCAGAGAGGCTTGAACCGCCGGTCGGGATGAGCGCAAGGCCAAAGGGTCTTGCCTCATCATCCACGCCATCACCGCGTCCAAGGAGGCGCGTCCATCGGGGTCATACCTGCTGAGTAGGCTCAGCTGAATCCGTCCAGAGAGACTTGACAGCTGACGACCGAGATGAGTGAAAGACCCATAGAGGCTTGAACCACCGGTCGGGATGAGCGCAAGGCAAAAGGTCTTGACGACTCATCGGCCATCCACCACCAAAATACTTGGTGGATATGCCTGGAGATATTTGGGACACAAAAGTGTTTCCATCACCCAGGTGCGATGAGATCAAGGCCACAAAAGTGGCTTGACTCATCTGCCACGCGCAACCGACCCTTATCGTCGAGCGATCTTGAGTCGACTGGAAGGTAACCGGACTCTCATCGTCGTCGCACTGAGCGCATTGCCAGAAGGCTTGCCCTACAGTTCTTTCATCTCTTTCCTGTTTCTCGAGCCATGTTTGGATGTTCTTCTGTTCGCGATTGCTGGCCAGCTGCACACCCTTGTATTATCTTTCCTTCTTTGTTTTCTGCGTTACTGCAATTGGTGCAAAGACGTCTTGTTAGCATTTTTACATGCGTTCTCAAAAGTGATAGTAATATAAAAGGTCATGAAGATAGTCAAAGTGCGTCGATGCAAGTGTGATGTGGTGACTTCGGCTCTCCGCCCGCGTATCCCCACCTCCGCATGCAAGTCAGATTAAAGTTTAGCGCACCAATGCGCGTTGAGGATCACGACGACATGCATAACGTACTTTCGCTTTTACAGTGTTACGCCCCTGCACGACGTCGCACAGCGCTTTCCGTCTTACATTGCTTAGATCGCGTACCCCGCTGGTCTTACCTCACGACACAATGCAACTCCACTTCCACGTCCTCACAGCCTTCCTCGCCATACTTACACCCGTCGCATCTTTCGCAATGTCTACTTTAACGCCCAACTCCACCGACTCAGCTCCGGTAACGCGCATAGCCACATTCCGGTTCCTACCCAACGTCACCGCGGAGCAAAAAGGCGACCGCGCATCCGCCTTTCTCGCGCTTTACGCTGAGCACCCGGAGCTGCTAGTGGAAGGACCGAAGGGAGGAAGACCGCTGAATACCCCATTGAACCTGACGAATGTGAAGAGGGAGAGTGTGTGGGACTTGGGTTTCGTTGTAGTCTTCAAGGTATGAAATGGATGGTGACGCGACCGCATCGCGAGTGCTGACATGGAGTAGGATGAAGCCTCGAGGCAGGTGTTCGATAAAGATCCGACGCACGATAAGCTGAAGGTATGTGACGTCTCCGTCGTTGTAGAAGGATTGAAGCTGACATTGCGGAAGAATGAGACGGACCCGTTGCTCGAGCAGGTGTTTGTGTATGACTTTGTTGCGCAGCCGAATCTGGGGTGGTGATAACAGCGTTCATATTGGGTCGCAATTTGTCGCATGGATACCGTCAAATCTTAACGACTAGATAGTCTCTCTTGTCATGTGTGCTCCTGGCGCTGCTCCGTTTGCTCTGACGTATCTCCGTTTCTGGCGCTAGCGTATCGCGTCTGCTTAGATGTCAAAAAACCAACTTCTCGTCCACTCGCTTTCCATTCCCAATCCACAACTGCACTGACGATGGCGGAATCCTACCTCGAGCCATTGCGCCACCTCACCAAGAATGGCTTCGACGATGCGCGCTTGCTACTTCTCCAAGGTCTCAGTCGCGAGCAGCGCAGTGCCTTGATTCAGGAAGGCATGGAGCGCTTCACTACCGACGAAGCATCCGTGCAGTTGTGTCTCCGTATGCTCGATTCGCTGCAACAACCAGAAGAGCGGGCGGCGTCTGAGCTGTCCATTGAAAGGAACGGTAAGAGATAAAGCAGTGAGTGAGAAGTAGACACTGAATTACTGTATCACAGACTCCCGGCAGCCTAGCAAAAATACCAGCCGCGCCAGCGCCTGCACTCGCCGCGCATATTCCCCCAACCTCTGGCATAGCACTACCGAGGCGCCAAACCAAGCGGAAAGCGACGGAAAACGTAGACCCATCCGGCGACCGTGTTCACAAAGCGCCCACGCTCAACGCGACATGTGACGGTGTCAGCAGCCTCTTCAATGGAGACGAAGATGACGATGAAGACTGGGAGGGTACGACTGCAAGACTTGATGACGCTCCCGCGATCGCCAACGCCGACATTAATGTCATCGACATACGCTCCACAACCCTGGATATACCCGTCCTGAAAATAGGCGCAATGGTCCCGAGCGTCAACGGTCGTGAGCGATGGCAACCTCTCGGTTACCTTGATGGTAACATCGGCACCGATATCCATGACAAATTCTTTGCCCACTTTGCCTATAAAGAGGCAAAGCGAGCAGCATATTCGGCGGTGGCGACGAGTGTCCCCAAAGGCTACGATCTCAGAGGCGTATGCATCAACGTAGCCGTGTGGCAGAAGGAAGGCGATCTATCCAATTCCCAAAGGCCTGGTAGGAACAATACGAGGGCTTGCGATACTTGCATCCGCACAAAGCGACTCTGCGTGCGCGCTTGGTGGGAATGGCCAGTAGGCCAAAAGCTTTGCGTAATGCCTCTGCCCGACACTTATCGTCAAGGCAAAGCGTTGGGTTCCATTGATGCATGGGTCAACGGAGGATAACGGGAAACGGAACAAGTGCGCTGGATTCTACATTAGTCTCAAAATGAAAGCTGTGGAGATTATAACGCGTTGGAAACTTCTAAAACGCCTCCTTCCTTTGTCCGCTGAAGCCTGGTGTCAAATGAGAATGATGTGATAGATGGAAGTAGACGGAGGAGAGCTGGGCCGCAAAACATGTAGCTAACGATGATCGGCTGCCTTACGCGGCGAATGTTTGCAGTCATGGCGTTACGAAAGATAAGACAGTCCCTTTAGTGATGCGCAAGCTTGCCCTTGAGATTTTCGTAGAGAGACTGTAGAATACAAACGTGTGTGTGAAGGATGCTGGGCATGTGGCATGATGCGGATTCGCGAACCTTTGGTGTTCGTCGGTCCGAGCTCCAGACGATGCGCTAGTCCTTAGCTCCGCCGGGGAATGCCGCCCGGCGTCATCAACAAACATCCGGTGCCGGCTACTCACCTCGCACCACAGCAACACTAACGTGTGCGCATCTACACGATGACGAGCTCGTATCTGGAGGCGCTGCTTATGCTGTCCGGTAATGAAGCGTTCGCCGATGCGCGCATGAGGCTCATTGATGGCCTGAACTGGGAAGAGCTGGAAATCGTTGCCGTCGAAGGGATAACCGGATGTACCAACCGAAAGGTACGAGAGCGATTGGTCTGCGCAATGCTCAATATTCTCAAAGAGAATCCGAATATCGAGCCAATGACAGTTCCAAAGACTGGTAAACATGCAATTATGGACATACGAGGCGCCGGCTGATATGTATCACCACAGAATCTCTGGGGTTTGTCCCCATCGCACCTCGGATAGACGCGACACAAGTAAAAGCAGTAACCCCTTCGGTGGCCAAGCGAAAGCGCGCTATTCAGGACACAATTAGCGAGCGACAGGAACCTGCTAGTAAGGCATTCAAAAATGAACCGATCGGTGGCTCATCGTTGGACACCATCGACTTACGTGATGACGAGAACGATGACAAGAACGAGGACAAGAACGAGGACGATTACGAGAGTGACATGTGGGAAGCGGATAACGTCATACATCCATACGACTATCGCCCCGGGATACCTCCGACAGTCATCGATCTAGAAGATTCTGTTAAAGATGAAGAAGAAAGCAATACAGTAGCGCCACAAGTGGTGCTGTACGCGGACCAAAATCCTGCGACGGACGTGAACTTCATTACATTCCCCGCAGCCTCCGCAAACGAGCCAGATCCCAGACTCAGGATAGGCGTATGGGCTCCAAACAGCTTCGGAGGTGGCGCCTGGCTACCTCTTCAGGACCTATCAATTGGGGACGGTAGAGTCATCCACGCAATATTCAATCGAGTCTACATGTCGCATCCTAAAATATCGACAATGTATCGGTCAATAGTGAGGGATGCAGAACGCTTCATGCAGAGGGGAATGTGCGTCTGCCACTGGCTGTACAGCGGCACAGGCGCATCAAAGTACACTTCAGCCGAAGGAGACAAGGACAGAGCTTGTGACCATTGCAATGGCCGGATGCGTCTATGTGTCAGAGTCATTCTGGACACCATGGGGCCCAAGCTGTGCATATTTCCATTGCACGATAAGTTTCGCGCAGGCCAGACTTCAATCTCGCTCGGCGCATATGTCAGACTTAACGGAGTCCTCTTCAAATTTGGGGAGAAGTATACACGTGGAACATGGGGTATCTCGAGCTTCTCTATCTCCCAATGAGCAGTCACATGCGGCACATCAAGCGTCTCACAATGCATATCGAGGAGCGAGAGAGAAGAGCAGCGCGGTAGACATGAGCCACATCGGGAAGATCCACAGGCAGCTACGAAATGTTCATCCAGCGTTCATGCCGAAGCAACCACCCAGCATGAGCTTCCGAACACACCATCCAATTTTCATCGACAAATCAACCTTCACCTCCTCTATTGTCTCGACAATGCCCCCACGAAGTCTCACAATTCAAGCTGTGGAAGACTAAGGCCCGCCAAGAAGATTGAGAGTATCGTTCAGACTTTTGCCAGAGAAGATACCAAAGTCTTGCTCGCACACCGTCCCTTCTTCCGGCATAGTCCCGTTCACGAAATACGCAGCGGTTGCGGTAATGGCACAGGTCCCGGGACTGTACATAACCGTGTGCTACCAATGTCGTTAGCGATGTTCTCTCCCGAATACATTACACCCGTCCATGAAGCCAAGCCCGTCCATGAAGCCAAGAAATGCTCTTCAACTCACCCCGAGACCATCGTGCTGCAGCACAACGCTTCCTTCAAGCGTCTTGTTCGCCGCATAAGCCCCAGAGATCGGAGTGCGGACGTCATACGGCGAACCGATGAGCAACACAGGGTACCTAGTCTTCGCCTTGAAGTCACCCTCGTACCGTTCTTTCGCCTCAACCTTCCATAGCGAGCACAAAACATACGCGCCGATGACGTAGTCGCTGTTCCAATCACCCAATTTCGTTATGCGCTGGACGCGTTCCTCGATATCGGCGAGCTCGTCGGCACGGAACATGGCATCGGAGCAGCGGATGAGCTGCGTGTTGTCTGCATTGACCGCTGCATCCTGTATGATGAAGGAGCGATTGGCCAAATACTGGGTATGGTTGTATTCTGGAGTATCGCGGATCATGATGCTGTTGAGATAACCAGCTAAGTAAGACCCGGACGCCAGACCCATGCGCAGAGCGGTGTCACTCGCCTCAGCGATCTTCTCGTAGGTGACGATATCGGTGGTGACGTTGGGGCCCATAACGATTGGCTCGCGTTTGGCTTCTTCGCTCAGGTGTAGGATTTGGTCGTACAACGAGTCGGAAGAAATGTTGGGGCGAAAGAGGGAACAGGAGGGGCCTGCGTTGATACATTGTTTGGTGAACTGTCCCAAGGCAACTGGCGCAGATTCAGCTGGACCGGTCTCCCTGATGCTCGGTTAGCTTGTGTCGCAGTCATCTGGGGGAAGCTACGTACCATCCTTGCTGATACTCGAGCGGGTTGAGAACACCATCCAGCATCATCCGTTCGACCTTATCGGGAAACATAGCAGCTAGCACCTGACCGAGATACGTCCCATAGGATATGCCTGAAATAGATTAGTCAATAACCGCATATATTGTGACTCATCTTCAACTCACCCCAGTACCGCAGAAGACCATCCTCGCCTTCCACAGTCAGAGCATCAACAACCTTCATGAAATCTCTGGCAACGAACGCTGTGCTCATCAATGACCCATTCACTGCCTCGTTCTGGAAACAGCGTGCGGCGTATTGCTTGCTGTAAGACCAGACAGCGCCCAACGCTACATCGGATGAGTTGGTCCTCGTGGGGGTTCGCAAGGTTGCGACCATCCGTTCCATTTCGTCGTTGTAGCAATCTGCGGGCATTGTCGTACCAGTACCTCTGGGGTCGGGACCGATGATATCGTATTGCCCGCCTGTCATGCTGCACGAGAAAAGTTGTTAGCTTGTGATCGCAGCATCTACATGACAAGGAGCAACTTACGCAAGAACATAACGAGCTCGCTGCAAAAGCCAGTCAGTCGCGGGCAAACCCGGTCCGCCCCAGTTCGTCAACACACTCCCTAGCTTAGGCTCTTTGGTCGCTTTAACCTTCAGGATGTTGAGGTTGAGGGTGTTATTATTCGATTGGGGTAGCGTATAGTCAAGGGGTACAGCTAGCTTTCCGAGATAAGTGTCGGGTCTGCCCAGAACGGTGGACGCATCTGTCCAGTTGATAGCGACTTTGTCGGCATTCTCGGAATATTTGGCATATCCAAAAGATGATTGTGACGCCGTCGCAGCGATGTTGAGGCATGCGATTAACGCGAGGCAAAGGGTCGTCCTTGAAGACATTTCGGTACAGTGGTTGTGACGGCCTGTCGATGGTATCGAGATGCTTCCCTAGAGTCTGGTACACTATATATACTTTTACTAAATCTTGCTTTCCCACCTGGTCAGCCTTGCAGATGCAACAGGAGAGGACGAGGCGTCCTTCGCGCAGTGCTAGTTGTGGGGGCCGCATCAGAATCAAGCGCTCGTCAAAGCCGGACGTGATCAACGGAGCCACAATGACATCGAATTCGTGAGCACTATCGTTAGTAAGAACTGTTAGGCGAAAATAGCCAGCCAGAACCGAAGTAGAGCGCAGTCGTGGCTAATTTGATTCGCGCATACATTATGAGGCATATGCTGCGCACTTATACCGAAACGGACTGCGATATGGCCAAGCTTTCTTCCTAGTTAATGCTCGCTGTTGAAAGTCTCGCTGTTTTGGGGTAGCCTCAAACACCGCCTGCTATCAGCGCTAACCCTGTTAGGAAGTCAGAAGGGCCAAGACGAACAGCAACGAATGAGGAGGAGCAATGGCAGCGATGGCATTGTGGGATCGTTATTGGCCAGCACCAGGTCGCGCTTCCTTCCCTTGAGTGCAGTCAGCTCAGCTCGCTTCTTTACTGCCGAAACGAGACAAGTGCGCATGCACTTCGGCATCTCGGTGACCCATCGAATGTGGCAATTCCGGTTCTGGGAAGCACTGAAGTATGCAATAGTCGATGATTCATTCAAATTAGATTCAGGGCTGGCCTAAGCAGTCGACGACACCATGCTTCAGTCGGCCGATGCATAAACTTCAGAGCCGCATCGATTCGCCATGTGGATCAGCAGACACCCGCTGGTACAAGAGTTGTGAACCTGCAAATCGATCTCATTAGCCATCTCTCTGAAAACGTCCGGCATGAAATACTTACGGCTCATCAAAGCACTCATCCCAACCAGGCTTCTTCCGCCGCCAGTATCGTCGGAGCACTTCTCGCGCCTTCAAAGGACTGTTACTGCCAAGGAGGCGGGCATGACCCTCCAAGAGCCGTTCGATCCAGATCTGAGTGCTTTTCTGAACGTGATAGCCCGCTTCCACGCCAAGCACACATAGTGGAAATGTCGATATCTTCTTGAGCTGTTTCAATCGTGCGGCAGCCTTCAGATCTTTAAGCAGACGGTCGCGATGTCGCACTCGCATAATATCCATCTCCGTGGTGCAGGGAAGAATGAAAAAAGCTTGCAACGACATTATGCAGTAGAGTGCGATTGCAGACTGCCAAATTGATGTGATCAGCTGCCAGTCATCTTCTTGATCTCTCGACTGCGCCCATTCTTTTGGGCTGAAGGATTCGATGCGGGAAAGAATGCTTTTTGCATCTTCAGCGTACTGATGCGAATCCACGACGGTTGTAAGGCTGAGCTCTTGGCGGAGGCGGTTGATGCGAATAATCTCGATAAAGAGGCTTGACGGACACAGTGTGTAAGGGAGGATAAGGCTATACACCTTCTCCACTTCCTCGATATGCTGTTCGAGTGGCTCAGTGATACTGATCTGATGCGATGCTGGACCAAGACTGTTCGAAAAGGTTACGATGCTGCATGGTGTCAGCCACATTCGTCGCAATCGACGTGTTATACCAACAGTACGAAGATCACCAGCGCTGATGTCATGTGAGGTACTGTGCTTCGTAGTGATTCAAAGCCACCACGCATATCTATCAGTCGTTTCATGCCATCTGCATGCGACCTCCAGTCTACATCTGTAGAGCTATGTACCTGAGAGCGTGATCAGCTTTTTGGAGCGCGCATGTCGAGATTCTCAAAGTATACCTCCATCGCCATGAACATGAGAATGCTGGCGATTGTTTGATCACTACTGCGGGTTTCCTTCCTCGCGACATTATCATTGAGAGCGCGTATAGCAAGACCTCGATAATGGTATATCTTGAGGCGTTTGTCTGCAACGATCGCACGGTCCTTGCCGAGAGGCAACGAGGTCAAGTGGTAGTTGAGACTCAGGCAGACAGTGGTATAGTGCATCGCTGGAGCCAGGATATGCAATGCCCATACTGGGAAATGAACCACTGCTGGGTTGGGTGCTAGGCAATCGGTCTGTTGGATGTCCGGATATATCTTAGAGTTGACTAGCGGGCTTAGCAGATGCATTCAGTTGAGCTTTGCGCACATACAGTAATTGATAGCTTGTACCACGTCGTGTGTCTCATCCGACAAGAAATCGTACGATGGAAGTCTGTTCATCTCCATAATCTGCAGCAGTCTCTGTATCCTCGCAAGAGGCCTCTGATTCGACTGCAAAAGTAGTGCGGCTTCCCAGTGCTGGCCTCTTTCTACCACTTCCTTGATCTGGTCTTTGTTGCCAATGCACATGATGCGTTCGCCCACCCCACAGCCCGCCCCGGAGTCTGCAGCTATTAGCTCAATGGGTTCGACCGGCTTCTCGACTCCAGAATTGCGCCACCATGATGGCTTGTCATTTTGCACCAATGGGTTGGCAAGTTGGCATTTGGATAGTTCGACCTCTTCCGGGGTAAGCTGAAGCTCTTCGGAGACCAGCAACGAGCACCCTCCTTGTCCGAGCAGCTCTAATAGACCCGTCTCTCTAGTCACCCCAGGAGTAGCAACGGGTCCATTTGGAGTGACACGCGTGGGTCTTCCGGAAGTCCCTGTTCTGATGGCGGATGTTGGTGGCCCGCATTCCTTCTTCTTCTTCTTCGGACGAATCGTCACGTGCCCTGGTTCGACCCATTGCAACGGCTTCTGGTCGTTATATCCTGGGCATTCCTTACCCGTCTTGGTACATTTCCTGCAGAGCGGCAGGGTGCGATCGCACACCAGGCGGCGTTTGAAGCACTCCCAGCATTGACGGGCCGCTATGCTGTCACTGGTCCTAGCGTCCTGCATGACGTCATCCACGTGTATCGACTTTGAATATTGCGCGATGTGATCTCGAATCGGCTCGACTGTGATCTAGTAGAGGTCTCGACGGTCGATGCAAACTCTTCGACATCTTGTTAGTCGTATGTAAGCGCTTGATGCGGGCGGGGCATGGGCACTGTCAGCAGGCAAATGCTTGGCCAAATTCCTGCCCAAATACGGACAAACGAGCAACAGTCGCCACAGCCAACTGTACCACAGTATACCCTTCCAGTGACGCTCGCGACAGTTGTCGCTTTTCTTTCGAGACCGGATTTCAAATCTCTCAACCCGGCAGTTTGACAGCATCTTCTAGCACGTAATACCATGCCGCTGGTGATGGTGTCACGTGCTTACGCGTCCGCTTAGTCGCGGTGCAGTTGTATGGCGTTACACAGCATCCGGCAAACATTTCGCAAAACAAAGATCAACACTAACAGCTTCTCCTGGTCCACACAGTCGCAGCTGTGGTGGCTTTGGAAGCTGGTGACGCCATTTATCTTTCACTAATACCTTCGCTGGGTCATCACTCGTTCCCTGTCTACCCACGAGACATCGCAGAAAACACGCTGGCATCGCGCTGTGTCGCAAACAACGACACAACAGGGCTCTTTCTTCCATCACCACTCGGCATGTCATACTACGATAGCGATCTCAAAGCCGTGCTCGCGCAGTTTCACAGCCAACCAGACACCGACACGCGCAAGGACATACTCAAGAAACTCAGCGATAACCAGCTGTCGCGTGTAGTCATCCAAGGCGTGAAATGCGAGTTCGAAAGAGAAGGATTGGAGGACATTGCGCTAGTCATGCTGGGTGTCATCTCAAGGACTCCAGGCTTTAACGCGCATGATGTACATGAAGAGAATGGAGTTGCGGTGAAGCATGAAGAAACTAATGGGGAGTATGAGGTCGTCATCAAGATGGAAGAGCTAGACGACGTAAATGGAATCGTGATGATCAAATCAGAGGGTAAGATCATGTTATTCTCTCCAGACTACCGTAACCTTTACTAATGTAGGCCTTAAAGTAGATGACAGCGCGCTTGCTCAAACCCCGGGCCCGTCAACGATAGCAGCATTGTCCACCAATCCGGACCCCAAACGAGGCCGAGAAGCGCAAAAAGGCCCCGATACTTCAAAGGAACAGCCAACGCGTGCGGGTGGAAGTCAACCAGTATCCAGAGGTTTTGTGCCCAAATTCCACCCTCATGGTCCCAGTCAGATCAATTACTTGGATAGGACGCGCAATAGAGGTACTGCGCGAGGCTCAATGTACGAACCTCACCCTCATGGTCCTCGTCAGGCCGCCTACTTGGAGAGGAGTAGCATTAGATATGCCGCTCAGGCCCGCTATCTCTTCCCAGAAAGGCCTCGCTGGCGTGTATGAAGCTGCTATCCGGCCGTTGACATGGGATTCTGGCAATCAGACCGCAAGTAACAAGTCCAATACGAGAGGCTCGACCTCAAGGGGCTTGGTCCCCAGGCTCCGACAGCTAGTAGAGGAAAGAAGGATACGGCGCTTATGATGAGTTCGTTGATGAATATCGGTCTTACACCGTGTTTGATTCTTTCTGCCTGATTCAAATGGTGTTCATCTTCTGCCAATGCGTGCGCGTCACCTCGTCCGTTTGCACTTCCCCAATCCACGCGTTTTCACAGCTAGCGCCGTTGCGCCGCGCCGCACAGTCAGCAATAACACCGCTCTATTCTCTACCTTCCACTCTACATCGCCATTCAGGCTCGCATTGCCCACCATGTCGACGGCGGAGTCCTACCTCAAGGCTTTGCTCGCGCTTTCTGGGGACGAGCAACTCGCCGTCCCCCGCAGACATCTACTCAACACCATGAAAGACGGCGATGTCGCGGAACTACTCACCAAGGTCGTACAGAGAGAGTTTGCGCGAGGCGGATTAGATGATATTGTTGAGTTCATTCTTAACGTCATCGCGAGGGATCCTGCTTTTGTCGAGCACAGCGACACCACTGAAGCACGCGCGCCAAGCTTCAAGGGTAAAGAGGCTCGAGGAAACGACATTCAACAGCATTGTGAGTAGTCTGAACCAGATTGTGGAGGTATCAACTGACAATGCCCTAGCTGGAAACGAGATCACGGTGCTCAACGATTCTCCAACATCAGGTGAATCGGTGACACAAATGCAGGCAGGGAAGCGACGACCTCCGTACTCTTCTGGCAGTGGGATCCGCAAACGCTCGAAGCTCACTGAGCCTCTTGCAGTCGCCAGGCCTGATACTTCATCAGCATATCCCACACCTGCGCTCGACGATGTTCCCACCGCCTCGCCCAAGCTTTCTCAGAAAGTAACGCTCAAGTGCCAGGCGGTGCAGGTGATCACCGATAAGCATATCCCGCCCATCGAAATTGTCCGCTACGTAGGCGACTCTTACTTTCAGCTTACCACCTTCGCCAGAGGCAGCCTGGAAGCTTTAATCGTTGAAAAGTTTGACACAGATTATCTCTCTGATGATGGCCGTATATATGAGTGGGAGAGGCTGGTGAGGCTGCAGAAGGGGCTCGTGAGTCAACGTTGTGTCAATGAGACTGTCGTCATGAGGGCCAGGCAGCCCGGTGGACGAACGGGGAACATGAACGAAGCGTGCGATCGCTGCGTCAGAATGAAACGCTTGTGTGCCCGACTAGTCAAAATCGACGAAGTGACCAAACTTGCCTTTTTCCCCTTACCTCGCCAACACCGAGGTGACGCGGCAAGTTTCTCGCTGAGCTACTGGGTGCGTTCTTGAGCACTCTTGACGGGTAAGTTCATCACATGGGCACGAAGGAATTGATCAACGGGAAATCATACACGAAGAAGATCATGGTTTTTAAATGTCGACTAGACGAATACAAAGACTTCCCACATTGTAGTTCGAAGAAGGAAGAGGCGACGTAGTCTTCTGAGATACATTTTGGTCGATGGCTATGTAGATACAATCCATGATAAACACGTTTCTTCGCACATCGAGCGCAGGAGTCAAGTGAGTAAATACATCAGTAGCATCTCTTACCTTCCTGTCGCCGTAGGAAAAGTGCTCATGTGGTGTGGCATGCTTTATATCAGAACCAACCATCAGGTAAAGGTAGCCTCTTGGTCACGTCTCTCACCTGCTATCCTCACGCACATCCCCACCCTATCTTTATATACCGCCTTCCATCCATGTTCTCTTCTTCTTTCCTACATCACGCCCTCATCTATATACCACCACCTCCTCTCTTCGCTTACACTGCTATCCCACAACCCAGTCTCACTGATCACACCCATCATGTCAACCGCCAAAGGTTACCACGATGCACTCCTAGCCCTCTCTGGCAATCCCGTCTTTACCGGCGCACGAAACAATCTTCTCGCGAGCATCAGCGACAACGAACTGCTCGACGTCATCACCTACGGTCTCAAGACTGGCTCCCCCAGAGAAACTCTCAACGCCATCGCGACGCGACTACTTGATGGGCTTGCGAGGGCTCGAAACGCCGACGGCGCGGCAGCACCGGTAGAGGGCAAACATAGTGGCGACGATGATGGAGATGATGATGACAGTGGCGGTGGTGGTGTCCGCAAGAGTGGTCGAGGTGCTAAACCTAGAAAGAAGACAGTAGAAGGTAAGTCAAATCTTATTATGAAGACGATAACTAACATTTTGAAAGAAGGAACACCTAGAAGAAAACGTGGACCACCTAAACTAGCTCAGACCACAACATCGCAAGGAACTCCATCATCGACTACAAACAAGAAGAGAACGGGAGACTGCCTCATGCAAGATGGGAAGAAGAGAAGGAACGCAAGTCCGGAGCCGATGGACGATGATGAAGATTTCTTCAAGGCAGAGAATAATGAAGAGCAGGAAGTAGTGAAGGTGCCTGCAAAGAAAGCGATCAAGAAGCCTTCCAACACCACTGCAGCGGCCGAAATCAATACCACGGCATCTCCTAGCACCACCACAGCAACCGACAGCGACACAATCACAAGCTTTGAAGGCTGGGAGTTGTGGCAAGAGATCCAGAAGAACTCCGTGGTCAGGGATCTACAACTTGTCAACAGCAATGATACCGATGGCAAGGGAAAGAACGGCGATGGGAAGCAAGCCAATTCCAGATTTCTACCCTCCAGCATTACCAAGACTACACAGATCCCCGATATCGAGGTCCGTTTCAAAGTACCCATCATGCCAGGTATTCCGCTCGATGCCAAACGAGGAACGATGGACGTCTTCGAACCCGAATTCGTCAAAGACTTTGTTCTCAAATTCAACAAAGACTACCTCGTGGGCGAAAAGAATAGGAAGGCGTTCCGCGACATGATCAACCAGGAGTTTCCATCTGATTCTTGTGTACGCTGCGTCCTGGATCCAGATTATAAGACTCGAGGATGCCTTAGTTATATCGCCACCCACAATCCAAATTGGCACTGGGCATGTAAGGGTTGTCTAAAGAAGACAACGCTGTGTGCCAGAATTGAGAAGTCGGCCAATTACGACGAGAGTCCTACAGCTACGAAGATCGTGCTGACGGTATACCCGATTCATCCGGATTTCCACTACGGAGCAGATTGGCAGACTATGGACTTCTGGGTAGGAACTCGAGGTCATTGAAGGCTATCTATGATGAAACAACGTCAGCGAGGATTTGAGAAGTTTCTGGCGTCTGTGGCGAGTGCGTTTCTTGATTGCATGTCCACGACAAGCCGATGTGGTCCAACGATCGCAAGTGAGCGACTGCTGGAAACATATGATCATTCTTCGGGCGGTTTCTATTGCGTTCCATCTTTGCGCGGCTTCCATCACCCCTCCCCCAAAAGCGAATAGGCGTTGCCAACCTGTGGCTTAGCCTGCATTCTCTGCTCAGCCTTCTTCTTCTTCCTCTCTCCCTCCCTCATCTGCCTCTTCTTCTTCTTATTCGACACCTGCTCGCTTGGCACTTCCACACCAGCAGATCTATATATCTCTTCAATCAATTCCTTCAACTTGTCGTGTTCAGCCAGGATGCGCTTTGTCTGTCCCGGAACACCCATGACCTCAGGTATCGAGGGGAAGTCGGACATGTGATTGGCGATCTTGGACATGTTCTCGCGCAGCTGGGCGTGTGCGACATCTTGTCGATCATTGACGTCTACTATGAGGTCGGGCACCATTGTTGCTTCCCCGACCTTGATCATTTGGAGTAGCATGCGCAATGAGTAGAGAGCGGCATGTAATCGCGCCGTGAGGTGTACGAAGGCCCAGCTGTTATCAAAATCGCAGTTCAGCACTCGTTGGACGAGGGCGATCGGAGGCGGGGTGTTCAGTTCGTTCAGGACTAGACTGATACCGTAAAGCGGCCATAGGAGTTCGGAGCTGATCGACTCCGCATCACGCCATTCTTTTAAGCCGCGCATCTGTCGCTCCAGGTCCTCGACGGGGGTTTGGTCGAAGCAGGGGGGGTATATGGAGATTTCCTGGACGGAGATACCTTGTGCTTTTCTTCTGTACTCTTGTACTACCGTATACACATATTTTGCGGCTATGGTGTATGCCAGCCTACGTATCTCGCGCCCTACGTTCCAAGCCGACGCTTGATTGGGCTCTTCAATAAGTAAGGGCATGTATACGTGGGGAAATTCCATTCTGTCGAAGGCTTGAAACATGAATTCGGATAGCCGTACGTCAATCCTAGGTACCTCTTCCCAGTGTGGACCGCCTGGACTAACTATAGTTGGATCCTCCGCGACGTATCGGCGAGCGAAGTCAAGGTAGCGTACAGAATTCCGGTCTACGGCATGGGCTTGGTGAGCTAGAAGCTTCGCACTATCCTGTGGGTTCTCGATGAGAGTATATGCGAATGTCACTAGGCTCGTTACTTGTAATTGCTTTCGGATCTCGTTCGGTGAGTACGCCTTGATGCCAGTCGATACGTCCGCATCGTAGAGAAACACTATCAGTGTGTCTATGAAGTAGTCATACAAGACAAGATCGGTGTCGCTCGTAAAGATGATGGATCGGGGATGGTCTTTGGCATGCGACGCGCACCAGTCGTCTGCTTCTCCCGGTACCGTCTGGGTCTTTGAAGCAAAGGGCGAATCCAGTAACGCTTCCTGCAGTGCAGGTGCCAGGAATGCGTACGATATTGAGCCCAGGTATGTGGGAACAGGACAGGAAACGGTAGCATAGTTGTTGCGAAATTGCTGCACTCGTCTGTTGTTGGCCTCGGTCCTGGACAGTCTCTCGGCTCGCTTTGTAGTAGGCAAGGCTCCATCGAAGTAGATGGCAGACCTGAGAACGTGCGATCAGCAGTGGACGGCATAAGCTCACATCAGCACTCGCATAACGTGCATAGAACGGTCACGGTCAAGTGCAATCAAGCAACTTTCCCATCTCGACTCCGCGATAAGTGAAGTTTTCGCGACCCCTGCAACAATGGCGGTGAAGTGAAGAACATATGTGCGCACCTTATTGGCTTGCCGTGGTGGTTCCGTGGCCGGGCGCTGAAAAGCAACTGTTTTTTACTCACACCTTGATGTTGCTATTCTCCAACGAGGTCAGCCAGCGGAGTGCTTCAGCGACGATGTCTGCATAAGACGGGATTCGGGTCGCGCTAGCGGCTGAAGCGAGGGCCAATTTGTGAGCGTGGTAGGCGAGCGCAGGGCCGTCTATCACGGCGGAGTAGCCGTCTAGCTGCTCGGAGGAAAGCCGCGTCGCATAGGGTTCGAGACGCCTGGCAAGGCCCTGGATACCCATTTTGAACAGGTGGTTGAGGGTGTTGGGAGGGAAGGTGTGTTCTAGTCGAGACGGAAGGAACGATGGTATGCACACGGCCAGGATGTCCCCGCAGAGGGTCTGGGGCGAAGCGAGGCGGGGAGTGGTCAGTCAGGAGTGTTGTGCAGTGTCTTGCCCTCAGATGCAGGGCTAGCGCATGGGCGCAGCGAGTGTTGGGACGTTGACGAGAAAAAGTCGTCGAGGATAGCCAGCGTGGCGTTGGTCTTTCCGCCGATGAGCTAGCGCCGGCGTCATCCCGCGTGGTGGGGGAAGCTGGGCCCCTCACCAGCTCAAAAGTTGCCAGCTGCCACATCGCCCGACTCTCCAATTGCTTCGTCTTTCTCTCACAAAGCTCGAAGAACACACACAGTCAATATGAGCGTCCGAACTGTCGAATTGAAGCCTTTCCAGGACCAGAAGCCAGGAACGTAAGTTGTCTATACCCAAAAGAGCTGGGAGGTCTGATGAAGCTATGGCGTTGATGGATGATAGCTGACATTCTACACTACAGTTCTGGTCTCCGCAAGAAGGTCAAGGTCTTCCAGCAGGAGCACTACTCAGAGTCGTTCGTTGCTAGCATCCTGCAATCCATCCCAGAAGGCGTTGAGGGCGCATTCCTCGTCGTTGGTGGTGATGGCCGTTACTGGAACCCCGAGGTCACCCAGACCATCGCCAAGATGAGCGCTGCCTATGGCGTCAAGAAGCTTCTCATCGGCCAGAACGGCATCATGAGCACACCCGCCGCCAGTCACATCATCCGGATACGCAAGGCGACGGGTGGTATCCTCCTCACTGCCAGCCACAACCCCGGTGGTAAGTCCTCCACTACGCATGCACTCCTCCCATCTAACACATCCAGGCCCCGATGAGGACTTTGGTATGAAGTACAACCTGGCCAACGGTGCCCCGGCTCCCGAGAGCGTCACCAACAAGATCTACGAAACCTCCAAGACCCTCAGCTCGTACAAGATCGCCGACATCCCCGACATTGACCTCAGCACCATCGGTACACAAAAGTACGGAAGCCTCGAGGTTGAGATCGTCCACTCCACCGAAGACTACCTCAAGATGCTCAAGGATATCTTCGACTTTGACCTCATCAAGTCGTTCCTCAAGGAGCACTCCGACTTCAAGGTCCTCTTCGATGGCCTCAGCGGTGTAACTGGTTCATACGGTGTCGACATCTTCGAGAAGGAGCTCGGCATCACCAACAGCACACAAAACTGCATCCCCAAGCCTGACTTTGGTGGCCACCACCCCGACCCCAACCTTGTCTACGCCAAGTCGCTGGTCGACGCCGTCGACAAGAACGGAATCCAATTCGGTGCTGCCAGCGACGGCGACGGTGACCGAAACATGATCTACGGTGCAAACTCTTTCGTCTCGCCCGGTGACAGCTTAGCCATCATCGCACACCACGCCGAGCTCATCCCATACTTCAAGAAGCAGGGCATCTACGGTCTTGCCCGTAGTATGCCTACCTCTGGCGCCATTGACCTTGTCGCCAAGAAGAAGGGCGTCGAGTGCTACGAGGTGCCCACCGGCTGGAAGTTCTTCTGCGGTCTCTTCGACTCTGACAAGATGAACATCTGCGGTGAGGAGAGTTTCGGAACCGGCAGCAACCACATCCGTGAGAAGGACGGTCTGTGGGCTGTTGTCGCATGGTTGAACATCTTGGCCGGTGTCGGACAGCAGACTGGAACCACACCCAGCATTGCGTCGATCCAAAAGGACTTCTGGACGACCTACGGCCGCACATTCTTCACCCGCTACGACTACGAGGGCTGCGAGACCGAGGGTGCCAACAAGGTCACCGCCCACATGAAGGAGCTCATCACCACCAAGAAGGACGAGTTCATCGGCTCCACCGTCGCTGGCCGCAAGGTGCTCGAGGCCGACGACTTCTCCTACACCGACCTCGACGGCAGCGTCAGCAAGAACCAGGGTATCTTCGTCAAGTTCGACGACGGTAGCCGCATCGTTGTTCGTCTGTCCGGCACAGGCAGCAGCGGCGCCACGATCCGTCTCTACATCGAGAAGCACACCAGCGACGAGTCGACATACGACATGGACGCGCAGGACTACCTCAAGGACAACGTCAAGCTCGCGACAGACCTCCTCAAGCTCCAGGAGTACGTTGGCCGCACCGAGCCCGATGTCAAGACCTAAGCGCGTCGTGGGAGCAGGGAACGCGTAGATGTAATAGCATGATTAGACGAATGTACACGAGATATCACAATAGTAACATAGCACCAACAAATGGAATAGCATGGCTGACTGCCCCGTGGCGAGAATGTTGTTCGTCATGACCTCGTTGTGTTTGGGCGGGTGTGTGGCTTAGCTCCGACGTCATTGCCCAATCTAAACATGCTCCGTCCGCAGCGTCTCCATAACAGCCCTCCGTCCCCACTGCGAAGGTCCCTAGTCTTCGACAACCCCCGCCTTTCACGATCCCTACACGCGCGTCTACACCTGTCGACGCTTCTTCTTACTTCCCTCTCCTCCTCAAATAACCCCCAGCACACGTGCATCGCAATCATGGCTGAGAAAGAAGGATCGGCAGTGCCACCCCAGGCCAGAGGCTCATGGACGAGCTTCCTCAAGGTATGGAATTATCCCAGCATCCTCACGTGTCTAGAGATGTTCGCGCATAGCGAATTGCTCGTACTAGGAAACCATGGTGTTTGGCTTGGACATTGCATTTGACTAACACACGATAGTCCATCGCGTCCTTCAATGGCGACCTGTCCACGATGACGGCGCCTGCCTTTATCCTCTCCACAAAGTCGCTCACCGAGTTCTCGTATGTCACTCCGTATCTACCGCCGGGGAAATCAGACTAAACCCCCATAGCTCATACTGGACCGAACACCCTTCCGTCTTCGTCGCACCGGCCGCCGAGAAGGACCCTGCCAAGCGGGCCATGCTGGTGCTGAAGTGGTTCCTGAGCACACTGAAGCAGCAGTACGCCAGTCGGTCGGAAAAGCTGGGTAGCGAGAAGAAGCCGCTGAACCCCTTTCTGGGCGAGCTCTTCCTGGGCAAGTGGGAGGACCAGGCAGGCACAACACAGCTCGTCAGCGAGCAAGTCAGGTACGCGCACACACGCGTTTGCGATGGCTCAGCCTGTCGTAAGCATGCCACGCGTATAGGACGGGAGAGCTAATGCAATGCGCGCAGTCATCATCCACCCGTCACGGCTTACTCCATCTGGAACGACCAACACGGCGTCCGGCTAGAGGGTTACAACGCGCAGAAAGCGTCCTTCAAGACCACCATCAATGTCAAGGTAAGTACTCTCAGCATTTCGCATGTACTATACTAACATACACAGCAAATCGGACATGCCATGCTCCACCTCGACAACTACAACGAAAGCTACCTCATCACCCTCCCCGCCCTCCACATCGAAGGCCTCATCACAGGCTCTCCCTACGTCGAGCTCAACAGCAGCACCTACATCCAATCCTCCACCGGCTACACCGCGCGCATCGACTACAGCGGCAAGGGCTGGGTCTCCGGAAAGAAGAACTCGTTCACCGCCGTGCTGTACCCCGAGGGCAAGGAGAAGGAAGCCATCTACAAGGCCGACGGCCAGTGGACCGACTCGTTCCAGATCAAGGATGCCAAGACCAAGGCCGTCGTCGACACATTCGACCACAAGTCCACAAAGACAACGCCCCTCACCGTCGCCGCCATCGAGCAACAAGACGACTTCGAGACACGGCGCGCGTGGAAGAAGGTGTCGGATGCGATTAACAGTGGCAACATGGACCTGACGAGTGCGGAGAAGACCATCATCGAGACCCGCCAGCGCGAGATGCGACAACAGGAGAAGGATGCTGGGAAGGAGTGGGAGCGCAAGTTCTTCTCAAAAGCACCAAAGTACCCGTTGTTCGAGCAGCTGGCCAAGAAGATTGGCGAGGGCATCAACGATGGGCAGACGAATGGTGTGTGGAACTTTGACAAGCAGAAGGCGGATGCGGCGAAGAGCCCGTTTCACCCGGATGTTGTGCCGCCGATTTATGAGAGGAAGTGAGCGGGTGTGACTGAGTTTGTATGTCGCACACATGGGGCACATTCAGTCACGGAGAATGGTTGCAATGATGCTATGCCGGACATTGAAGTTCTACAGAAGCCAGTCTAGGTTGAGACGAAGCTGCGGTACAGAGGCACCACGGCCTCATGTGGAATCATGCTGGGTCAGGCAATGACAGCTGCAGTATAATGGCCTGACGAGCATCTCTTTTCATTGCTACTTGTAGTCTCAGTATAATGAAGAACGAAAAAGATTATTTCTCACATTGCTAGAGTCTGATTTCTAATCTACACGTCCCACTGCTTTGGCGATGATACAGGTTACTTTTACACATGCGCTCGCGAGGCTTGGCTGTCGAATCCGCTATTTTGAAACGTCTTTTGAATCCGTTCTCTTGTCGTTGCCATGGCGCTGCCAGCATTGTCGGAAGATTTCCATCTAAACATCCAGTCAGTTTGAGTGTCTGAAGACTACCTTGCTTCTGGCCTCTCGACTTTGGAGAACCGAGGTTTGGCCGCAAGAAGCAACACCAATTGTGGGAAACACTCACCTCCTGCTTACACGCCCGCCAATCTTTCTTCTCGTAGTAGCAATCCGTTAATTTTGCATTCTCCTCGGCGCACCCGGTGCTGTAGATACGCTTGTCCCTGGTTGAGGTACCGTTAGCTTACTTCGCTTCTAAAGTTCCTCTTCTTCGCTTTCCCCGGATCTCCGCATCTACCTAAACCGAAAAGTTGGAATTTCATACGCACCAGTCATCAGGTTCATCGTCAATCAACAACTGCGCTGCTGCTGCGCGGGATTTATCTTCGTTTGACATATCTGAAAGAGCTAGAAGAGAGGAATCGCGACGTGTGGTGCGAAGATATCGAGTTGCGGAAACTTGCGCAGGGTCTTGTCATTGAGAGAGTTGATTTGAGCACGGCCGGCCAAACTCGGTCCGCACTACACTACCCTCAACGTCACCATCAGTCAGTCAGCATACGAATCGCACATCGCATATCAATATCGCCAACATCATGGCGAGCAAAAAGATGAACGTGCTGGTATACTCCGGTATGCCTTTCTCAAACTTCCTCCCACCCCCACCAAGATTACTAAGCCAGTCCAGGCAACGGCAGCACCACAGAGTCCGTCCGCCACTGTCTCTACACTCTGCGTCGGCTGCTCTCTCCATCTTACGCTGTCATCCCCGTAACAGGCGACACCCTCATCAAAGAACCCTGGTTCAGCACATGCGCCCTCCTCGTCTTCCCCGGCGGCGCCGATCTAGGCTACTGCCGCACGCTCAACGGCGAAGGCAACCGCCGGATTAGTCGGTATGTAAACGCCGGTGGTTCCTATCTCGGTTTCTGCGCCGGAGGCTACTACGGTAGCAGTAGATGTGAATTCGAAGTCCACGACCCTAAGATGGCTGTAGAAGGAGAGAGGGAATTGGGGTTCTTTCCTGGGACGTGTAGGGGATTGGCGTTTGAGGGGTTCAAGTATGCGAGTGAAGCCGGGGCGAGGGCGGCGGAGATTAGGATTGAGAAGGGTGCTTTTGAGGGGATTGATGAGGGGGTAGGGGATGTGTTTAAGAGCTATTATAATGGTGGGGGTGTTTTCGTTGATGCAAAGAAGCTGGAGAGTAGGGGGGTGCAGATTTTGGCGAGTTATACGGAGGACTTGCATGTTGAGAGTGGGGAGGGGAAGGCTGCGGTTGTGTATCGGAAGGTTGGTGAGGGGCATGCGGTTGTTACTGGGCCACATCCTGAGTACGTCTGCTTCGATCTGTGTAACACGTTCTTGCTAATATGCCCTAGATTCGCGCCCCAAAACCTAAGCAAGATCCCCAGTCTACCTTCGTATGCCACCGTCATCAGCGACATCGCAGCCACAGATGCCACTCGACTTGACTTCATGCGCTTAATCCTCCGCAAACTTGGGCTGCAGGTCAACGAGCAGGAACAAGCGGTACCGTCCCTTTCCCGTCTGCATCTCACCGCTCATAACCTATCAGACGTCGCTGATCTCGTCGCTACGTGGAGTGAAATCATCACTGTAGTTGATGGCGATGAGTATATTAAGGGCGAGAACGATGTGTTTCGCATCGAGAAGGAGGGTAGTGCATGGAGCGTCAAGGAGTTGAAGAGGGCTGTTAGCGCTGTGTCGGAGAAGCTGCCTACTCTTGCTTCTGTTACGAACAGTAGCAAAGAGGGTGTTGAAGGACAAACTCAAGAAAAGGAGGACGATAACAAGAAGAAGCCCAAAACACCAGAGGAGGAGATACAGGAATGTGTCGCGTACACCTCCGCCACTTCCCCCGACCAAATCGTCTCCTACGAGAAGATCGTGAAGGTCATAATACCCCACTCTCAAGCCCTCCCATCCCCCGAAGAAACCCCCTTCCACCACGAATCCTTCTACGCAAACCTCCACCACTACCACACCAAACTCCGCAACCCGAACGCTTCCTTCGGCAAACACCTTATTTACGGCGAAGTCGTAACATCCACCAACACGCTCCTCGAGAAGAACCCGTCCCTCCTCCGCAGCCTACCGAACGGCTTCACCACAACAGCAACCACGCAAATCGCGGGTCGCGGAAGAGGCAACAACGTCTGGATTGCGCCGCCGGGGGCGCTCATGTTTAGTACCGTGTTGCACCATTCCTTCACGCTGAGTCAGAGCGCGCCGGTGGTGTTTCTACAGTACCTCGCCGCCCTCGCCATCGTCCAAGGCATACAGAACTACGCGCCGGGGTATGAGAAGATTCCTGTTAAACTGAAATGGCCGAATGATATCTACGCTCAACTACCTGGCTCGTCCAACAACCCCGTTGTAAAAATCGGAGGCATACTGGTTAATAGCAGTTATTCGGGGAGTACGTATGATGTCGTCACAGGCATTGGACTCAATCTGAGTAATGCGGCGCCGACTACGAGTCTCAACCTCCTCGCCAAGTCTCTGAACCCGCCGCTTAAGGACTTCACCCCCGAGAAGCTCCTCGCGTCTATCCTCGCACACTTCGAAACTCTCTACTCCACGTTCACGCAATCGGGCTTCACACGTGATATGGAGGAGTTTTATTATGCGAACTGGTTGCATACGGATCAGCTTGTTACGCTGGAGAGTGTGGAGGGTGGTGGAGGTGGGGTGGGTGGGTATAACGGTGCCCCGGTGAAGGCGAGAATAAAGGGGATTACGCGGGATTGGGGACTCTTGCTGGCGGAGGAGGTGAGGGAGGTAGATGGTAGGGGCACGGGGAGAGTGGTGCAGGTGCAGAGTGATGGGAATAGCTTTGATTTCTTTAGGGGGTTGGTTAGGCGGAAGGTGTGATGGGTGGGGAGTGAGGGGGTTGGATGATGGATGTTGGTGAATCGATTTGATGGTTGATGAGAGACTTGTGTTGTTGTGAGTTGAGTTCTTTACAGCGCTGGTGGAAGAATGGTCTCGCCCTAGAAAATATTACCGGCATCGATCATAAGATGAATGATATGTATGTCATGTATTGTGGGCCAGACATATGTCCAGATACACAGTATAGACGTCCGTAACCTATACCCTTTCCATGTTGATGCTAGATCCCTGACAGTCAAGTGTAAACCTCCGTGTATCCCATGCTAACCATGTCTAAGCCAAAACATTCTTTACCAGAGAACTCCTGCAGACATCTCCCAAGTCCAGTGGTCGGCCACAGTGAAAGCATCCGCTCAGCACTGAAGGTTGCAAGCCTTGCACCTGCCATCATAGGCATTGCAGACATCGTTGTGGCACTTGGCGTAGCAGTTCCTGTCGCAGTTGCCCTATCAAAGCACTATCATCAGTAAACCCCTTCTAGCAAATAGCTCGAAATCCAGATAAGACTTACCGCGCGGCAATTGTTGTACTGATCATGACACATCTTACACACATCCCCGCTAGCCATGCAAGTCGGACCCGGCTTCATGATGCACTGCTGACCCTTGGGGCACGACCACTTCTTCTGCCAGCAGTGGTCCTTGCATTCGAGAAGGTCGCCGTTGCCGCGGTTGCAGTACTCGGCGCCGTTGTTGGAGCACTTGTCGCATTTGTCGCTGGCGAAGACGGGGAGGGTGAGGAGGAGGATGCTGAGGAGGAGGAAGATGAGTTGGAGGGGTGACTTCATTTTGGTGTTCAGGGTGGGTGGTGGTTGACCTTGGTGTTTGAGTTGGTGTTTTGAGGGATTGGGTTTGGAGATAGATGTGTGAGTGATGGAGGAGAAAGGAGGAGATAAGGAGAGCTGTAGGGAAGGGATTATATATGCTACCGGAGGCTTGAAAAGGTAAGAGATCTTGTTTGGGCGTCGGTGTGGCTACGGAGACGTCAGGAGACGAGGGGAAGTGGTGGAGAGCCCGGCATGACTTGGCTTCACCTTTACTTGGGCGTTTGAAGCCATTTTGATCTTACAGGCGGTTAGCAATAGCGGTGGAGGAGGCGGCATTCTTTGCCTCGCCCATCGTCTATGAGAGTTAGTACGCTAGACCTCCAAGCACATTGGATTTTCTTGTTGTTTGGTTGTCACTAAAAGCCCACAGTGTCGTGAAAAAGCACATTTACTCCAAGTATCCCGAAAAGTCCCCTCCTCAAAAAGGCTTCCAATGCTGTATCGACTCAAAAGCTTTGATATAAACCCCGGCATGTCGTGTACCCAGCCGATTGAACACCTATAAATGCCTTTCCAAAGACCATGCAAACATCCACCACCCATATCCTCCCGCCCCAACCCCCTCGACTACCCCCGCCCTCCTAAACCACGCATCAGTCAGCCTACTCTACGCACCCCCTTCCCGTCCCCGCAAAACCATCCTCCAGACACGTACTCACCAGTTCATTCACACCCTGCTTCTGGGTTGTCGTTGTACCCGGGATTATTGACGCACTTCCCGTCTATACATTTGCCGCAAGTGCACACGATATACGATTGCCAGAAGCCTTCGTTGGTGCAGTATGAAAGGGTGTAATCGTCTTCTCTGCTGCAACGGTCTGGGGCACCGGGCGTACACTTGGGGCCACGTGCGTCGTTGGCGAGAGTGGGGAGTATAATCGTGAGGAAGGTGAGGAGGATGGGGATGAGGGGTGTGGATGACTTCATGTTGTTGGTGGTTTTGGTGGAGAGTTGTTGTAGTTGTTGTTGGTCGGTTGAAATTTGTTGTGTAGTGAGGGAGATGTTGTGGTAATAGATAGCGAAGGAAAGGTGGACATAAGCAAGAGGGCTGTTATATAGGTCTTAGGGATGTTCGATTCATGCTGCTATACGTGAATGACAGATTATGGAAATATTGGTGTGTTTGTTAAGAAGTACAGCGAACGCATCCGTTGACTCTGTGAGCATGATTTGTTCCATCAAGGAAACGGATACTAGCTCGATCATAAAACCCCTATGAACATAACATATCCTTCATGGTAATGGGTGCTAGATGATAACATCGACTCCACGGCTATCACCTTCGACCGCCTTCCTCTGATGAAGCATCCCCATCGTATCAGCCGCCATTATGCCACAGCATGCTCAGACTATTGTCGTTTCGTCAGCGAATGCCTTACAGAGGAAGTCTCGACGCTCACCACACTTCTGCCAGCAGCCATCTATCGTCCAATGCAGTGCGCGGACGCGGTCTCGCACCACTGAGGGTAAGGGCACCTGTAGTTCCTCTGCCAGACACCGTTGACGCAAATCTGAACAGCATGGCCACCGGGGGAGCATCGGGTTGCAGCGCGGTGAGGACATCTGTCGGGCTTTGATCCTGAAGTGGCGAGAACAGGCACAGTGATCGTGAGGAGGGCCAGGATGGCGGAGAGAGTGTATGTGAATGACTTCATATTGGTGACGTATAGGTTCCTGAGGTAGGTGCGACGGGGGATCTAGGTATAGACAGTGGGAGGAAAGTGCAGCTGCAGGTAGCGGAATGAAGGAAGACAGCTGAAGGTCTGAAGATGTAGAACTTGCGCGAAAGTGAGTACTGTTTGTGCGTACGTGAAGCTACCTAGGTAAGAGAACTGGTGATGAGTTTTGTTTCGTCAGTGGCATGACGACGCGATGCACGTTTACTCGGCTCTTGCACATGAGGCAGGTGCGGTCGACCCGACCCTCGAAGTGAGAGCAGATGCGGCTTTCCAACGCTGGAGACACCTAAAGCGGATTTCAAGACGATACTTTACGCGCTGGTCTCCGGAAGGACCTCAATTTACCGGCCTCGTTCAATTATCATCGAGTCTCGGGCGTGTTGTAGATTGTCTGGACGCATGTGCAGGCGATTGTCATTACTGAGGTTGGCATGCATATCACGACGATCTCGTCGTGCAGAACTAAGATCTCGAAATCATATTTTCCGTGCATGGCCGGGCTCGTCCAGATATCGTTGTTGTTGTCGTCGCGTGCGACGTCCATCATGAGCTCGAGTCGTCCCTCCCCAACGCACTAGCCCCTCTTGGCGAACAAGGGTCTCTCCGCGCATCGCGAATTTCCAATCCAACCATCACCACCAACACCAACAACCCACCTCCGCCTTGCCCCCGCCATTGCGCCTCACACACTACCCACAATGAACCTCTCCACATTCCGACCGGTCTTCCGACCATACAAACCCACCCAAATCACGCAAGCGACAAATATCTGGCAAAGAACCGCACAATGGACATGTCCGCAGCAGCAGCAAAAGTCGCAACGAGCAGCCTTCTCATCGACGCCGAATATGCAGAAGAGGAGTAAAAAGGGACCGGGGAATGATCCTAGGATAAGTACGTCTCCCCCCTTCCGCACCCGTCAAACCTGCCCTATCCAATCCCCTCCCACTACCCTCCCATGAACCCAAACGCAAGACCCAAAGCTAACACCCCACAGCAAACATCCGCTACCACCTCTCCCACCCCCTAACCCCACGCCCCCTCCACTTCTCCCGCAACCGCTCCCTCCGGCACTGGACCATCCACCGCGCCTGGCTCTTATTCCTGCGCAAACGTCGCTGGGCCGAAGAACGCGTCTTAGAACGGCAATACATGGCCATGCGATCTGCATGCGAACACCTGCGCCTCATGGACAACAACGGTAATCTTGTGAAGGAAGAGGAGGCTGGGGGTCGGGGCGCGGATCCGAGTCGATTGGGGACGAAGGGACGGGAGGTGGGCAGGTTGTATCGCAGTGCGATGTTGAAGAGGGGGATTTGGGGGAGTGTGCCTGTGGAGTATGGGAGGGTGCAGACGGATTTTCCGGCGAGGGAGGGGTGGAATCATGGGTGGACGAGGGATTAGAGACCCGCGAGGATGCGTTGTGTTGGACGGACGTGGATGCAATGATGGGATTGTACTATATGTATATAGCAAGAAGCGGGTCGATGTCGTTGTTGGCATCGCGTATACATTCATTGCCGTCTCAAGTTTCACGGAAGATGACAAAGGATGCGTGTAATATCTCATTGGTAGATTACTGTGTTCTGGTTGCCAACCTTGCCTATCATTCCTCAAGAATGTACAACTAATAGCTAACGCAGATGAATGAGTGGATGATGATGGCGCTTTCTCGTCAATCATTAAGCCAACATCTACAGTTAGATAGAGCCTCGTGACGTATATCTCCAACTCGCTCCCACAGCCGAGATTATCTCTCCAAGTCGATCAAAAAGTTATGTGTAATGCAGTGTAAGCGCTCAAACAAGCAGTCAAGACAAAAAAGATCGCCCAGGAAGAACAAGTAGAAAAGAATTGAGAATGGAAAAAGATTGAAGGCCCCAAATATATCGTACCAACTCCAGTGTGTCGTGACTCCGCCCAATGCAGTGTGTGTGATATGAAGATAAGAAGAAGATATAAGATGCAAGAGAAGACGGTTTCTCAAAGTCTCACAGGACAACGCATCCGCACCCGGGATTCTCCTTCTTATCCACACTCAGCAGCGCCGCCCTGGTCGCCGCTTCAAAAACATCGTCCACGCCATCCCCTGTCAGGGAACTACATTCTAGGTATTTCCTCGCGCCAATCATATCCTTCATATCGGCGCCTTGTTTCGGTGTCGTAAACCGCAGACTCTTCTTGCGCATTTCTTCCTGTGCGAGGGGGTCGTCGCGGAGATCTTTTTTCAGGCCGACGAGGATAATGGGGACGGTGGGACAGCGTTCGCGGGCCTCCTCTGCCCACTTGTGCTTAACGTTATCGAGGGAGTCGGGGGAGTCGACGCTGAAGCCGATGAGGATGACGTGCGCTTTGCTGTAGGCGAGGGGACGGAGGCGCTCGTAGTCTTCTTGGCCAGCTGTATCCCATAGGGCAAGTTGCACGGACTTGCCGTCTACTCTACAGTCGGTGACGTAGTTTTCAAAGACGGTTGGGACGTAGCGCTAATGACGGGTTAGGATATTGAGAGGACGGCTTATCGGTCGATGTATTGGACGTACTGTTGGAAAATATCCGAGAGTGAAGACGCTCAGAAGACTAGTCTTGCCGCAAGCACCGTCGCCAATAATGACCAACTTCCTAAAGGCACAAGATCAGCATGCTGTGTGGGTGAAGGGTGCATGGTGTGACAGCGTCGGCGTGACCGAGAGTGGATGTCGGCGCAAACAAGAGGATGAAGTGCAGTGCATGATCAAAAAGAGCAAGAATTGAGCGCGAGTCGATAAAAAGTGGACATGGGGGACATGTAGGGTGGCCTATTTTTAGTCGGTCGTGTCGTCGGACCGGGTGCGCCAATGCAGGCTATGGCGCAAACCGGGGTGCCTCAGCTCCAACGATGCATCGTACCATTGCGGAGGGAGAGGTAAAGCAGAATTTGACGGAGGAATTGCCGACGAGGTAAACATTTCGTGTCGTCAAAAGAGAGTCGGACGGAAGGAAATAACGTTGGGAAAAGCAATTGCGCGCGTAAGAAAACGGTCGTGAGAGATCGACATGAGATAAGTTTTGACCAGGGTCCAGAAAGTGAAGATCAAACGTACCTGCGCATTACAGGCTCGCCATTCTGCTGCTGCTGGGCCATTGTGGGGGTGTGTTTGGGGAAATGCCGCACTCAGCGGGAGTCTTGTCCGGAGATGCTGGGTCGTGTTATTGGCTGGAGCGAGTTCGCAGTTGCGGTTGTGGTGTCGTAGAAGCCGAAGGGGAGCGGTGCGCGGGCGGAAGGATACAGTGAAGTAGCCTTGTTTGCGCGAGGGCGTTGTCGAGGGTGTTGTCGGGGTAATGCGAGTGTAATGGCGCGAGCGAGGTGGTCTCGGGCCCAACAATGGTGATTGGCGATGTTATGGCTCGCGACGGGCGAAGGTCAATGGCGCGCCTGGGTGGAGAGAAGCGACAGAGTACAGGGGAGGCGACAGACTACCAGCGGAAAGGTAGTGCGTGTCGGAGTGAGTGTCGGCGGGTGGGTGTCGAGGTGAAGTACGGGTGCAATGGGAGCAAAAAGCGGTGGTGCAGTAATGAAGTGGACGGGCCGGTGTTTAAGAATGAAGCTTGGGGACGATCACAGCGGAGACAGGCACGAGCTAGAGCTACAGACGGCTGGGCTGGGGTCGGGGGACGCTGGCACTGGCGTGGTCAGGGTGCGGTGTGCGAGAGCGAGTGTGTTGAGATACGAATGAATGGCCGTCGCGGAGCACTTGCACTGCACAGCCTCTCGCCCAGTTCCTTCCGTTCCAGAAGACGCCAAGACGTGGCACCTGCGGCAGGTGCGAATCGCAACGCGGTACCACAATGGGCCGACGACCATCAACAAGAGGCTACGACAGCGCGGCATGTGCTAGCAGCCCGAGCCCGAGCACACGACCGTCATACCCCAAAGCCTGAACGCAAGTCTACCGCGACACAGCACGAAGCCCCCGATCTGCCCTGGTGTGCGTGACGCCCCTCCAATTCCTCTCCTCCACCTCCACCTCGCACTTTTGCTCCCCGGTGGCCGTACGCTAGCCCTCCCGCGCCATCGCCCGAGCTGCCACCCACTCGACTCCCCAGACCCGCGCTCTAACAGCCGTGCAGCAGGACACCGCGACACACTCCCCTCGCGACACACTCCCTCCATGGCCCAGGGAACACGCGGGCCCGCCCCGGCTCAGATGCCGCCCAACGGTACTGCGACGCACGCCCACGATGCCACCCCGACCGCCGTCAACCGCAAGAAGCAGAAGCGACGCGAGAAGGAGGCCGCCAAGCGAGCCGCACAGGAGCCGCCTGCGCCTGCGCCCGCGCGGAATGGCGTGTCGCCTGCCCGAGGGCCGCCCGGCCAGCAGCAGTACGCCGACGCGGAGCTGGACGAGGCGGCGTACGACGAGGGGGAGTACTACTCGGACGAGGAGTACGAGCACGCGTACGGCACAAACGGCGACTACCCCCAGGGCTACGGCCACGCCCCAATGCGCAGCCAAGCGGGCAAGAAGACGCGGCGGAAGAAGAAGGCGCCCTCCGCACCCCCTCCGCTGGCCTACACCCAGCACGTCGCATCACGCCTCAGCCCCGCACCCGCCCACCAAATGTCGCCCGCCCACTCGGTCGCGCGCTCCGGCGCCCGCGGCGACCGCATATGGAACACGACCATGCAGGACGAGCGGGACCGCATCCGCGAGTTCTGGCTGTCCCTCGGCGAGGACGAGCGCAAGTCGCTCGTCAAGATCGAAAAGGAGGCGGTCCTGCGCAAGATGAAGGAGCAGCAGAAGCACTCGTGCAGCTGCACCGTCTGCGGGCGGAAGCGCACCGCCATCGAGGAGGAGCTGGAGGTTCTCTATGATGCATATTACGAAGAACTCGAGCAGTACGCGCACCACCAGCAAGACGTCGGTAGTTTCATTCCCGAGGCTAATTATGGTTATGCGTCCAGTGCTCCTCACCACCCGCGCCCCATGCTGAACCCCCACCCCCCGCCCGGCCCCTACGACGACGACGAAGAAGAGTACGACTCGGGCGAGGAAGAGGAGGAAGACTCCGAGTACGACAGCGAGATCTCGTCAGAAGGCGGCTACAGCTCAGGCGAGCGCAGTCTGCCGCCGCCCGAGCCCTCAGACTTCCTCCAGTTCGGCAGCAGTCTGCAGGTCAAAGGTATGCCCGCCCCCGACCCGTGCTGGGAGCATGCTGATTCATCCTTTTAGGTGGCATACTTACGGTTGCTGACGATTTGCTCAAGAACGATGGGAAGAAGTTCATCGAGATGATGGAGCAGCTCGCTGAGCGTAGGATGCAACGGGAAGAAGATGCTCAAGTCCAGGCTCACCCCGGCGCCCAGCACCGATCCTACAGCGGCCACAGCCACAGCGCGCCTCCGCCCGACGAAGACGACTACGACGAAGAGGGCGAGGACGAGGAAGAGTACGACGACGACGACTACGAGGAGGACGAAGAGGATGAGGAAGTGCGTATTCTAGGCTGGACTATCTATCTGCAACTAACCCCGCCTAGGGCGCCATGACCGAGGAGCAACGGATGGAGGAAGGCCGGCGAATGTTCCAGATCTTCGCAGCGCGAATGTTTGAGCAGAGAGTGCTCCAGGCGTATCGAGAAAAGGTGGCCGCGGAACGACAGCAAAAGCTACTCGAAGAACTGGCGGAAGAAGATGTACGGAAAGATGCGAAAGAGGCAAAGAAAGCAAAGGAAGCCCAGAAGCGCAAGGAGAAGAAGGACAAGCAACGGCAGCTGAAGGCGGAACAGGAGGCTCGCAAGGAAGCCGAACGAGCAGCCAAGGAAGCCGAGGCCAAGGCTGCGGAGGAGAAGCGACTAGAGGAACAGCGGAGGAAGCGAGAAGAGCAGCGCAAGAAGAAAGAGGCTGAACGCAAAGCCCAGGAGGAGGAGAAGCAGCGCAAGGAGGCCGAGCGTCTGAAACGACAGCAGGAAGAGCGCGAGCGACAACAGGAGGCTGAGAGAAAAGCACGCGAACAGAAAGCCCTTGAGAAGAAGGCCAAAGACGAGGCAAAACGGAAGGAACGTGAAGAGCGGGAAGCGAGGGAGAGAGAAGCGAAAGAGAAGAAGGCACAGGAGGACAAGGACCGCAAGGAACGGGACTCGAAGACCAAGGGCCAGACGCGCAAGGAGGATCAAGCCGCCGCAGCAGCTGCCCACAACGCTATTGCTGGTGCGAAAAAGGCCTCACAGCCAGTGGCTGTTGCGCTGCCTCCTCAATTGCTAAAGCAAAATTCGTCTACGGGAATGCCATCGCCGCAGGTCACGCCAGCTGTACCGAAGGCTCCAACCCCGAACCGGCCGCGCCAAACATCGCACCAGACCTCCCACGGCTCATCGCCAAAGACTCCCCATGCTACGCTAGGAACGAGCAAGTCGACATCCCCGACCTCCCAGCTGCCAAACCAGTCGATACCAAGGTCGATTTTGACGAAACCGCCAATTCAACAGCAAGGTCTGGGGACCCCACATGGGCAGCCATCGTCTCCGATGCCTCCAATGGGACCACCGCCAGGTATGCAAGGGCCGCCAGGACTGGGTATGAACATGCCTCCAGGACTGAACGGCTTCCCTGGTCATGGGTCAATGATGCCTGGAATGATGGGCCCACGGCCAAACATACCGTTTTTCCCTCAACCAGCGCCCCAGAGCTTCCGTGGATTTCCACCTCCTGGCATGCACACGCCAGGTGCACTTCCAATTGGCCGTGGTTTCCCAATGGAAGGACCACCAGGTTTCCCAGCACCTCCAGGCTTCACCGCGCCAATGCCATCCGCCTTCCCGATGGGCATGCCCACGCACTCGCGGCAGGGCTCGGGGTCTTTTGAACGACTCTCAAACGATAGCCCCATCACTGGTCCTCAAGCACAGCCCATTCAACGGCCAACGCCTATCAAGCGCCCTTCAAGCGTGAAGGCGGGCGACGAGAATGGACAGCAGGGGTCCGATGTAGACGAACTGGCAAATCACCTAGGCAGTAAAGCGCTGCTGGACGACGACGACGACATCCCCGAACTACCCGATCGACGCCCAAGCATGCAGCAACACGGCTCAGTGAGAGCGCCATCATTCGGCTTCGCAGACATACCCGGGTCGCAATATGGCTCGTTCGGAGCACCAGGCGGCGGCAGCATCTGGGGCACACCACCCCTACAGGGCTTCCACTCCGGAGCCAACTGGGGCAACTCGCCCACCTCCAACATCTTCAACAGCCCCTTTTCCATGAACACCACGCGCACCCTCGAACGCAACGCAAACGAGCAGCGCATAGTCTGGCTCCGCCGTACCATCTGCGCCGCATGCAAGACCCTCGCTCCCCGCGCCTCCGACGCAGATGGCTACGTCGACGCGTCGGAAGTACATCGCCAAGTCGAGGCTTCACGCGGTGCCATGGACCCTGCTGTGAGCGTGGATGAAATCAAGGAGGCGTGCGATATCCTGGATGTTACGCATACCAATGGTGGTGGGAGCCTGGAGTACAAAGAAGATGCCAATGGCAGGTTGTCGCATATCAAGTTTAGTGATGGTGCGATACAGGCACCTCCGAGCTCCCTTGGTGAGATTGGCAGTCCTGTGCCAGGTCATAGCGTTTTGGCGGGTGGCTTTGGAGGCAGGTTTCCTGGATTGGGACCGCAGGGGTTCTGAGATGTTGGTGGGTCAAATTCTGTTCTCTTGGACCGTCCCATTCTTTTCTTTTGGCCAAGCAGGGCTTCTGTTGGCATGTTCCTGTGCTCAGTCTCTGTTCTCTCATACTTGTTCCCTTGGTAGATGAGAGACGGGTCGTCGGTCTAGTCTAGTTTCTTCCTCTTGTGGTTGATGGATGCAAGTGGAGGTAATCTAGTCGCTGAGAGATGTGCCACAATGGGATTTTGATGTGCTTTGATATCGTGATGTGATGTGATATTATTGCTAATGACAGAATCACTATTAACTTCAATATGTGTTAACCCCTCAGTTTCGACTACTCCATCTTATTTGTAACACAGCATAATGACCAGATGCTGACAAGGTTGACAGCATGCCTCACAAAATGTATTCAACTTTCCACGTAGTTCGACGTTGACGGGTAGTGTCGGACGATCCCCACCCAGGACACCGGAACACCGCACGTTGTGGCAACGTTGTAAGAGGAGCGGTCAAGCTCGCCGCCTCGTACCAGTGTCACAAAACCCCGCAATTGCGACATTTCACTACCTCAGCAGAAGCATTTGGCTAGACCACCTCGATGACGCTACATTGTATGTTCTGCCAGACGGTTGAGTTTGGGTAGCCTCATGAACTGGTCGAGCAGAGGAAGGATGACGGTATCTTCTCACTCTATTAATAGGATGAAGCTGGTAAAAACGTGGTTAGCCAGGCACGCATCATAATCGTCGGTCCTGCATCGTCATCCCTGCATTCAGTATCCCTGCTAGCGCGTGTCGCCCGGCGGGGTCGTGAGAGCCTCATAGCTGAGCTTGCTACAACGCCGAACATTCTACGTCTTTTCTTACTTGAATTGAATCATCTACTTTACACCACCCGTTTTCTTTGTACCATTCATATCTCCGTATCCTTCGCTTGCACACACTACTCATCATGTCCGACCCCATCGCCGACGCTGCGCAAAAGCACCCTGCGCCAGATGGCCTCAAATACACGTACGGAACTGCTGGTGTAAGTTCATGAAAGGATCATTCGAGATATTGAAGCATTCGCATTCTAATAGAGACTTCAGTTCCGAACAAAAGCGTAAGCTATCCCCTGCATTCATACGATAGATGGCTACGGTACCAGCTATCGAGCACCTCCGCGCGCCGCAGCTGGTGACCCTCACACCACCGACCCTCCCACCAACACTCGTCACACACGAAACTCCCGAACTACGCTTACAATAGCAGTGATGTCCTCGATTCTGTCCTCACTCGCGTTGGTCTCATTGCGGCGCTGCGGTCGCGGGCGCTCAAAGGCAAATGGATTGGTGTCATGATCACCGCTTCGCATAATCCTCCTCAGGACAATGGTGTGAAGCTCGTCGAACCAATGGTACAGTTCTTTTCCCACCATGAGGGAAGCTTTGGGCTAACAACTTTCTAGGGCAACATGCTGCAAGAGGACTGGGAGGTCATCAGCACCGAGATGGCGAACAAGGCCACCCCCGAAGACGTCTCGAAATACTACCGCGAAATCGCCGCCCAGAATAAGATCGACCTCAGCACGCCCGCACGCGTTGTCGTAGCCCGTGACACAAGAGCTTCAGGTTCAAGGCTTCTCGGATGCCTCGTCGATGGTTTGAACGGCGCCGGTGCTGAAGTCAAGGACTACGGCTTCCTTACCACGCCACAACTGCACTACATGGTCAGGTGCTTGAACACCGAAGGTACTAAGGACGCCTACGGTACACCTACCGAGAAGGGCTACTACGAGAAGTTTGGTGCGGCGTTCAAGACTGCGCTGCGTGGAAAGAAGCCTTCTGGCAGTCTTACAGTTGACGGTGCCAATGGTGTTGGTGGACCGAAGCTGAACGAGCTCATCAAGTACCTTCCCACCAAGGAAGAAGGCGGTCTTGAGATCTCCGTCATCAACGACAACGTCATCAAGCCCGAGAGTCTGAACGTTGACGTAAGCAAACATATCTATAGGTGATGCAAGTTTGCTAATTCGCGAACAGTGCGGTGCAGACTACGTCAAGACTAACCAGCGAGCGCCTCCTTCATCCAAGGCTGGACCCGGCGACCGATGCTGCTCGCTCGACGGTGACGCTGACCGTGTAGTATACTACTTCAAAGACGAGAAGAACGTGTTCCGACTACTCGACGGCGACCGCATTGCGACCCTCGTAGCTTCCTTCCTCGGCGACACCGTCCGTCAAAGCGGATTGGCAGACAAGCTCAAGATCGGAGTTGTGCAAACCGCCTACGCCAACGGCGCCGCCACAAAGTACGTCGAAGACAACCTCAAGCTCAAGGTCGACTGCACACCCACCGGCGTAAAGTACCTGCACCACGCAGCCGAAAAGCTCGACATTGGCGTCTACTTCGAAGCCAACGGCCACGGCACCGTCATCTTCTCGCACGACACCCTCGACACCATCGAAAAGCACGAGCCCCGCAACCCCGGCGAGAAGGAAGCCCTCGACGTCCTGCGCGCCTGCATCAATCTCATCAACCAGTCCGTCGGCGACGCCCTCTCCGACTTCCTCCTCGTCGAAGTCGTCCTCGCACACAAGCACTGGGGCTGCCAGGAATGGCTCTCTACATACAGCGACCTGCCCAACCGCTTGCTTAAAGTCCTCGTCAACGACCGCACCATCTTCAAGACCACAGATGCCGAGCGCAAACTCACCAGCCCAGAGGGTCTCCAGTCGCAGATTGACAAGGAAGTGCAGAAAGTCCGCCAGGGTCGTTCGTTTGCGAGGGCTTCTGGTACGGAAGACGCCGTTCGTGTGTACGCTGAGGCTGAGACGAGGGCGGAGGCTGATGACTTGGCGAGGAAGGTTAGTGAGCTTGTGAAGGCTGCGGGTGCCAACTAGGAGTTGTTTGTCGGAATAGAGCTGTTGATGATAATAATCCTGGGCACACAGATTCTCATGCTCTTGCATCGCTTGTACGCCTCCATCGAGCTCGGCATGCATCTTTCAGAGGATGGAGACGAGTTTTATTATTGGGATGGATGGATGGATGAATGAATGAATGGGATGGATGGTGCTAGTAGGGTAGATTAGATGGGGAAAAGCGAAATCCATTGATTTGTTCAATTTTGGGGTATGGTTGTGTGAGGGTGGTTGTTGATCAATTTTTTGGCTGATTCGATGGGTGACGTGACAACCAGTTTTTACCCACTTTCCTTCCCCTCACCAAGGGAAGATGACGACAGGAACTCGTTGAGGAATTACGGCACGATCAATCTGATGGTCATAAATGTAACGTGTTGTTCCCGAGACATCATTTTACTTCGGTTTGAGCTATGCTGGTGGTGCTGTGCTCTGGTTGGTTTTCGCGAGCATGTCCGAATCGGGTAACTTGTGGGAAGCCCGTGGATTGCAGTCGCAGGTGCCTGGTTTGTTACCACAGGGCCTCATGGCGTCTGAACGTAACGTTTGCTGGCAGGTATGATGGAAGAATTAAAACATCTAACAAGGCTACATTACCTGAACACTTCTTGAAAGTGTTCTTGTTGTCGTGATGTAGACTTTCGCGCACCTGTCCAATTATTCCCTTGTATGAGGTGGCATCGCAAAGCAGAGTATCTCCAAGATGGCTCGGTGTTCCTTCTCCCTCTTCCCCACTTCCGACACACATCGCATTTCACCGCTGGCTAGGATCTCGGCAGCACCGAGTTCACGGATCATCGGCGCACCCAATCAAACTCGTCACAACCCACGATCCATCTCCAAGCATAAACGTGGCCCATTTCATATCGTCCGAAACATGCATATTTGAAACGAGAGTGGACTGGACAAGCCTCATCAAATCCGAAGAGCCGCCTGCGCACCGCCACATTTTTGTATCTCATTCGTCGAGTTATGCATCAAGGTCACCTTGGATAAACTTCATCGATGTTGTGAGAACGCGTGGCAGTGCAAAAGCATAGCGCAGCTTCATTCTTCCGCTCTCCGCAAACTACTCCGAGCTCACTAAGGGGCGATCTCTCTGGGAAATCTTAGGGCAGCTGGCCAGGCCCTTCAGGCCAAAAATAAAAACCACCCGCCAGAGATGCCATGGCAGAGCCGCGTACCCGGCGTTAAAACGGCGCGTTGGGACAGCCAATAGCTGGACGTGCCTGGTGCAAGGCGGCTAGGGTCTGGCTCTAGCGAGGCGTCACAGCTCCCTCTAGCGCCGACATCTTGACAGGGCACGACAGGGATCGACGGTCCTTTTCCATCCGCTCTCACGGGCAAGGGACGCGAGGCACTGCTCGTAGCTCTGAACTCTCTCTCACTGCCGTTACTGCTTACTGCTGCCGTTGCTTGCTTCACTCTTGGCTTTCCTTACACTCTGCTTTGTACTCTCTTTCTGCTTTGCGCGTATACCCACTTGTCATTTTTCCTTGTGAAGCGCAGCAACCCGAATAACCCCGAATACGACCAACGGCGATCTTTACGATACAGCAGATCTTACTCAGATCCCAGTGAGAGAGAGGGGAACACGAGGAAGACATGCGCTGAGCTCTCGGACCCGAGATCGACTCCCAATACCACGTGTACCCATCACACGTGCTACCACAATCGCTACCACACCTTCGCTACACGTTACACCCGTCACTCGCTATGGCATCCACAGTACCGAATGTGCTGCTCCGGCGGGACCTGAGCATAGAGCAGAAGTTCGAGCAGTTGATGACAGAAAATGCCCTGGGCGCTTCGGTACATGCAGCCCCCCATCTGTCGCATGCGACTCTAACACTCCCAGGTATCCCAAGACTCCGTCCTCGTCGCTATCGGCACATCCTTCGGCATAACCGCCGCCATTTTCGTTCTATTCCTCCTACTACGCCCTTTTAATACTATCGTTTACGCGCCCCGTCTCCGACACACCGACGAGAAACACCGACCGCCGCCTCTCGACAAATCGCTGTTCGCGTGGTACAAGCCCGTGTTCAAGACAAACGAACCCGAATATGTCGAGAAGATCGGATTGGACGCGACCGTCTTCCTGCGTTTTGCGCGCATGTGTAGGAACATGTTTGTCGTACTCGCCATTGTTGGGTGTGCGGTGATTGTTCCTGTCAACGTCATCAAGTCGGTGGAATTCCAGAAGAATTTCGATGGAGATATGAGCGGCAAGATCATCTTCCTGATGACACCTAGAGATCTATTCGGTCAGGTTTTCTGGGCTTTCGTCGTGCTGGCATACCTTATCGACATCATCGTTTGCGGCTTCTTGTGGTGGATGTACCGCGCTGTACACCGGATGAGACGCCAGTACCTCGAGCACCCAGACTACCAGAACAGTCTGCACGCGCGGACGTTGATGGTTACGGACATCGACCGCAGCTTTCGCAGCGACCAGGGCATTGTGGAGGTTACGGACAGCTTGAAGACTACGCCAGAGGTGCCCCGCGCGTCCATCGGACGCAACGTGAAGGACATCCCAGATCTTATCGAGGCACACGAAGAGGCGGTCATTGAGCTGGAGAAGATATTGGCAAAATATTTGAAGAACCCGAACAAACTACCTGCCGAGCGACCGCTATGTACTCCCTCCAAGAAAGACCCAGAGTTCACCGACAAGGCGCAAAAGGTGGATGCAATCGACTACCTCACAGCGCGCATTCAGCGATTAGAAGGCAAGATTAAGGAGGTGCGGGAGACGATTGACAAGCGCGATGCTCTATCGTACGGATTCGCTAGCTACGAGAGCATCGACTCTGCGCACATGGTCGCCTTCGCAGCGCGCAGCAAGCATGTCAAAGGCACCACCGTCCGACTCGCGCCCAAGCCAAAGGATATCATCTGGAAAAATCTTACCCTCGACCCCAAGACGCGACGATGGAGGAGGACTGTGAACAACTTCTGGATCACCCTTCTCACACTCCTCTACTTCATCCCCAACGCACTGATCGCCGTCTTCCTGTCCAAGCTCTCCAACCTGGGTTTTGTATGGCCTACCTTCCAGACCGAACTAGCCGCACACGCCGATTTCTGGGCCGTCGTTCAAGGTCTCGCAGCTCCGGCGCTCACCTCGCTCTTTTACTACTTCCTCCCCATCATCTTCCGTCGCTTGTCCATCAAGGCCGGAGACACGACCAAGACATCCCGAGAGCGCCATGTCACAGCACAATTATACGCCTTCTTCGTCTTCAACAATCTCTTCGTCTTCTCGCTCTTCAGCGCCGTCTTCGGTATGATTGTCATGATCGTCAATCTCGCGACCCAGGAACACGTTCCATTCATGGATATCCTACGACAAATCAAGTTCTTCGACACGACTATGCGTACGCTATGCGAAGTCTCGCCCTTTTGGGTTACATGGCTCGTCCAGCGTAACCTGGGTGCTGCTATTGATCTGGCCCAGGCTGTCAACCTCGCGTGGGGCAGTTTCTCTCGCAAGTTCTTGAACCCGACGCCTAGGGAGCTGATCAGTCGGACTGCGCCGCCGCCGTTTGACTATGCGAGTTACTACAATTACTTTTTGTTTTACTCGACGGTTGCGCTGTGTTTTGCGCCGTTGCAGCCGATTACGCTGGTTATTGTGGCGATTTACTTTACGCTCGATAGCTGGATGAAGAAATATCTTCTGATGTGAGTCTTAACTCCAAAACCCTCAAATACCCCGCTGACATATGATTAGGTACGTCTTCTGCACCAAGAACGAGTCTGGTGGCGCCTTCTGGCGTGTGCTCTTCAACCGCATGCTCGTTGGCACTTTCTTCTCCAACTGCATCGTTGCACTGCTGGTCGTAGCTCGTGGTTACGAACACAAATGGACCATGCTGGCCGCCATGGCCCCTCTTCCTCTCGGCCTAATCGCCTTCAAATTCTACTGCAAAAACGCCTTCGACCACTCACTCAAGTACTACACGCAAGGTACACGCGCCAAGGGCACCGAAGCCCCAACCCCAATAGACAAAGAATCACGCCGAAGGGATCGCGTTGCCGTGCGATTCGGGTAAGTCATCTATTCATTCTCACGACGAAATCAATTTAATAATATGTTATGACAGCCACCCCGCCCTCTACCAAAAACTCACCGTCCCCATGGTGCACGAAAAATCCAAACACCTCCTCGCCGAAGTCTACCGCGGCCGCCTCGACGGCGACATCGGCGACACCGCCGCCTTCTCCGACGTCTACACCATGAAACGCATGTCCAAAGAACACCCTGGTAAAACCGCTGCCTCAGCCAACATCTCAAGTGGAGCAGGGGGCAACACCGGCCCCTTTGAATTCGTGTCGGAATCGAATATGGATTACGAGAATTACAAGAATAGACCTGAGTTTAGCGATGAACACGGTGGGGAGGGCAGTTTGTACGGCGGTAGTACGGTGGGGAGGCCTGATACACCGGGGAGTCATTGGGGCCGTGATAACTCCACCAACAACAGCGATCGCGGGCGCAGCACAAGTCGTGATTCGGAACGTACTATGCGCGACGATCCGGGCGTGTTGTACCCTGCTGGCTACCACCAGACACCCAGTGCGTTGCGCGAATACAGTCCTAGTCCTAGTCTTGATTTGAGGGGCGTGGATAGTAGAGAGAGTCCGTATGAGATTGGAGGAGGGGATCAGGGGAGGTTGGTTAGTGGGGCTGCGCCTATGGGTGTGGGGAGTGGGTTGGCTGGGGGAGGGGGATATGGGCAAAAGCAGCAGCAGTATACGCCGTATAGTCCTAGTAGGGACGGGGCGAGGGATTACTTTGCTAGGTAGTATAGGGAGAGAGGGGGTGTGGAGATGACGAATTTCCTATGTATAGACAGTTGCTAGCAGCGGCATCTGAAGGCGTTATCAGAGATTTAGATACCAGAACTATTTTCAATTTTCTGGAGCATCATAAGAGTTCACTAAACTTTCGCAAATTTCTGGGTGGGTGGGGGAGGTGGTGGATCCTAATCATGCTGAGCACGAGTGACTGATGTCTGGACTTGAAGTAGCGCATGGACTTGTGGGTGTTTTTGTGAGTGCAACAAGGATTTTAGAGAAATTACTCCTTGTAACATGCGTTTAGATGCGTATTAGAGAGGCTTGTAAAGTGAAAAAATGGACGCAAAATCGAGGAATGAACGCGGTTAGATAACTCGAATGTATAATTCAAAGTGTCGATTCCTATCCCAAACACCTCGTGCACACTAGATCTCCACAAACCTATCCCCAATGGAGATGTGACTAGGCATCATATCCCTCAACACCTCCAAATCCCCCACCCTCAGCGGATCAACCCCCCAAACCGCCAAATCCGCCACAAACCCCGGTAAAAGCCGACCCCTCTCCCCCTCCTCCTTTAGCAGTTCCGCAGCTTTCGTAGTATGCAACGCAACCGCTTCCTCCACACTAATCGCATGCTCAACCCCCCTCACCCCAATCACAGTCTCGCGACTCGCCATCCCCCACACCGACCGCATAGCCGCAAAACTGCCAACGGGGTAATCGCTCCCGCCCGCTATCACCGCACCAGCATCCAGCCAGGTACGAGCGGGGAAGGTGCGAGATACGCGCTCCGTCCCCCAGTATACCTCTTGTACCCCCGCTGCGTTATGGAGAAGCGGGTGCTGGATAGTCGTCGCGATTCCGAGGTTTACCGCTCGGATTTGTTCGCTGGGTGAGATTAGGCCTCCGTGTTCCATGACTAGTGTTCCGGGCTGGAGGTAGGGGAAGCGGTGCATGAGTTCGGCGTATACATCCAGTACCAACTTCACAGCCCGATCGCCATACGCATGTGTGCCTATCTTCCAGCCTCGACGTACGACCGCGGTCATGGCTTCCACGAGTGCCGGTTTCTCCCACGTGAGCACACCGTGGTAGGAAGGGAGGCCGCAACAATTACAATCTGCGTCTTTTTCGCGGCCGGGTGGTATCTCGAGGAAGGGTTCGGAGACGGCGCCTGCTTCCATGCCGCCGTCGACCATGAATTTCACGCCCCAGACGGAGAGGTAGGGGTCCGTTTGCATGTGCCGGTATGACTCCATTCTATCGAGGAGGGCCTCGACTTGCTCCGCGGATGTCATGCCTACGGCAGGTATGAGGGCATGCACGCGCACGTGAAGTTTCCCGGCTGTGTGGGTAGCGATGAGGGCGTCTAGATCGGCAAGGGGGACGTAGCAGTCGCGGACGCAGGCTGTGCCTGTCGCGGCGTACGCACGGCTTGCGGCTTCTAGACCGGAGATGCGTTCGGAGAGGGTTGTGGATGGCTTTAGTTTGAGGATGGGTATGGTGGCGGAGTCTTGGAAGAGACCGGATAGACTTCCGTCTGCTTCTTTTCCGATGAGGCCGCCGGGTGGTGAGGGCGTGGAGGAGGTTGTGTTTAGTAGGTCTGTAATGACCGAGTTAACTACTACGTTGTGACCACCGCGCATCACCATGATGGGATGTTTAGTGGATACTGCATCGAGTTCCTTGAGCGTGGGCAATCTCTGCTCTTTGATGTTGTACTCCAGCCAATCCGTTGCCGTACAAATCCATTCGCCTTCTTTCGTCTCGCTAGCCCGCTTCTTCAATCTTGCGAACAGTTCATCCAGGTTCTTGACATCGTGCACTGGCACATCGAAGTTGGTCAAACCGGCAAGAATCAGATGTGTGTGCGTATCTGTGAATGCAGGGAGGACGGTGGAGTCTGGTACGTCGATGATCTGGGTCTTGCTGCCGATGAAGTCGTCTAAGCCCGCTGGGTCCTCGGAGAGAGCAATAATGCGTCCGGAGAGGAGGGCTATGGATCGCTGTTGTGGCATGCCGGGTTGCAGTGTTTCGATTGTGCCGGCGCGGATTAGGGTGTCTGCTTGGGGATGGGAGGTGGGGGAAGTCATGATGAACGAAAGGCAATGTTTGAATTCAAGAGTGGTAATGTTGGCTTGAAAAAACAGTAGAGATGAAATTGGGTTGATCGTGTATAGTCGTACATGTTCACCAAGTAAGTCCTCGTTCTACTTGTACTCAAGCGTTCGGCCGAAGGAGTAGCAAGTGCCTTTGCGTACCTTCGTACCATCATGCGCTACGGTTGATGTGTGCGAACACATGACATGGTCTTCGTACAACGTCGCATATTGAGACTGTGGCTTGACCAGTATTGCGATTAGGTTGTGGCGGTAGAATGTACGGCATGGATCTCCTGGCTCTAGGTCGGTGGTCGCGTGATCAGCAGGCCGAAGACGGCGTTCGGGCTTCCAATATGCCGCACTTCAAATTCCATGACCCATGATAAAAAAAACATAGTCGAGAATGTAAGGTGGAGGAGGCGTGGAGATTCTAGTACGAAGCCAGTGCTCTGCTCAGCCATTCGGTGGAGACCGAGGTGGTCCTCGTGGCGGGGTAACGCGCTAATCGGATTAGCGCAGGAGCCTCAAACTTCATCTAAGGCATCCTCTCCTCCTCGACCACCCGCCGAACATTGGGACATCGCTGCATCTCGACTGTCACGTCCCGCTGAAGCTTCTGTCATTATCGTTACTCATCGGTCGGGTCGAGCTCGATGCGTCCATCATTCCTTGCCAAATCGTTTTCTGGGGTACATTGTATCGTCCCCTTCTTGGACTGAGTGGCTGGCTTCCTCTCATTGCTTTATTGATTGATCGCACAGTCGCAGGTACCATCTTTACGCGCGATCTACGTTCTTTGATTTTGCTGGACCGAGCAGATCCCGCTAGCGACGACGACCTGTGGCCCCAGCGGAAAGGACCACCGGGGCGTGTCCCATGCTGTTTGTCTCGTTCAAAACCTTGAAGTAGATGCTTCAGTATCGTATACACGTTGTCTTACAGACTGAGCGAACACGTCTTTGTCCATGCTTTTGGATGGAAAGCTGCGGCGAAAGTCTACCACTGCCAGCGTAATCGCGATACGTACAAGTTTCTTTCGTCTCAAGTCATTTGTCGATAAACCATTTGCGAAAGTCGAACTGAGACTCCGCAGTTCAAAAGAAGACATCTCGTGGAAATAGTCGTTGAGACTGTATCTGTTTCAGGGTATCGAATAGGTTAAGCGCGCACAGACTCCGCGTCAGTAGCTCTCTTTTCTCCATACTCTGTCATTTCGTCCAATACTTGCGTCTACTATCTCTTCCTTTTTCTAGAAAGAACGCGCGTTTGAGCGCCGGCGCTTATCATGGATCATCTACCATCTCTTCTAGTGGATACCTACAAACGGTATGAGTACGCCATCTAGATCGTCTACCCAGGTTGGCTAACCACTTCTTTTCGTCTCAGATACAAAAGTGGTACGCAAATTGTAGCTACTTGGCTGGCAACATCAGCCGCCAAAATCCAGTCCATTGACCACTTGTTGATCAAGAACGCACGTCTCAAGGGGCAAGCTCGCGCTGCAGCCCGACAAAACGGAGTGAGCGAAGTACCTCTAAACGCATTCAAGACCTTGGTCGACATCCTTGCGAAGGCCAAGATCACTTTGCCGACCGATATCGAAGCTATCTTGTGGAGTGTCATCACCGCTCGCAAAGAATGTGCAGGGTTCTACCGAGCGAAACCAGAGCGAGAAGCTGGTGATGAGATTGATGATGAAGGCCATCAGTTCTTCATCGAAATCCTCGATTACTATTACCACACGCTTAAAGCGCCGACAGCAGGCAAGACCAAGGAAGAACGCGAGAAAGGAGCATCTACGAATAGTCGCACATCCAACTTCTTCGAACACCTCAGTCTGGTTCAAGAGCATGCTGAGCCATCGGGCTACGTGCCTTCGGTGTCGACAGACACGCAGAGCCGAAGCTACCGTATCAAGGAGTCCACAAACCGAAAGAGTGAAAAGGCCTTTGCGCTTTTCTGTTTCCTCAAAGATATGACAGCCATTCGTTTATTCGTCCACAAAACCTGGCGCGGATACAAGGAACGTAGCCTGGCGCTCACCACAGCAGCGACTACCGCCAATGTCGCAGTTGACATCTTGCGACGCGTGAACGAGGCCTTCCTCAAAGACTTTCCAGAATTCGAAAGCCACCACAAAGTGATCAAGTTCCTTGAGAGCTTCGAAGAACAAGGTACCAGCGGAATCACCCGGAAAGACGAGATGGGCTGGTATGATCTCGATGACTTCAAACTGTCACCGCAAACCTTCGTCTGCAAAGATACTTACAACGTATATTTCCGAGACCACCTCTTCGATCACGACGGCAAGAAGGAAGTGATGGTAGATTATCACTCTGGCAGAAAAACTGCCAGAACCGAGCAGACTCACATGAGAAGGTGCCTTAGCGTCTTCTTGAGCCTCTCTAGGTCAGCCGATGTGGGCGCATTCACACGAGACCATGATATCCTAGCTCGCGCAATTCATACAATCGATGAGGAGCAAAAAGCAAGCACTTGGATCATATTCGCACTCCAGATGTTCGTCGACATGCACCGTGAGCTTGGTGCGGAAGTGCCTCGTGCGCATAGGGATCTCCTGGATGGTAACGCAAGAATGAGTGGCGCATTGAGACGGTACATTGACTTTGCAGAAAACCACGACGGCGAATGGGGCCGATATTTGCACACACAACTAGCCTCCTCATGGCATCGCCTTCTTGAGACTCTTGAAAGGGTTGACCATGTCAGCGACACGTTCAAGATGCACAATTCGTGGCTCGGGGGAGGAACCTTGGTGGATGGCCCGTTCTACCTCGAGAACCAACCAACCTATGCTGGATGCACACTAGAGCGTCATAAGGAAGGTGTGCACCTGTTCGGTGTTGAGGCTGCAAGACATTCCGAGCAACTCCTGTTCGCCTGCCACATCTACAATGCCGGACTCAAGAACGGGCTGTTGCGACGGTGGCCTGACATGGAATATCTTATCGCCAAGCAAACCGAGACGCATCTCTTCCTAGGAACCCGTCCGGTCGGTTACGAAGAGTGCGATAAGCGGCTACTTTTGATGCGAGGCTTCAGTCCCAGTGTGCTTGCCAAGCACAAGCGCGCCGGCAGGCCAATGTATGAGTTGTTCGAGACGATGGACACGAAGAAGAATCTTGGCGGCCGCAAACTAGAGATCTTCTCCGCTTTCGTTAGACAAGCTTCCGCTTTTGACGGCCTAAAGCGGGTAATGCTGAAGACGGACGAGAATGGCAAGAATAAGAACGAGCCGATCTGGCTTCTGGAGCGCGTAGTCCGGCATCGACTGGAAAGCAAATCGAAGACGTCAAAACATGGCAAACGTCGTAAGCAAGAACTCAGTCCTCTCCAGACACTTGAGACGTACCGAGACGCCATGAAGGAGGATGAATTCCTTCTCAACTTCGACATCATGACGCTGGATCTCATCGCCAACAAAATGATCCATGTCATCAAAGCCTGGTTGCGAGACTTTGGAGACTTGAAAGCTAGCTCGGTTCCTGGATCCAAGGTCAGTCTGAAATGTATCCGAGACATCGCAATGGCATCTGCGATGTTGTCATCAGCAAACAAGAAGCCGGAGATATGGGACGTCCTCGATCACATCATCAGTCGCGTTGGCAACATGTGTTACTTGCGCGCAGAGGCTCATCGCGGTACTGTGAACCTTCAGCCCCGCAACCCGGCATATGAAGGCCAGTTTCTTCCTACTGCTGCTGTGTTTGGTGGTCCGAACTCGCCCGAGGTCCCTGAAGACTGGCAGAACAAGTGGGATATCGTCGCCGGGAAGGGAGCGTATGACTACCATGTCTCTACTACGGCGCTTTTGACATCGGAGCAGAGAGCTAGGGACAAGGAGTGCAATGAGTTCTTGGAGAAGCTGATTCCGATCAATTATCCAGACTACAGCCAGGAACAAATCTGTCGGGATCTCGGAATGGAGTACAGGGATGTCACGCGATCGTTTCTTGTGCATTAACGGGCGTCTTTCTGTCTACATACCTATCGTCTGTCTTTTGGTAGTGCGTAGATTAGACGGATGCAATCGATTCGTTATCGCATCCACGACCCATGTGGAAAGTGAAAAATCGTGAAGTAAAAGGTGACCGGTGTTAGATGAACGTGTCCTGTACTGCGATGAGCGTAAAGATTGCAGGAGAAGAGGCGTTTTTGTTGTGCCCGCCCGAAGAGAGATAAGACGAAATGAGATGACGTAATCACCGCCGATCACACGCGCGCGGCTGGACGCGACCCCACGCTTCCAACACGCGTCAAAATGCTCACAGATAATGATGCCGCCCAAGAGAGGTACGTACCATGTTAGTAACGTCAACCAAGATAGAATTGACGTGCTCAGCTTCTAAACGCAAGGCGACCGATAATGCGACAGTTAGTCGCAATGCTAACACCGCTATACCTTAATGCTTATTAAGGACAAGACTATACTCTTAGGCATTGCGCAACTATTTAGCGCGTAGCTAAGCTCTAGAAAGAGTACTACTTTTAAAGATAATAATAAGTTAGTAATAAGTAGCTTATAATTTTACTACTTTCTTTATTATAATAGTAGACTTTAAAAAAGTTAAAAGTTATAAAAAGATACTAAGTAGTAGTAATTTACTATTAAAAGTAAGCTAAGTATTTATATAAAAGATAGTAATTATATTTATTAGTAAACTAATAATTCTATAGTAGAAGCTAGTCTAAAAAAAGTAAAGTTTATTACTAGTATATAAAAAAATATATTTTTAAAAAAGTTAAAATCTTATATTTAGAAGTATAAGCATTAAGTAAGCTAAGACTTAAGTTTTTAGTACTACTACTTCTAGTATAGTAGTTAAAACTTTTAAAATTTAAAGTAGTAAAGTAACTATTTTATAAATACTAACTTTTACTTATAGTAAAGAGAATTATAATATAATTATATATTCTTAATAGCTTATAACTAATAAAGCTATAAATTATAAAGTAATAAAATACTAAAATATTTAGTAAGTAAAATTATACTTTTACTATATATATACTCTCTATTCTCTATTTCTATTTTTATTTTTATTTTTATTTTTATTTTATAGCTTATAGTAAATTAAAGATCTAAAGACTTATTAAAGTAAATAGTAGCTTAAATTTAATACTAAAGCTATACTAGTATACTAAATAAGCTCTTAACTATATTACTACTCTTTTATAAGTTTTTTTAGTATTAGTAAGTTTAAAGCTAATCTTATTACTAGTTATATTATTTTTCTTTATACTTATATTAATTATATTTTTATACTATATTATATTACTTATTAAAGCTTTTATAAACTACTCTAAGACTACTACTAAAAAAAAAGCTCTTAGTTAAGCTATTTTAAAAATTATTATATAAACTATTATTAAAGCTATTATAAATGCTATTATTAAAGCTCTTAAAGCTTATTTAACTTATTTTATATTATATTTTAAAACTACTAATACTATTAATACTATTAATACTATTAAGATAATTATACTACTACTATAAAAGCTTTTAATAAGTAGACTAAAACTTTTTATAGTTTTTTATTATAGCTAAGCCTTTAAGTAACTTACTAGTAATATATAAAAGTTTTTTTATAAGCTATACTTACTTTAAAAAAAGTAATAAAATAGTTATTATATTACTAGTATTACTCTTTTTATTTAAATTAATTTATTAATTATTTATACTATTTATACTTATAACTTTATATATAAAATTAAGCTATAAATAGCTCTACTTATAAAGATAAAGGTAGCTATTATATACTAGCGTAAAGCGTTTATTAGAATTCTTAGCTAAAGTAATAATAAATAGATTAAAAAGAACAAAGTATTTAAGGCTTACTTTTAGTATAATAATACTATTAAATAGATAGTAGCTATATTAGTATTTTACTATTATAGTTACTTTTAAGAACTAAAAGAGTAGTTATTTTTATTAGCTTAAGTTATATTATATTAATAGCTAAAGATTAAATATAGTAAGATATTAATAATATAAATATTACTTAATATAAAGTTTACTTTCTTAGTAAAGTTTTAAAAGTAATATATTATTAGTTTATATAGAAGTCTTAGTACTAATAGTAATATATACTAAATATATTAAAATTTTAAAATCTTTTAGTAGTTCTAGAATAAAAGCTAAGCGTTTTTTAATATTTTTTTACTAAATAAAGTTTATAAAATTAGGTATAAAATACTATAGTAATTATATTAGTAGCTATAGTTATAAATATATTATATTTTTAAAAAGTAATACTTACTATAGTTATCTTTTATATTTTTTTTTTTTAACTTATATTTATATATAGTAATTTTATTTTATAGTTACTATTTACTTTACTTTATAGTACTATAATAATATAAAGTAAAATAAGCTACTTATAACTTTTATAATATTAATAACTTTAATAAAAAGATACTTTTATAAATAAGAGAAATTGCAAGTATAATACACTGCTAACACCGCCAAACGAGTCGCGCAAGAAAACGCGAACTTCGGTACTCCAAGAGAGTGGCTGATTGAGGCCAGGAAAGGAATCAAGAATGCACTAGAATCTTCCCTTCTACCGAATGCCGGCCAACAGGTCTCCGATGAATCAGACTCAGGCGACTCAGAGCTCGCCGATTTCGAGGTTGAGGGTGATGGCTATGACGCGGCCATCCAGGTGGAAGAAGAGCACGAGAAGCGTGTCGAGAGAGCGCAGAGACATATAGCGATAAGACTTCATCGCGAGGAGGAGGTGCAAGTTGGTGACGTACGAGGTGAATGGGATCTCTACTCTCCCAACTATCTTGATCTACACGAAGTCGACAACCGAGCGCTGATATACACTGGACGGTTCAATTTCCATCAGTGGAAGACGGGAAATCTGACGATTGGAGAGCATAGTAACGACACAGCGCTTTCTCTGATGGGAGCTACTGCAAAGCTTTCCCTCACCGGCCTCAAGAACGAATGGCACCTGCCCCTCAACCTCCCCAAACTCCCATCTGTGGAGCTACAACCACTCCAAGGCATCCGCCAGAACTACGAAGGTGCTGGAAACCCAGAGGTTCGACTCGGCATATCGTTCCTAGGAAACGGCTACTTGAAGATGAGGATACCGGGCATATACATCGCCGGGAAGAAGGAATGGAGAAGACATCGTACCTTTTACGGCATCAACCGCACATGTCCGCCACGAGAGATGGAGAGCCCTGAGCCGCTGCCACGACCTGCGACACCGCCGCCGCCGGAGGGATTCAAGTATGGTAAGAGAGGCAATCTGGTTCGCATATCGAAGTCGCGACAGAAGCCAGCGCCGCAGCCAGTGCCGGTCGAGACTGTAGATGATCCTGATGATGAGCTGGTGTCTTCGGATGAGGAGCTGATACGAAGGCTTCTGGAAGAATTGGATGATAGCTTGTTCATCAGCTGGCCGGACGACGACTAGGGACAAGAGTATTGATGGCCTCTCTACATGCCTCCGTGGAAGGCTTGCTTGATGCGACATTCGCCTCATCAAACCTGGCTTGCTCATGTGCACGCGAGGTATGGCACAAACACATGTGCTTCCCTCTGAAAATGATTGTTCAACACACAAGGCGAGCGCTTTTGACAATCAGGCGTCTGGGTTGAAAAGCCCTTAGGTCGCCACGAAAGGCATCTCTCTATTTTCACATCTTTCGCCATCAGAGATTGCGGAACAATGGATGTGCGCGCAAAATTCAATGAGCCCGAGAAAGCCATGGAACAGTATCAAGCCATGCTACAAGAGGCTAGACAGATGAAAAGAAAGATTCCCGGAGACCGCAAGAACAAGAATGCATTGCTAGCAGCCTTCCTACCGGCGCAGGGGCTTGGAACAGCGAGTTCTGATAGCGAGGAGAGGCTTCTGATCAACACATCGTTCTTACCACGGGCATATCCGCCTTCCGTCGTCCCTCTCAAGAACTTGCAGCCTATCGCGATCAAAGACCTTCGGCTTGAACGACACCATCGCGATCGGTATATTGTATTGCGGTCCATCACGTCTCCAAAACGCATGGCAGCGATTGAGGTTCTGGCGGAAGACGAGCACGGGGATGACATACCATTGCGGTTGTACCAGCAGGACGATGAAGCAACACGCCCAGCCACAGATATCATCGATAAGCATTCGGTTGTTCTCATCAAGGAGCCGTTCTTCAAGTTTACGGCAGCTGGAGACTACAGTCTGCGAGTGGACCACCTTTCTGATGTCGTGTTTGTCTCAGACAATGATGCGATAGTACCTGATCTGTTCCAACGACCGCGACACGCTGAGGTGAAAACAGCAGAAACTTTGAAGCTAGAGGGGAATGCTCTCATAGACGGCAAAAAGTACTGGCAAGCGATCCACAGGTAAGTATTGCATGTAACGAGCGAGTGAGTGCGCTAACATGTAGGACAGGTATTCAGCCGCCTTGCTGCAATCGCCTACTCCCGACGAGATCAAAGTGATCAAGCTGAATCGATCATTGGCTTACCTCAGTACCAAGCAGTATGAGGCCGCGCTCTGGGATACTGGTTACCCAAGCTTCGGTGAAGAAGGATCAGAGATGGCAATGCTTCTTGCATCACAGGCACTGTACCACCTCCGCCATTACGACGAGTGCTGCGATCTGCTGAAAGAGCTTTGCAAATTATCTCCAACCGACCAAGACGCAGCCGATGCGCTCGCTCGTGCTCAGCGTCGTTGCGATGAGTGTAATAGTGGAAGATTCGACTTCAAACACCTCCGAAGCGAAGCAACAGAATTTCGACCACCTCATCTAGATCACGGGTCGTACATTGCGCCTGTAGAGGATCGCCCAGTGCAAGGTAAGGGTCGCGGTCTTTTCACAACCAGGCCCCTCAAGGTCGGGGATTTGGTGCTGTGTGAGAAGGCCTTCAGCCACGCTCATCTTGACGATGGACAAAGAGGTAACGCAAGCATCACCCGCTTGGTCAATGTCGAGTCGGGTTTGGACGCCACAGGCGTCAGGGCCGACCTTATCCGACTGATCGCGCAGAAGCTATTCAAGAACCCCTCCCTGGCTCCGGATTTCACTACACTGTATCATGGCAATTACCAAGCGGTCGCCACACAGCGCGTAGATGATCAGCCGGTAGTGGACACGTAAGTACCGCCCTACCACTCAAGTCGATTGGCCTGGCAGACTAATACGACGCTCCTCCAGCTTTCTCATCGAACGAATCGAGGCTTTCAACAACTTCTCCTGTCCCCTCACGAGTTTGAACATATACAAAGACCGAATAGCAGGGATAACGACGCCCAAAGAAGACCTTCATAACTGTGGCGTCTGGATTAAGGCCTCATATATCAACCACAGCTGTCTTGGCAACGTCTGTCGAACCTTCATTGGAGACATGATGATCATCCGCGCGACCAAGGATCTGGATGTGGGCACAGAACTCACATTTCCGTATGTTTATCCGACCGGAAAATACGATATGAAGATGGACGACGAGCTGAAGACCTGGGGCTTCACTTGCAACTGCCCGCTCTGCAAAGATATCAAAGCCACCAAAGCTTCGAACCTCACGAAGAGGCAGAACTTGCTGAACCAAGTAGTCAAACTCTGCAAATCTCCGGCGGCAGGAATCCAGTTTACAAATAAGATCGAACGCTTAGCCGAGGCGCTGAACGAGACATACACCCGTCCGGCGGAGGAAGTGCCTCGGCTCCTCCTGTGGAGTCCGTATCTCCTGCTGACACGGATTTACATGAAACGCTCCATTTACGGCAAAGCATTGGAGACCATGGGTAAATTCCTCCAGGCTCTGGGCTTCACTTTTACCGGGCTTGACCGCAAGTCTTCGCCTTTGATGATCACAGGGTGGGGTCACGTGGAAGATCGTCTAGTAGACGTCTTCCTGCATGCGCGATCAGCGTTTGAGCAGTTGGGGTTGTCTGAGAAATCGCAACAGGCGGACAAGTATGCGCGAGTCGTGTATCGAGTTGTTGTTGGGGAAGATACGTCATTTGATGAGACGCACCCTAGGTCTCCTTAGATCGTGCAAAGAGCGAATTGGATGCGTTGTGGAGTATGTACAAGCACATAGCGGCATCCGGAAGTACAATTCATTTCCTTGTTCGCATCGAACGCCAACGCCTGGCTTAGAAAATAGCGCCACAGTCGTCAAAGCCTTTTGACCATCTACGCTTGGATCTGATTGAAAGCATACTACACTACAACCTAGAACTGCGAATCCAAGGTGTGTGATCATTACCATTGATCATGATCCAGCATAAGTACCATTTGCACTACCTATGAAGACGACCTCGACGGCCGCGAACCTATCGCAAATGTAAGTTTCAATGGTCTACAACATGAAGTGGGGAACATACGCCGCTGTGCCAGCGAAAATCTCCTTCATTGTCGCGGCGTCAAAGATTCTAAGAAGAACTCCGATGGTGATTGTAGCCACTATCGTGATCCAGATCCTGGTGATCGTTCTCTTCACATGGAACAACCAGAGGATGATGAGGCTTGGAAGCAGCGAGATGGCGATAGTCGATAGAAGGCTGAATGTCCACTTCACGACGTCGAAAAATATTGTGATCTCCGAGTGGAGTCCAGCGTCTCCGGCTTGGGGTCGGAAGAGCGAGCGAAACTACAACCCGTCAATGTTAACCTCATCTGCTGGCCCCAAAGACTTACAGCATAGAATACTGTGTCCAGTAGCCCGACGAGATTTGGGAGGAACCATTCTGATAGCACGTTGTCCTCTTCCTGGTCCCCGGGTGTCAACGCCGTCAGATCGCGCCTGAAGACTTCTTCCAATGTTCGCAGGAATTTAATGTCTTCATGGTAATTTGCTGTGCCCTCATGCATACGCATCGCTCTCCGCAGGAACCTAAATCGCCTGTCGCTGGGTCTTTGCAACTGCGTCACCTCTGCTGTGGAGAGAAGCAACTCGTCTATCACACATTATTAAGCGTCTGGGGAAAGAAGATAATAGTGGGCTACAAACGATAGGTGACCAATTTCGTTTGTGCCAACTCCAGCAACGCCATCTGGTTCGGGTGGCCCGGTTCGCCCTCTGTGGTCGCTCGCTCCAGTTTAAAACTGGAAACGTATGAAGAGTAACTTTGTCCTGGCTGGCGAGGCTCATAGTCTGTCAATCGCTTAACTTGCAACTTCTCTTCAATCTCAATGAGTTCAGCTTGGAGGCGCATCAAGTTAAGCGCGCTCAGGGTTCCGAAACGTCGAAAGATGGCCGCTCCCTGGAACTCTCCCATCCACGCAGCTAGCTCCGGATGCACTTCAACGTGCCGCTCAATGGGTTGTGCCATCTTGCAGATGAATCGACTTGTCAGTAAGGGAGAGGGGAAAGAGCAACTTTGCAGAGGAATAGGGCTACGAACAATATCTTTGATGAGCGTGACTGTTCTTTGTAATGTGAGAAACCAGTATGGAAGGCTTGACCCCGCTTTCGAAGGCAAGCCATGACATATGTACGTGGAACTGATAGTAAAACTCAGCCTTGGGTCAGCTCTGCACTCATTCGGTTTGGTGTATGTGGTGGCGACCAAGATTGTCAGCTTTGATTCTGTGGCCACTGAGCTCCTCGCTTGGCATGCGTGCAGACAACACAGCTGAAGATAATGCGTCCAATGGCTTTCTTACCATGCAGGCTCGGACTTTGGTGTGAAAAAACTTCGTCAAGACGGAAATGATGTCGGCATCGGCACTAACGTTGTCAACACAGCATCTAGCACTGTCCGCTCAGCATGAAATACAACAAAATATCATTCAAGTCCAATCCGTCGGGTAAGACCCCGCCAGTTCAAAAAACACCAGTCCAATCCCAACATAGGTATAGTATCAGAAAATCCTCGTCCAACCTCTTCATCACCTTACAACCCCTCCCTGAAGACACTCCTCCGACTCTCCGTCGGGCTGTTCTCTACACTATCCACACTGCCCGCTTTCTTGTGCTTGCTCACACTCGGCATTGTCGCCGTAGCACCACCCCGATAACTCGTATCCGCATCGAGCACCGGCCTAGGACTCACGCCCCTCAGACTCGCCGCATTGTCGTCGCCAAAGGGATTCCTCCCACTCTGCGCATCGAGATGTTCATCGTAGGAATCGCGTGTGCGGCTACGACCGCGACTTGGCTCGACATTGTTATACGGCGTGGGGTTGGCATACGGATTCGCAGTCTGTCCACCATGGGTAGACGCCGGTTCATGGAGCCCAAGCTCCTGCTCCTCATAGTATGCCTCGTCGCCCACGCGCGAACTCCACGCCTCATCAGGATCAAGACGACTTCCCGCGCCGCGGCCCCCGCCGACGCCGCGCCCGCCGCTGTAGCCGGCGTCTTCGTAGCCGCTACCCGTCGTGTACCGGTTGTTTCTGTTCTTGAACTTGCGCACTTGGGTGTCGAACCAGCCCTTGATGCCGGTGGGTGCGGGACCGGGGTAGTTTGAGGCTGCGCCGGCGTCAGAGGAGCGGCTGAAGGCTACCATTGGGTTCATGGAGGGTGGAGGTAGGCCATTGCGGGAGGCGTTCCACCGGGCGTAGAAGTACCAGCCGAAGTAGGAGAAGGAGAGGAGGAGCAGCAGGATGATGATGAAGACTAGCCAGCCGTTCATGGTGGCGGTCGTCGTGTGGGTTGTTGTGGGGAGGGCTTAGGGTCGCATGTGCGGTTTGCGTGTGGTGGGCGCGATTGCGCGGATCCGATGGGTTTGCTGGCGCTGATGCGGACGGTCGTGTCGACAAGGGCAGGTGGCGATGGGCCTGATGGTGTCCCGACAGGCGTGGAATGCGACGTCGGCTGGCTGCGCCGCAATGTCAATTTGTTGGTGTAGCTGGCAGGCGCGGCTGAGTTCCTCCAGCCCAGGCGGCTGCGTAGTATCGCCAAGTGATGACGTAACCCTTGCTGACGCCGCTGCCCGAATCTAACAACTGTTAAATTGACGGAGAAATCCTTTGCGATGTTAACAATGACAGGGAGGACTGTTTAACCCCTATCATCAAAATCTGTTCCGACGGAAAAGTTTCAGATTGATGCGTGCTTTTCGTCTCACGACGAGGCCGTTATTGAACATGACGCACGCGGACTAGCGCCGACCGTAACGAAAAATGGGGCAGGTGGGATTGCGCGATTGGGCAGCCAGCCTATCACGCCTATCTCCACACATGGAGTGGGTGACATTGCATGTGGCAGGAACCGGACGTTCATCGCTCGGTTCGACTTCTGGCCGTCTATGAACTGATCATCATCTTACTCATTTGCGATCGCACTACAGTAAAAAGTCCGGCCGAGTCATTGTTTACACTAGGCTGCCATTATGAACAGATCTGGCGGGGACGATCAGCATCGCAAGATCGTGTTCACGACTCAAAGCGTCGACGGCGAGTCAGAGGCTGTTGTTACATTACAAGAGCACAAAGATCCTACGAGGCCACCTTTCTTGATCAATGTATCGACACGACCTCGCGGTCAACAACTGCCGTTCTCTCCACCAGAAAAGCGCGAGACTCATGTTATCATCTCAAGTGGCTCAGGTCATGGACTCGCGGATGAGTTCTTCTCCAGCGCTGTGGGCCCGATCCTCGAAAGCATATATGGAAACAAAGGCATGAAAGAGTTGAAAGTACATACCACGGAATCGCCAACCAGCATCTTGGAACTCACCGACGCTGTCCTCTTTCCAGCCGCCAATCAAGGAAAACCAATCCGCATCATTCTCCTATCAGGAGATGGCGGCATCGTAGACCTCGTAAATGGTCTCTCATCCAAAACACCAAACCCACAGACCTACATTTCTCCCCAAGTCGTGGTCCTACCTCTAGGAACCGCAAACGCGCTCTACCACTCCATCAACGCGGGAGGATACGACGCATGGGGTCTCCCCACCCTGACATCATGGAAAACAAAGCCCCTTCCCACCTTCACAGCGACGTTCTCCCCCGGCGCCCGCCTCCTCATCGATGAAGCCCGACAAGAGCAAGAACTACCCAAAGACACGCAGGGCAACGGCATTCTTCACGGCGCCGTCGTAGCCTCCTGGGGCATGCACGCCACGCTCGTCGGCGACAGCGACACAACCGAGTACCGCAAGCACGGCGTCGAGCGCTTCAAGATGGCTGCGAAGGAAGCTTTGTATCCCGCTGACGGCTCACCACCACATCCGTACAAAGGCAAAGTCTCTGTTCTGAAAGAAGGAGATCGCTGGACCGCTCTGCCGGAAGAAGAGCACATGTACATCCTCGCAACTATGGTCTCGCATCTCGAGAAACCATTCTGCATCTCTCCTGCTACTAAGCCGCTAGACGGGAGTATGCATCTTGTTCATTTCACACCGAGGAGTGGGAATGAGGTCATGAGTATTATGAATAAGGCGTATGATGGGGGTAAACATGTTGGTGGTGGGGATGTGAGATATGAGAGTGTTGATGGGCTGAGGATTGAGTTCGAGGGCAAGGAGGAGAACGGGAGGTGGAGGAGGATATGTGTTGATGGGAAGATTGTACGGTTAGAGAAGGATGGGTGGGTTGAGGTTAGGAGGGTGGAGGAGGGGGGTGGGAAGGGGGTGTTGGATGTTGTTGTTTCAGGGCAGTGAGAGGGATCAGGAGAGGGTGTTTAGGATTGTGCGCGCAAAGATGGACTACGAATGAATGAATGGATGATCTGGATTTCCAAGGCGCGAAAATCTTCAAACTCGCGCCCTTTCTAGTCAGGCCCACTCCTCGGGGTGCAAGTGAGCACAACTTCCGACCTTCAACTCAAAGTACACTCGAAATCATATAGGAACCTCTTTTGCTGAATTTCTGATACCTGATTTCGTGGGTGCTCATCGAACGCGACTGCGGCCGCAGAGCAGTTTGGTCCCCCCCGCCGTCTCCCCTTCATTGGGCCCCCCGCAGTTATCTCCCCTTCACTGGGCCCCCCGTACAAAGACAGCCGAGTTCGAAAATCTGGTCGTTCCTCAATTCTTTTGCCAGTTTTTTTGGACTTGGTCCGCAGGTTAAGGGATGGTGTATCGCTGCACCTTACCCCGCCTTTTCACTCACGTCGCTCGTCTTGTCTTGCTGCGCGTCGACTGCCTTCAGCTTCGACTTGTTTGATCCACTCTTGTGGGAGATCCAGTGTGCTTCCGACCATACCTTCCTGCTCTTTCTCTGTTAACATGCGCCTGCTGACATGGAGGAAGTGCGCCTTGAACGCGTGCCATAATTCCGTGTCAGCATCTGTATGGCCGTATGCAAAAGGTCGGGGGAAGTACGGATCGTTGCGCCAGAACGCATAGACTGCTTGCGCGATACCAGTTGCGTCTTGAGCCATAGGACGTACACAGTCGTAGTCTAGCATCCAGATGACGAGGTCTTCATCCAGCAGCTTGAACATTTGTGTTGGCGTGTCGCCGCTGATAGATGATGTAGCCGGGGCAAGCACAAACTCAACATCATTCGCATCGACTTTAGCCTTCCAGTAACAATGCGCGAGCGCCTCAGCTAGAGTCTTCGCAATGACAACAGCATTCATACCCAGCTCTTCCATTTGATCGACGCAAAGACCATAGTTGCGCAGGTTGAAGAACATGCCAGGCGGGCGTCCTTCTGGTCTCCGTTTGCCCGTGTACACTCGAATGAGACAATCTTCATTCTTCTTACTCCTCCTCGTAGCATCCTTTAGCGACTCACGACAATACCTGTCGATAAGCATCTCGCGAATAGGCAGTCCTACAGCAGGTATCTTCTCCTGCGTGTAACTCCTACTCACCTCTTCACCTGGAGGAAAACAAGTGAAATTGTTATCCCACCAGAAATCATCAGCTTCTAAGACCTCATAAGACCGCGGTATGCGCACAGGTAGCGTGTCTGTGGTATCAGCTGCGATGACTCGTCGGTGCATGTTGTGGTCGTTTAGGACGGAGCGGTTTGTGTGCATGAGTTCGCGTTTGATGACCCAGGGGTTGACTCCGCGGACCCAGATGCTGCCGCAGCATCCTCGGCCTATTTCACGGAAGGGGCCTCTGGGGTTGGGCGTTGTGTTCATGTTTGTGGGTGTGTGTGGTTGAACTGTGAAGGTAAGTGGATGGTGGGATTTATATTCGCTTTTGACTCACACAGACGTCGTGTGGGCGTACTTGTAATATTGGAGTCGGGTAGCCATGGTTTACGATAGGTTGTACCTAGGTAGACGAATTACGAGCCACGTGACACCAATCCTCAGGCGAGATTCGAGCTTGTACGATATCTACGTTGGGTTCACAGCGCGCCTCATTCGGTGAGCTCAGTATAGCGTAACAAGTATGGCCTTGACGGGGCATTGTCGTGTTGTCGTGTTTAAGGCGCATGGCATGAACCACGGTCGAGGTTGCGGTAGCTCCTGCCTTCGAGCCAAACAAGCGTCAGGGTCGTCAGGGTCATCAGGGTCTCGACAAAGGCAGGAACAAAACTCTGCAACTCGCTCCGAGATGTTTCACCTCCCACGCTCACCATCTTCGTTCTCACCCACTCGCATTGTTTCCATCTTCTTTTTTGTAGCCAGATCGTTCGAGTGGACACCTCAGAACGCCTCGAATGGCACTAGAACACGGTCCCTTGGAATACTGGCAGAATGGTACCAGTCGCATTCATGCACCGTCCTGCTTTCATCGACCTTCGGTCGCATGTCCATGAGGGATCTTTTCTTAGCTGCTACAAGTGCCACCGAACAGGCTACCACGATCGTCAAAAGGAAGTACACTCTTGACTCTTTATCAATGCGAGCAACTGCGCTTTCACGAGAACGACAACTCGCGACTGTTGAACCCTTGGCTACACTCCCATACTTGCCGGCATCCAGGGGCTCCGCGGGGTCGAGGAGATTTGATGCCTCAGGTCTTGTTGTTTCCGAAACATGATTATGCCGTCACGTCGAGGATCTCAATCTCACCCATCGCAACTTCGAAGGGTCTATCGCCGCCACGAACGTGGCATCGAACTAGAGGAACGACAATAGGATCGTTTGTCCTAGGCTCAGCCACTTGGATGCCAGTCGTCGCGTCCGCCCAGGAGCACAACTTGGCGCAGTCACGCTACGCCTTCGGATGGCCACGATTCCGGCATTAGGCAAAAGCAAAGAAAGGCACCAAGGACACCAGCACTGGCGTCGCGGCATGTGTTGAGCTCTGGCTTGCTGATTCGAAGCCATGTACGGCTTGCGACGGTGAAAAGCTGATGATGTTCAGATTTCCTGCCCCCACCAGCACCTGCATGGAGCTGACAGTTGCCGGCGACCAAGCTGCAAGCCTATAATTAGGCTGATCCACAGCGGGCGCCAACCGCCCTACAGGGCCGCAATGATGAAAGCGATCGAAAGCAGACCGCATTGTCAAGCGAACCGCGCTCGCAAGTCATTGATCGCATCAATGGCAGCAGGGTAGCAGAAAAAGAAGATTACTCGTGCATCTTGGGTGTTTCTGACATCACATGCACGTGCATGACGCGTTTCGTCACGGCGATCTTGGGCTGACGACCCGGCCACGGCTCAGCGCCTGCAAACCTACTTACACAAGCAGGGGTACCGTCAGCAACGTCCTTATTACTACCCACCTTTGCCGTCGTGGCGCAGCCTCTTCTCTCAAATCGCATCCTCGAGCAATTGACGCAGAAACCTCACACTCACATCGGCCCTACTCGACACTGATCGCCCGCCATGAACATGATGCGCAAGAAGACGCAGTACGTGCAAATCACACCAATACCGTCGTTCATACCGCGCCAGCTCGCAATCGACTTCCTCCACAGCCACGGCGAGATCATCGAGCTGAACCCCCTCGTCACCGGCCACGAGCCCATCAAAGCACCGCGCGACGCTCCCGCAGACGAATACTACTCAACATGGTACGAAATATCGCAGCGCATACAGTACATACCCGGCATTGGCAAGATGGGGAGCGGCGCAATCAAGTTCCGCGGTGTCTTCCACGACCTGCCGTTCGGTCTTCAGACACACACCTACGCGCCTGCGAACGTCGACCTGCGCCAGAAGTGGCATATTGGCGGCAACCAGATTGGCGAGCCACCTGAGCCGAAAGAACTGGGCTCTTCTGCGCCACCGGAGGGACTCTACATTCGCCAGGATGTAGAGATCAAATGCAACGTCGCCATGATGAACTTTGTCAAGAAGGAAATGAAGGCAGCTTGCACGATCATGATCGAGCGGTTGGTCAAGAAGGCGGAGCTGCTCGACTCGGGCGCACTCCAAGCGATGATGGAGAATGGACGGATGAAGACGGTCAACCCAGCTGATCGCTCAACTTACGGTCACACGCCTCCACAGCCATCGCCGACCCAACCCTACCAGATGCCCTTGTCTCCGCACAGGCAAAGCCAACAATGGGCGCAGCCCGCACAGCAGCCCGGCCCTCCTGTCCCACCAAAGCGGCTCCTGGGCACAAACGACGTTGTCATGGAACTACCAGGCGACTTCTACCACCCTCAGCCGTCCCCGTCCCACCTCTCCCCTCACGATAACCGCGCGTCCTCTGCCTCCGAGCCATCACAATACTCGCCAAACCCGCAAGATGCACGCTGGTCGACCGCATCGCACAGCACCGCCAGCTCACGCCCCAGCTCGTATGCGCCATCAGAAGGCATGAAATCGCCAGGGCTAGAACAAAAGGCATTCGCGGCCGAGCTGCCAACGATGGAAGAGACAAAGGAAGAGCACAACAGCCATCAAAGGCGTCCAAGTGGCCAGCAGGGTCAGCAGGCGTATGCATACAACCCGCAGGACTATGCGCGGGCGCCCGGGCAACAGCAGTATGCCAACCCGCCCTACCCAGTGTATGGGCCACGGTAATTGACGAATATGTCACACTTTGGTGTTTCTTTGGACGTACACGCGTAGTAATGTTTTTGAGAGTATGGTGTCCGTAAGGCAGGGCGGCTGTTTGTCTACCTCTTGTCACGATTTACGACTTTTTGCGAAATGCTTTCCAGATATCCCTTTCCGTTAAGTAATGCAATTATACTGTTTCTATATGCACAGACTTGTCATCAAGCATCAACTGCCCAGTGCTGTGTAGCGTCTCGATATCTAGGGTATCACTTCTTGACCATGCGTCAATCGCCAGAACGCCCACAGATACAGATCGATGCTGAACACATCCGCCATCTCCCCGCCGTTCTTGATACTTTACTATACTTGCGTTTGGTTTGGAATGGTTATTTGACTGAGGTGTATTACCTCGTGATTGAGATGTTGAATGATATCTCGTTGTAATTCATACCCGGCAGACAGTGCGTGGTGCTATGTCGCTATGATTAGTGCTGACATGAACCCATGGAAATATGTCTATGTTGCTCTGATATCTCTTCTCTGGCGTCCACCCATACTTAGAGGTACTCTCAGACTGACCGAGAATCAAGGTTCTATTCTTCATACTCGCTTGCTCATATCGACTCACACTCTGCGCTAGTTCAATTGCAGCTCTTTCATTGTAGATGCCTTTTCATATAATTCTCACTAGAATCCGACTTTACATGGAGTGGCTGGGGATAACATCGCCATCAGCTTGGCAGATTCACTCATACTGATTACCAGCTATCATCGAATAGATGCCCACTGTCTGAGGAGCTCTCGTGGTAAGCAACGATGAACAATATCCAAAGACGGAATACATCGTAGACTCCCGCTCGGATGTTAAGAAGGCAAAAGATGACTGGAATACCAGCGAAGACTGCAGGATAGGATTCAACAACGCTCTTACACTCCAGTATGTTTCGATCGATAGCTTGCATAAAGCTCAGGTTCTACAACACATGTACCTGCCTTCTGCCATACGGTCGATCTCATGACCCCTTCAAGCGCTTCGCAGTACATATCCACATCAACTGATTTCAACGAACCCAAGGGATAGCGTGCATGAAACATCAAAACTGTAGTAACCAGCCTGACGTCACAACACAACAACAGACCCTCACTACTACGCTGCGTGCAAAGGCTTGCTTTCTTGGTTCGTGGCGGGATGCCCTCGCACTTGCAGAGGAGATACCTATAGCCACAGCTCACCGGGTGGAGGCTTGCGACGTCTAAGTTCCCGATCGTTAAGGGCTTGGTTTCGAATCTGCCTTGAACCGTGGCCGTGCAGCCCTCGTCCGCTCGTGCGGTAAGCTGATGCTTTGCGCGTAGAGTCAAATCAAGTCAACACAGGTAGCGAGAGGGAAGGTGGAGGAGGTGGACGGGGCTGAAATATACAGAGAAATGCGCTAGTAGACGCTAGCGCAGGCGCTCACTCAGCAAGCACGTGAGTATAGTCCTCAGTCACCGACGCGTCTCCGCCTTCACCGCGCCTTTGCTGACGTAGTCGCGATATCCAAGCCCCTACGAACACCGCAACCGTCTTGGAGGACGTAAATGTGTAGGCATGGAGCCAGATCGTGTTGATACCGATAGGATGGAGGACGATGGGGAAGAGACTGCTGTTCATGTAAGTCTTTCACTGACACCTTGTCGTACCACAACAACAAGAATACTGACCAAAGTATAGCAGCAACGCATCCATACCACCTTCTCTGGTCGTGCGAGCCTCCAAGATCCCGAGCGCACCATCAGTCTCGCATTTCGTCCTGCATATCACGCGGATGGTGTGAATCAAGTGAACAACTGGTTGAATTCGATCAGCAGCCCCAGCAACAGTCCATACTTAACATCTCCGGTTCTTCCTGTTCCACAATGCCCCGCTACACCCTCCATGTTCCAACCAGATTCTTCAACTCCCGCACCCGGTTGCGAACGCATCACCAAGGAGGCGTTTGAGCTTATCTTGGAGCAGAATACAAGATTGAGGCAGGAGCTGGAAACGGCAAACAAGGCTCGCGCGAAGGCGGAAAAGACATGCTCCGATCTGGCGGCTTGGACTTTGTGGGAGCGAGAAAGGTTGATGCGCGAGTTGGAGGAGGCCAGAGCGATACATCGTGCTTTCATCCAGGATGAGGTCGACAAGCTTATCGCCGAAGAGACAGGCCGTCTGACTATGGATCAGTAAGGGAACGGCGATGATGCTCGAAGTTGGTGCATTGTGGTTGGCATCCCCGAAGTACCTATAAGTTATGTTATCAACGTACCTGCACGATATTTGGCAGATAAGGGCTTATTTCTCCTTATGGCATGCAAAGTGATGCGTGAACCGTGTGGCTATTTCTTGATCTGGTATCACGGTGAGACGTCTCGCGCCTTCACCGCCAAGTTCCCCCGGGTTGCAAAGGAAAATTTGGAAGACCTGACGCCGCACCTCCCCACAACACCAACACCACAAACCACTCATACGACATGGCTGATCGTTCTTGGATGCCCGGATGGTTGTGCGCTCCCTTCGCTCCCCCCGCTGAAGATACTACTTCAAATCAGCAGCCTAAGACAAAAGGAAGAACCCACGAGCAAGAACGAGACGTCGGCAGTGACGCAGACGACAGCCCGAAGGACAAGGCCAACGACGATGAGGAGAACAAAGCTTCTACGAGTGACATGCCAGGAAACAACGCGAATACCTCTGGCAATGGCAACGCCACCCTCGGACGCGCGAACACGTTCATCAAGGCCATGTGCAAACACGTCATGGACAAGATCGCCCTGTGCGCCATGCAAGCAAAAGATGCTGTGGCCAGTGCAATCGAAAGGGTTAAGGAACTCGGAGTCAAGGGTCTGGCGAAGGCAGCTCGCGAGTGGATCATGCGGCACCCTTGGGAATTCGCTCTGGTCGTGGTTCCGCTCATTCTGATTGCGCTCACTGCCATCATATTATCAGGTATAGGCTTTGGAGCGGGTGGGATAGTCGCTGGTAGGTCAGATCCATATGTTCGCCGTGGAAAGGAAATACTGACTTTGTCACAGGCAGTACAGCAGCCGCCATGCAAGCGGGTATTGGCAATGTGGTTGCAGGTTCTGTCTTTGCCACTTGTACAAGCGCTATGATGGGCGGGTACGGTGCGCCGATCATCTTCGGGGGTCTTTGGGGCATAACAGCAGCGTTGGTGATCGTAGTCGAGCGAGTTTGGAAGCGCTGGATGGGCCGGTCACAGCAAGCTCTGGTACCTCTGTACATCACCCTACCGACAAGCGCCATTAAGATCGGAAAGCAAGCCGCGTATGCTGCGGTCTTCTATTCGATGTGTGCGGCGGCATACGTGGTATACCGTTTCAAAAGTTGGCAGCAGGGACGCGGGACCGAGAAGCTGAAGAAAGACTAGCCTGTAGAGGCAAACCGAACCAGGTGGAAGGTTTTCGCTTCTATGGGCGCCGGTAATTGGATGTCGTTGTGCAGAGCTGTTTCAGCAGGTCCAATAGTCACTTGTAGGGAGGGGTCACCATCAAAAAGATCCTTCGGCTTTGGGGGTCGCCATGCAGAACGATTATACGGCTTGAACAAGCTTCCCGGTGCAGCACGCTATCGCATCAGCACCGTGAAGAGTTGAAGTAACCATGATCTCGTTAGCAAAGAGTAGTTGTGCGAAGAGTACATGATCATGGCAGCGGGCACGGCGGGGTGCGAGAGCGAACCTCAGTTGGCATGTTGAAAAGTAGAAGATGGCAGTCGATTGATCCCAGTGAAGCGCTGTGTATTAACTTTGAAGATGTAGATTAGCTCATGCCTTCGTTGATCGGAACAGAGTGCAGTCGTGAGTAATTAAGGAGTCGCCCGAGCTGGGATGGAGCGACCCACTAGCGCTGACTAACAATGATGCAGGCCAAGATCGGCGCGGCAAGCCTCACCTCCTTCCTCGCCAGCAACAGACACGTTCATCATGCCACCAGATCGTTCACGCACCACCAACTCACAAGGTAGGCAGAAGTCATGCTCAGAGTGCGCAAAGGCAAAGCGGAAGTGCGGTCTCGAGCAGCCTCATTGCGCACGATGCGCTAGACAGCACTTGCCATGCGTCTATCCTCCACAGCCTCGGCCGCAGGCCGCAATTCCGCAAAACGACTCATCAGCAACACCTATTGACTTTAGCTCATCCAATGCGCCAACAGAGATGCCAGAGATTGATGATGGCTGTGTTGCTTTCGACTTCGATCTACCTGGCATGCCAGTCAACCCCACCGCAGATATCTTAGACTTCGACTTCTGCACCGCAACAGACTCTCTCGACGCGCTTACGGACATGCTCAATACACCAGCTCATCAGGAAGATCAAATGACTTTACAGAAGTCTTATACCCCAGTGAGCCAGCCCTTCTCAGCAAGACACCTGTCACCCTTCGCAAAGTCCAGGGTGGAATACTCAATCGAGCTCGTCAAACTCGCGCCAAAGATGATGGTAGAGCAATGTTGCACACCATGGGCTCACCCTTTGCTTTACGAAGACTACATGCCACGATCATTACAAGACGCACACGCGGCATGTGCCCTCTATGTTACCATGAACGACAACAATGCTGAGCACGTCGCACGGTACATCACCAGTCGCGCAGAAGAGCTCATAACCACTGCTATACCGACTACGCCCATCGAGATTCTAGCTCGCACACAGGCTCTGATATTGTATGAGATCATGCTCATCTTTGGCGGTGACATACGACTATACGCTCGAGCCGACGCCCTGATACCGCATCTGGAAGATGTAGGCGTCGTCCTTCTACCCATCGCAGCAGAGGATCCCGAGCTTCCCGCCACCCTTCCACTTTATCCCAGTACAGCCGCTCGTTCAGCATGGAAGTCATACATCTTTCGCGAGTCAGCCAGACGTACGGCCTTGGTAGCTTTCCACATAACCGTCATATACACCCTGCTGAGCGGGCAGATGAGGTCTTGCGCTAAAGAGCTCTCTTTGAAGAACCGCGTCACGCTTTCTGCACACTTGTGGAAGGCAACGAGCGCTTTTGACTTTGCTATAGCCTGGAATAGCAAGAGTCACTTTGTTATCAAGGAGCTGGACTTCACGGATGTCTTGAGGGGTGCGCAGCCTGATGACCTTGATACGTTCGCTAACATGATGCTCATTGGTCTTCAAGGCATCGACGACATACGGGGCTGGTATCATACACGAGGCGGGGCTCTCACATAGCCTACTCCAATCGACGTCAGCGCGCCTAGACGGGTTCATCTCACTGTCGTCCAATATCAACCAAGGGCCCATACAAGCCAAGCTCCCGGTATCTGACAACTCCAAATGAGCGAAGCTACCTAGTTCTCGCCGTCACCTAGGCCCTGCATAGACGTACCCGGCACCGGTGTCTTATCACAGTCAGTAAAGCTCAAGCAAAACACTACATCATACGACCTACCTCGGGGAAGTTCCACCACCGATCCACGTTTTCGATGAACTCCTCTCCCTTCTGTTTGCCATACTTGATGATCCAAGCCTTCTCAGTATTCGAAAGCGGATGATGGCGCCAGGGACACTTGACACCCATCTCACAGCGTTTCTTCGTAAGGTATGTGGTGAAGCAAAGCCCCAGGTCGTGACGCTGCTCGGAGCCGTACATGCCCGGTGCGATCTTTCCGTTGGCGCCGTTGACGAAGCGCTGGGACTTGGGCTTGGCGGCATATGTGGTGAAGATACGGTAATCGTAGCCGCGGAGGTCGTGCACGGTCGGTGGAAACTCTGCTGTATCGGCGTTTTGGAGGTGCGGCAGGCCCAACTTGGGCTCTTTGGCTGACTTTGCTGTACTGGGCGTTTGGCTGGGTCTGCGGTGCACCGACTGAATTGGCGCATGCTGGACGGTCGGAGTATGCGCTTCTGGACCTTCGTAATGGCGGTAAGGCTCCTCATGCCTCGGATACTCAGGCTGTGGCATCTTCCGACCGGTACTCATTCTTACCGCGGGAGCAACATGGGCCGTCTCTAAAGCGTCGTCGTCCCAGTCCACTTCGTCCTCGACGAAGTACTCTGAACGCGAAGGCGCCTCATCGAAGTGCTCCTGATGGTGTTGCTGCGCATCTTGATCTTGGCCGTACGCTTGCTGGATGTGAGCTTCCAGTCGGCTGGTATCTCTCGTGCGACTAATTCGGAAGGCAGCATCTTGTCTCGGCGACCAATGCCTATCGTCATCGCGGCCACCGTATCGGCCGGCCATAGCCTTCGCCTCATCCGCAGCCACCTCAGCATCAGTCTTGATCTGGCCAACTCGAACCTTGCAAGCACGAGCAATATGTCCCTGCTCTCCACATCGAAAGCAACCCTTCTTATCAGTGAAGGCGGCTTTGCAATCAGCAACCCTATGCCCTTGATAGTCTTAGCAGAGAAGAGTTGAGAATCTGCAAGTATACAACCAACCTTTCTTGTTACAAGCAAAGCACCGCTGGTACTCTGCCTTCTCCGGCTTCCGGTCCTCTCGCTGCGGTTCCACGTCGACTGGCTCCCGACGCAGCGGTGACCGCTCTCGATACCGTGCCCGCTCACCACGCCAATCTTGCTCATCTCGCGGATCTTGACGCCGGGCAGGCGAACGACTACGGTCACGATCTCGCTGTCTCACTCGCAGTTCTTCTTCCGCCCGTGCGTAATTTCGTTTTCGCACAGCTAGCTGCGGACGGCGTCGACCTTGCATTCTCTCGCTGTCCACATCGTCGGAACTTCGACCCACGTTCTCGCGTTCCCTGGGTCCACGCGGTGGAGGCTCGGACGGAGGCGGTGGAGGGTTGTTTGGACCGTACGGACCTGGTTGTGCTGCTGGCCGGTCGAGCATGTTGGGTTGCCGTGACATGTCTGCGAGAGTCAGTGTAGATGGTATGCCAGGTTAGCCAAGATCAATCTAGAGGTATCAAGCTGATTTATTGTGGATGAAGTGGAGCTTCTGTCAGGTGGGAGTAGCAAGTCTACGTGACCGTGTATTGACGCACGGGCCATGAGCGCAGTCACGCAGCGTAGTAACGACCAGCTTGTCGGCCCGTGTTGTACTCCAAGTCATCCATCTTCAATCAACATCCTCCAATTGGTACGTTGTGTCTCCCCGCCGTGCTCATGTTATGAAATTCGTGTACTAATGGTATCTCCTAAGTGTTCTCGCTGTCATGTCGCCCAACGGCCTCGGAGGTCGTCCGCCCACCCAGTTTCTACCCCCCGCTGGTGCCTACTACGATCAATTCGACATCATTGATCTCTTCGGCCCAGACATACCTAGGAAGGGTCTTTGTAGTCACTGTCTACAGCCTGAATGCAGATGCGTCGGAGATCCCACCGGGTGCACGAACGCGTGTGGTATGTGCGGCTGTAAAGACCAGCACGCGAAGGGGGTAAGATGTTCTTCCCACCATCAATATCTCGTGACTGACTTAACATAGCTATGCTCTATGGCTTACTGCTCATTGAAGTGGCGCAAAGAGCACGGATGTATGCCTCAGCCCAATGAGATGGTCGCGCTCCGTCCCGGTATGAACCAGGTCGCAGATCTTCAGAGCCTTGGGATCGTACAGGCTATGTCTCATGTCTCTATGGACGTCTTGCCGAACATGGATCATACGGATGTCAAGGAGTACTATGCTGGTCATACGGTACAGCACAGCCATCGTGTTCGAGTCCTTACGCCCATAGTCTGGATCAACGAGAGCGGAAAGAAGAGCGCAGCTGCTTCTATCAAGTTCAACTCCGGTCAAGCTGCAGCAGCTTCTAGCAAAGTCTCCTCCGCTGCCGACCACCGTATTCCAAACTCTCAGGTTCACGATCTACCCTTCATCGATCCCCAACTCGCGAGAGCCATCCGCCAAGTCACCGAGGAGCCTTCTTCCCATCCGCCAATGGCGATCCCAGGTCTTTGGCTCCAGCCACAAGCTCCACCAGACAACAAGATGCAGCTCCAGATCATTCCTCCTGCTAATACCATCGTCATCCCCCCATCCGGATCCGCACCGCACGTCACGCAAGAGCACGTTATGTCTCCGATAGCAAACCTACAACTATACTACGAGAAGCTGCTCCACGAGCGCGACGAGCGAGAGCTTCAACATATCGCCGAGAGCAAGGACAAGGACAGGATGATCAGGACGCTCAAGGCCCTGCTTGGATGGCCTTTGGACTAGATGCTGGTGAATGGGTCGTGCATTGGGCGAGACGACACTTCATGATGTACCAGGTGGCGTACGATAGCGCAATGGGAAAGAGCTGATGAGTTGGTATTTTTTTGGGAACAAGAACAACGAGTCTGGACACTACATCGACGCCAGATTGCCTATTTTGTGTGCTTTCATGCTGATGTAGGCTGCTGGCCTGTTCAGTTGTTTTCTGGGTTGACGTGGTCCGAAGCACTTCTACGATTCTAGATCATTCTGTATACAGTTCAGTGCTGCTCATCTTCTGCTTCCAGTGATTCTGTTTTCCAGTTTTATACGTGCTGGACACATACCTAGGTACCCAGAGGAGCGCGTCAGGTGATGTCACAGCCACGTGCTCCCGGGTTACAGTCGTGCCTTCCTATCTGGATAACTAGGTGAGAGCAACGCGCCAAGCCGAGACGCGTCGTTGTCAACAAACAGCCAAACACTCGACTTACCCGTGCACACAGACATCACCCACCCCGACACTCCGCGATGGCCAATCTATATCTGATGCAAGCCTTGTACGCCCCGAAGCCGCCTCGGTCTACTCCTAGTCCTGCTGTTTCTGCGCTCGACGACGTGCAGCGAGAACAAAGGCAGTCTGCAACCCCCGAGCAAGCCATACATGGTGAGCGCCTCAGAATGATGGAAGTTGAAGGTAAGAACCCAAAAAGCTGTTTTCAACCCTACTGACCATAGCAGAACCGCCTGAACCCGACTCGGAGGCCGTTGCGCGCTGGAAACCGACTGGTGCCAATATTCAGTCAGTCGGCATCAAGAGCGAGCTCCCGAGCTCCGACGCTGCGGACAGATTCTTGGAATCGCTCCCGTCTTTTCCTGGCAACATCGCTGTCACGCCTTCTTCACCCTCGTCGATGACACTGCCTGACGGCCTCACTTACCCAATTGAGCGATACCTACCACCTGTGGGACCATACTACGACCAGAATGCTCTCCTTCCCGTCTTTGGCCCGATGTTCTTCAAGTACAAACCCTGTATGATCTGTTGGACCTGCCACCCCGCCGCAGGTTATTCAACCACGTCTTGCGGGAAGGTATGCAAGGTCTGCGGAACCCGCCGCCACCCTAACGAGGTAAGTACTATCGTGAATGCGCAGTAGCACTGCTGACATAGGCGCTAGAGCTGTTCCCTATTCTACTGTAATAGAGACTGGTATCGCCAGCAGGAGATTCCATGCGGTCCCAACACCCTTCGAGATCGACAAATCCGTCCGGACAAACAAGAGCTCGCCGTCCTCTCTTATATCGGTGTCATGTATCTTGCACGCGGTCCAAACAACACTGTTCTTGTGAACTCAAGGCATCCGATCGTTCAAAACTTCTACAAGGACAAGCCAAGGTCGAAGGCACTGATGCGGAAGATATTCGAAGCGGACCCGAGGCATCACTCGGCGTCCATTCCATCGCGCCGTGGGCCAACGCTCGTGGCGAACGCCCCTCAGCAGCAACCCCTCCCGCCACCGATGGGCTCATACACCATACCGATAAGATCCGTGGACAACAGCCTCGACCCGCGTCTCCAGGGTCGCACGTCATATGGCGCGCCCGGCCAACTGGCGCTTCCGCAGCCCGATACCGCCAGCAACAGTAGCGAAACCCCGACTGACCCAGAAGACATCGAAAGGAAGCTTCAGGATCAGGAGGTCGAGAATCTGAACTTGAGAATGCAGGCAGTTGTGAAGGATCGTGAGATTCGGAAGCTGAGGGCGGAGCTCGAGCAGCTGCGCGCTCAAGCTGCTGACACAGGTGGCGCATACTAGACCATTAGCGGGTAGCCTTTTTGCAGGCTACGGTGTGCAGCTGGGTTGTCGATGATCGTGGGAGGATGTGCGTGTATGTATGGGAAGACATATGTACCCAGTCTCTGGAGATTACATGAGTATGAAAATGAAAGTTTGCAATATTTCAAAGCAATGTAGACTTCTGGGTAACTTTGTTGACATTGAACGTGAGTCGGCGTGGACGCGTGGCGAAAGTGGAGGTGGGATGACTAATCTAGCGGCAAACCTCGATCCCCGAAATTCCGACGACGCGTCTTCATCACTCTTTCCACACGCTCGTCCAGTCGCGCATCGCGAAGGATCGCAGCAGCCGCGCACCATCACAACCACGCACGTCAACATCTGTCCCTGGTCTCATTCTTCCAACGGGTTTCACACTGATAGCGACGACGACTACATGAATTCCGAATGAGTTGATGGCAAGGGACTGGGCACGACTGCAGGTCGGTCATGGTTCGGTTTGCGCATCAAGCCTGCGCCGCCTTTTGCGCAGTCGCCTTCACTGCTGACTTTTGCACGTCATTTTCAAGCGCGGAGACTTATGCATTTCCAGTAGATCTTCAAGCCGTTTAGCAGCTTCGCGTCTTTATCGTGCTGTACAAGTCAATTCTTTTGTTGCTGTATCGCTTGCTACAGCACACAGATACACCTTTCGAAGTATAAGAGTCTTATCAGAGGTATCATGCTCGTATGACTTGATTACCGTCATGGAACATGCATGTCGGGCAGTGCTGCAGTAGATGTTTGATGCGCTCTAAAGGTGTTGTCGCTAGAATCTACGTTGCCGCTATCTAGCTTGCGAAAGCGACGGCACATCGCCTCAGGTCCCACCCGTCCTCCGATCCATCGCCGTGAGCGACCACTCCTCATGTCCTGGGCCCCTTCGCGCCCTTAGAACCGCCGCCAGCAGTCAATTCCGCAATCCGAGCGTCTTTCGCAATCAGCTCAATGCGAACTTGTTCGATCGCTTCGGTTAGGCGCCTGTTCTCGGCTTGTAGGGAGCGGATGGCCTCAGACTGATGCGCGAACTCCTGAACAGAGGTGCTCGCTTCTCCGGCGCCATCGCCAGACTCATGTGTGACATGTGTGACTGGTTGATCGTCGCGTTCGGTTGGAAGGTCGTCTGGGAATACAATGTCAGCTCAACTGACCAAGAGAGGGAATACAAGTGATCCTGGCCTATATGAGGTCGTCGCGCAGTCATACGCAGCCACCGCAGGCTGCTTGAAGTCTATCGCGCTACCTCATGACGTCGGCGTCGGTAACACAAAAGTACGACGTATGCTTACACTTACGTTTTACGCCACCTTCTGTCCGCCTTGCTGTTACCACAGGCGCTTTCTGTCGCGGGTCGGGAGCTCTGTCGCGGTGGCCATATACAGAAGCGGTGTCGCGTTGTTCCGACATCGCGTCGATACTCGACGAAAGAGGTTGCGGCTTGAGTGTAGAAAGATGAAGTGTGGGTGGCGTTCGATGCGAACGGTGTGGGAGAGGGTGAGTGGGAGGTGTTGGGCAATGTCCGACTATGGCGCGATATATTCATATCACGACTTAGCGTCACGCGCAGAGACTTTCGACTTGTCTCTTTCACTATCTGATCAACTTCGAGACGATGCAGGTTAGGATACTGTTCGAGCGCTCGAACGAAGTCGTTGCACTCCCGTCACCAAGATTGGGTCGCGACGGAAGTCTGACAAAGGGCACGACAAGGAGATCATATTGCAACTACTAGGACGCGCATAATGACGGCTCGCCAGTCACCATCAAACAGACTTCCAATCATGGCCCCGACATCGAATGGACACATACGCTTCTCCCGAGACATGGCCCATATGCTACGCGCAGCGAGAATCTCGACCGCACAACATCTCTCTCAGCATTGCTATAGCCAATGTTCGCATCTTTACTGCGTATCGGCTTTGTCCCCACTCTGAGTACACATCCAAAGTCACTGGCCGATGACGCGCTAACGCTATCGAGATCGGGCTAGACCGACTGCGCGGTTTCTGCCTGGACCCTTCAACCGCTGCCTTCACTTTCTGTCTCATCGCCCAATCCATCCTCATCAACACGTCAACTCGACTTTTGGACGTTGGGTATGGCGCCGCGCAACCGGCTAGACGCGCCAGCGGCGGCCCTCAACCCAGAGCGATCCGATGACGAGGTCTTCCTCGACCGATTTGCAGATAACCCTCTCGGCGGCACAAAGTTGTACGAATTCTTTCTTTCTTGGCCCGCAAACGACTACTTCCCTTCTCGTCAAGAAGTGGAGCGAATTGCCCAACACCAAGTTGACACCATATTCGGCGCCTTCGACAGAGTACGTTACATCCTGGAACGCCACGAAGACACCATTAGGAAGCGATGGACCAAGAAGAGTACCAGCAAGAAAAGGAAGCTTCTGCTTGCGGCGCAGCCGAACATGCCAAACGAACATCGACCTGACATGGACGCTGATAACGCGGTGATATTCTCGTTTCCGCCAGGTCAGGGTGTGATGGATTTCGCGACAAGTATGGCAATTGCGAAGAATAGCGAAGCTTGCATGGTCCCATTCCTGAACATGGAGGACCTTCTCCAACCCGGAACCTTTCTGACTTTGTTGAGCTCGCGTGGCCATAACCCCATAGCGTCGTTCAGCCAAACGGAACTCCTCCATGCCCCACTCGCCCGTTGGCTAGAGGAGACCCTTCAATCCCACCTGCAAACATACACAATGCTCTTAGCAGGAAGAGATACGCGAGATACGTACGGCCGGCTGAAGTTTTGGAGAAGCAAGAGCGAAGCCCACCAATCGATCCACAAGGGTAGAAGCGTGTATCCGGGTCATGGCTTACAGATCCTGGGCATACAGAAGATACTGTATACATTCCTCCAGCGATGCTGCTTTCTTCTGGTAGGCGATCTCTTGTCAAGTGAGAAAGCACGTCTGGACCAATACCCTGTCATACGCCGACCGACATCTTTGTTCAATGCCGCTACCGATCACAAGAACCGAGCAGAAGTCTCGCTGATGACTCCGTACGGAGTCCCTGCACAGTTGAGCTTCGGCCGTCTACGTTGTCTGATCAGCTCAAAAGTCGGTGAACTAGAAGATCACATCTGGGCATTACGCGAAGACCCTGGCTACTTCTCAGAGGTGTTCAACGACTACAAGTCACATCGTACTGAGTACATCGTTTCTATGGACGGCAATGTCAACGCTATAATGAAGGAGCAGCCCCATGCGATCTTTGCCCTCATCCTTCGGGAACTCATCACTGATCCATACTATGAATTATCCTATTGGCATGAGTGTCTCCGTCTCCTTGACCGCCTGACCTCCACAGCCTTGCGTCATGGCTTCCAGTTCGATTCAAACAAAGAGCTACCAGAAGACTATCGAAAAGACATTCTGAGGCTGTGGTCGACTCTAAACGCAATCCACATGGATGTCCATGAGTGCTTCCGTCAGCGCGTTCCCGCCACACCAGGCATGCGACCCTATTTTGTCAAGGCAAAGGCAGACCCAAACAATGGAGGCTGCGGTTTCATAATCGCGAGATCAAAAGCAGCGGGAGATCCAGTCACTCTCAGATTTCTCAACGTTTTGACCCGTATCACCAATGCGCGCAACCCACCCAAAGAGGCTTTCGTGGCTGAACTGGACGACCTAGAGAGGCTGGTGATCAAACATCCTGCCGCCAAAGACCTTCTGTCGCCATTTGTATGGGCCGATTTTTCTCAACTGTCAGTCTCGTCGGAATGCATCCAACAAATCCGGTCTTACCAACCGTGGTCAACACAGATCGAATATGAGATGGATTCTCGAATGCATGAGTTGAGCCTGGAATTCCGTCACTTCACAGAAGTATGGGGACCTGTATCGGGTATGCGACGTTTTGATGATGTCAAGTTGGCGCGTATGGCAGATCCCGCAGACGGGAAATTCCATTATCCAATCACGGAACGACGTAGTCGTACGATAACGGACACCTTACGCCTGGCGGAAAAGAACCTGGATGCTTTCTGGAAGACCGCCGACGCGTTCTGCAAGAGGCTGGCGGGAGCAAGCTTTCCGGACATCTTGAAGCGTGATATCACCCGCGGTCGCTCTATTCGTCGCACTGCAGCATGGACTGAGCCGACCACCCATCGTGACGAGAGACCTCAACCCCAGTCTATATACAAGGCTCTCCCATCCGAGAGTCGTAGTGGTGACGAAGACATCAGATCATTGGCGAAAATCAAGAAGAAGATCAAGACCCGTGGTACCTGCGGCCCCGCCAGTCTCGCTGATATACAAGAACCCGAATCCTTTGAGCGCTTGGACTCTCCACCGCCACAAGTGACAGTTGACAAGCGCTCTCACTTGGTCTTTAAGACCCTGTTCTTCTCGCCTTCCGCACGAGACGTACCAGGTGAAGTATCCTGGAAGGATTTCGTTCACGCTATGGTGCAGCGCGGCTTTGAAGCAGAGAAACTCCATGGGTCTGCGTGGAGATTCACACCGGCTTTGAACACAGAGCGTGCGATCCAGTTCCATGCTCCACACGGCGCGCTCAGCAAACTTCCTTTGACGTGGGCGAGGCGATATGGCAGACGACTGGAGAGAGAGTATGGGTGGACGGGTGAGATGTTTACTCTTGCCTAGACATGCCTGCGCGCATTGGATCGACGTTTGGCTGTCCCAACAACATGCATGACTAGGCGCTGAAGCTGCGTTTGGGGTTTGGATTGACTAGATGGCTCAGTGAAAGGTACGCGTTGGAAGACATGACATGCGATATCACGATGAGGAAAGGATGTGCGACCGTGACGACTTCATATGCAAGAGCGGCAAGACATGTACTAGTATACATGCTCCACACCAAGTAGTCAAACTCGATGGCCTTCAATACCGCGTGCCAGATCCGTCCTGTTCCTCCCACTTCCTGTCATCCCAGGAGCTACATGCTTGCTTCAGCTTGACGCTATGTATCCACAGTCCCATAACATCCTTCCTTCAAACTCCACTCAGCAGGCAAAGAGCAGGTCTCGTTTCAAACCAACGCTTTGACAAAGACCTTGCTCTCTCGTCTTCCCCCTTCACATGCCCGGCTCATAATGATCACCACCAGTCGACACCTTCCCGCGGCGCTCCCCTTGGCGAATCCTGGTAAGTACACGTCTTCTGTATCTCGGTTTCATCCGATTGTAGATAGCCAAAGCCGCGATGTCATCGTCGTCAAATGCCGCCAGGACCCTCCTATCGTACCCCTTGTCAGTCCTGTTTTTCCAACTGCGCTTGGCGTGCTCGTAATCAGTCTCGACGAAGCTTAAGTCATGGCGTGGCCAGACCGCAACGGCTTTGGCAATCGCCGCAAGGGCCTTGTGCTCGTCCCATCCGGTATAGTCGATGCCCGTAGCTTCTGCGGCTTTGGACATGGCTATTGGGACGAAATGTTCGAAGCGCGCAAGGAGTGCTTTGTCTCGAGTGTGATGCGTTGAAAGGCTTCGTTCGCGTGAATCGGGGTAGTCGTCACTGTACTCGTATTAGTGAGCCTGATCGGCCTTGGAAGCGATGGTCGCTTTCATGTCAGTGTCTGCCGTCTCTGTCTTGATGAAAGGCATAAGCTCGGCATTTGAAACATCAAATGCGGCTTCGATGTCAGTATCTTCGGTCTCCGCTTTGATGAAAGGCAAAAGCTCGGCATCCGACGCATCAAGTGCAGCTTCGAGAGGACCGTATAGCGCATCCAACCCGGACACGAAGTCATTGAATGCCAAGCTTTGCTCCTTGAGAGGAGATCGCGCGAAAGCCATCATGTCTGACGCAGAGCGAGAGCTTGATGGTGGCGTTGAACAAGATTTCATTGTTCTCATCCAAAAATTTAACATCGACTAGCGCTCTTGGCGCGCAAACAGAGTTGTTCAAGTTTTCCCATCCGTTGCCATGAACACAACGATCACGTGATTACGCGGGACGCTAAGCGCACAGTCCGCGCTTTCCCACCTTCTGCTCCGCGATGACAGCTCTGCTCAGATTTTTCTCCAGTCATCAACAAGTGAGTGAAGAGGTCCTATTGTTGCGGCACCCTACTGACATATAGCAGATGTATCTACAAAGACATGATGATCCTCAATTCCAGTACCAACATCCCATTGGATCACGGCCTCAACATCCGCCTGTGAACTACACAGTCCACCAACCTCGACATGATATACCGCTTCGGCAGTATCCGCTGCATCCGCAGCAACAGCCACCTCAACAACCGCAATACACTCCACTGCGGCAGTGTCTTGTGGCATCTCAACATGCTCCAGCACTACAACAACACTATGTGTCGCAGGCACACTACCCTGCGCCACTACTGGAGAGCTTTACCCCACCAATGAATTGCTATGCGCCATCGACACAGTATTTTTCACACCAACCGCAGTTCCTTCCGCCTGCGCAGAGGAATCTACCGCCTGAACAACACGCGACGCTACCACACCATCCTTATATCCCACCAGTGCAACGTGCTGCGCCTCCACCTCAGTACGAACCACCGCAACCGTACAACCCCGGCCCACAACAGCAGCACTATGCACCCCAGCAATCATACCATCAAGCACCCCAGCAATGCGTCCCACCGCCTCAACCGGCCTACCCGCAACAATTGCAGCTTCATCACAATATGCCGCATGTCGGGCCAGTACACGTGCTACCTCAGGCTCCGCCACTCTATGATATCGCGAAGACGCCACTTACACGATGTGCGCCAATCTGTGAAACAGAATGCGGCTTGCAATCTCAAGGAGGTTTACCCGCATCGTTTCAACAGCCGCGGTTTTCTCAACAAATCTCTGGCGCACCGGCAGTCTCAAATGAATACGCGTATCATCCACCACAGCCGCAGACTCCCAATGCTCTAGTAGTACCAAGATCGTCAGCAGCGGAGTACCAATCGTATACATCACAGGTTTCCAATTTGGATATGAGCTCGAACGATCAGATCGCTACCGAGATTCAACGGGGAGAGATATGCAGCAGCCAACCAATACTGCCAGTTCGTATCGCACCCGAACAGACTCGTGCCGGTAATGCGCCTATGATTATAGTCGAAGCATCGAGGACATCCACGCCAAAGACAAATTCAGAAAATTTGGCGTTGAGCGAGGATGACAGTTGCTATCCATATGTTTCAGAGGTCTCTTTCGGAAGTCTTCTTCACAAAGAACAAATTCTTCTGGGAGTTCTACAATGGGAGGCATCGATGGCCGCTCAAGCGCGAGCAAAGAAGGTTGCCCAAGCGAGAATCAGCTCAACTGGTAAACTCGACACGCTGCCTCCTCCCCGAGATGAGTACTTTGATACAGTTCCTTGGATAACGTCACATCGGCCAGTGATGCCACATCACGTTTACCCCAAGAACAGAGACGGATCGCGCAATTCCGGATTGCTTTGGGCCGCGCGGTACCTTTGTAGCAAGTCCAATCAGCTGGGGCTTTGTTGGTATACATTCGGCACCCCGGGTAGCTGCCCCCTTGGTGCCTCCTGCCGATGGGACCACAGTTTACCATGGACAACTCTCGAATTTCTCATCACCAGCGGGCGAGTCTCTGTGCAGCTTGCTCGCCAACTCATGGCAAATTGGAACACAAATGAACATTCAGATCTACATCCAATGGTCGTATCCCGCATGAAAGCGATTAAATTAGGTCTTGGTGAGCGCCTTGAACCAAAGGTGCTACCCAGCCAACGTGCAAACTCACGGTCATGGGACGATACCCACTGAGCATTAGCTCTCGTGCAACAACGTCCTCCATTTCTCTTCATGCTAACCTGTTCTCGCCATGTCGCTAGACTTTGAAACCCCCGTTTCGTCAAGTTTGTTTTCTCGCTTCTTCAATTTGCGCTCTTTCATGCACTTGCATTATTGCATGGCCGTACCGTTCCAGTACGGTATTTCATATTCTCATCTGTGGTCAGATTCAGTCTGATGATGTTCTTGGGCTATACGCAATTGCGTATAGCTTCTTAGGTCTCTGGTAAGCAACGCTGCTTACCGTGTGTTGTCATTCGGCTGTACTTTGGGTATGGTATTGCTCGTGATCTTACTGTTCTTTGACTCTGGCTATACCTCAAGGTATGGTATTGCTTGATCTTCCATTCTTCTGGCTATGCAGTAGCGCATAGTGTTTCTTTCACATCCTGACGGCGTGCGACATCTCCGCGCTCTTGCCATCGACTGCCATGCAAAAGGGTGGTTGAAGATGAACCACACTTTTTGTGACAGCAAGAGGCTTGGAAGGATGGCCCGGGATCTGTTTGATGCTGGGTTGGGTTCGTTACGTGTTCGCATTGCCGCTAGGTGGGCGTGTATTCGCCAGAGCATATGTTCACCCAACTGCAGTTCCCCGCAGTTCAATCAAGGTCTCACTAGCTCTTACTGCACGATTTCATCCTGTATTCATTCTTGAAGCACTATTAAGACTTCAAAAATTATTGTTCACAGCTCTTTCATCTCGTGATTCCTCGTGTGCGAACTCGATCGCCGCGATGACAGCACTTGACGCTACGTATGTCGATGGAGAACACAGCGCTATCACGGTACGCACAATTTGCGATGCGGTATGAACTGATGATGAGTCTACTTAGCTAGCTTCTGGGTATCTGGCTCACCATCATGGGATGGTCCAAACGGGTATGGTGACGCGCCACGCTAAGCGCACGGTTCTCGCACAGTCTGTAAACGCTCGTCGAGCTTACTCTTTTTCTCTCTACTCACACAAGAATACGAAATACACAATGACTCATAAGAGAAGACACGAATTTAATTTCAACAAAAAGAATCGCAAGCGCTCGAACAGCATCAAAGACGCAGATTGCGATGCCAAAATCAACCTCAACAAACCAGAACAACACCCCGATCACTTCAAAAAGCGAGGTCAGAAACCTGCACCACCAGCTTCAAGAGACACACTAATATTTTACTGGGTGCAGGGACATTAACAGACCATGACGACGATTCCTACGATGACCAATACCTGCCAGAAGACATCGATTCTATATATCCCGATGACGACAATACCCTCTTGTACGATAGCAACGGCGACTGCTATCATTACGAGGCTGTTATGCCAAGCTCCAATACAGCAGATCTCGATACCCACCCAGTACCTATCGAGACTCAGCATGTCCTCTCCACCAAAACCGCAGCAGAGGTGATTGAAGTAAAGCTAGAGGAAGAGATCGAGACGCTTGAGATCCGTCACTCAGCGTCATGGATCGAAGGAAAAGAACAAGCAAAAGGCACTTGCAACATAGTATCGCTCCAGTCACCACCATGGACTACAGATCTCCCTGCGAAGAGACCGTATCATGGCTACGGTATCACACCCGGAGGCTTGCCACGGCACGGCCGACTCTCACCTTGGCTCTACCTTTGCGATCACACCTGCGATCTGGGTTTATGCGACATCACCTTCCGGTTACCCCATACTTGTCCGCTCGGTTCAGGCTGTCGCTGGAGACACGAGATTCTGTGGGACGAGCTGAGCTTCCTTATAACCAGCGGTCGACTCACCCTCCGACGTGCTCGTGTCATGCTCGCAAACTGGCAGTCATCTGCGTCGTTGGATGATGACGTTGACGCTTGGCACCGAATGAACGCCATAATCGACCGTCTACAGTATCTCGAGGCGCCAGCTATACTTAGATACACATATCCGTATCTGTTTCCCGTCCGCGACTCCCACGCTCTCTTCGAGAGACTGAGCGACTGATAGCGCGTTGGAGTATAAACCACAACATCTTATCAAGAATGCAGCGCAAAGCTCTTTCTCACACAATACACGATGTCTGGCTAGCAAGCAGCGCACCCAAGCACATTTCGCTTGCTGAACGCCGCACTTGCCGACACAGAACATGAAACCTCCTCGCGCCGAGGCACCGGAACTCAAAGCCTTTCTAATCAGCCGGAAGAACTTGTCCGTCCTGGTAGCCTTTGGTAGCAGCCTCTAGCGCCTTCCATGCTACCCGCTTCTTGCGCAGTCGTTGCTCTCAAGCTTCACTTCCGCATCAAGCGTAGCTCACTCCATACTCTTTAGATCTTTGCAGTCCGCTATGATCTTTGAGTGTGTGAGACTCGTCATCGTGGGATCTGGTGCTGTCTTGATCGCTTTTGTGATCTGATAGTCGCCGTGATCGTGCGATGCACCAGCCATGAGCCATTGCCTGATACGCATCGGTCTTGCGCTTTGTCACCTGTGGACAAAGCCGTTGTCTGATGCCAATCGGTCTAGCGCTCTACTCTAGTGTCAGGTCGATCTGCTGTGCTCGCATAGCTTGATCGTAGACCCATTAGTTGATGGGGGAAAGAGGTGAGGGTGTACGACTAGAATGGTCAAGATAGTCACAGCATGTAAAGTACACGAGTAGCAGTACCACACCTTGTGCATTCTCTTCCTTCTTCCCGTGTCTTCGTTCGCATCGTACTATCTAACCCATGAGTCGTACACGATGCCTGTCAGCGCCACACAAGTATATCATTCCGATCTTCACACGCGTTCGGCATCGTCACCGCCAACATCTGTGATGTGGAACAGCAACATGATATCCCACTTCTCCTTGAATATAGTAACCTTGTCGACAGTCTTGTGACCTAGTCCCTTCCTATGCTGTATGAGTAGGTAAGCGACACCGGAACCATTCGGTGAGCCTAACAATGCATTAAACTCCACTGAGCCTGTGCTGTATGTTGTCCCCGGCCATTCTTTTGCAACAAGTCTGCCCTGTAACATTAGAAAGGTCACGGCAAAGCGCGTGACATCGTTGAGGACGTTGTGTCGAAGTACGTAACGTAGGTTTGACTTCTCGTTGGCTTTTGACAGCCATTGGAGATACGCTACATCCGACCAGTGTTTCAATTTCGGGATAACTGAGTAGCATCGTGCGCACTCTTCAATCATGGCTCGGGCTGTGTAGTTGTCATACGCCACTATAATTCCATCCGAGGGGTTGATGACTTGGCAAAACAACGCTTCCGTTGCTGCACAGCCTTGACCACCCACCGCTTTCGGGTCCTCGCGTTGGTGACCGACGCAAAAGTTGGGTCCTTCATTCTCATCAAACTCCCCATTTAGTCCAATGAGCCACAGAATGTCGCAGAACCATTCCTTTGCGGTATCTGGGTATGTAAATTCGTCCTCTTCGTACCCCCATTTTTGGAGATCTTGCACAGCTGTGAATACACTTTCAGTCGATTCTGATGGTTCTGCGATCATCAGTTTAGATAGCTGGGCGCCTTTTACAACAAGCCTCTCGAACTTTTGGCTAACGCGCCACCAATCAACTTGCTTCGCATCGTTCGAGCTACCCGTGTCTACTTTTAGCGACACCGCAAGCTCCTCAAACGGTGATAAGTTTGGATGCGCGGCTGGAGCTGGGCTCAAATCTTCCACCGGACGGGTTTGAGGATTTGACGTCATCTTTTGAAGGAGTCTGTGAAACATGTCGGGATGAAACTAAGGTGGTATTCAGATGCGGTAAGTAAACCTGGCATGACAGAGCCTTTGTATACCAAGTGGACGCTGTGACGAGCTACATTTGTTCACGAACAACTGTGAAACACAGTGTTGTCAATATCTCCGGTACGTGAGACTTACCAAGGGTGCCGATTCATTGTGTAATGATATGCGCTCGCGCCTGTTTCCATCTCTTCCTGGTGGTGGAATAGCGCATCTCTTCTTCCTCTGAGTGAATGCTAACAAAAGCTGGGAAACGCCCGTCACGGTGTTTTGAAGCCATGCAGGGCCGCAATAAAAGTCCCTTAGATGAAAGTGCTGTCGCGAGATGTCCGATCGCGCATCTGGTTTCGGGCATCGTGCTACACTTGATGCGATCTTAGGGCTTAAAAGGAAAACTGCACAGTATTAAATGTGGATGATGGTGATGGTTCGTGACAGAATGCAGTTGTTGCAGCTTGCTTGAGGAATGGTCCCAGATCTGCGCGACATCGAAGGTTCGGGGTCGGAACCTTGGAAGCGCCGACGCTATGCCCGACAAGGAACCAGTCACGTGGGCACGCAGATCATGCCATCATCCCGATGTTCCGAGAACGCATCTTGATCACTCGTTTCCATCCTCAAACCTTGCGCCTGATCACCTTTCATCACAGTATTTGGGCGCAGCAATCCTACATGCTTTACCAAAAGTGTCACTCACCAGGCGTGTGGTATATACAGTCAACACGGGATGGACAGGAATTATCACTCGCCGCAGCTGTACTCTTTTCGCTCTTTTCGCCGCTTACATCGAGCTCCACTTCATGATGATGTTGTGTTGTTCAATGACTTTTTCGTGTATGGCTGGCATTGTTCATCTGTGTAGAGAACACATTTCGCTGAACCATACGTCGTTTTTCCTCCTACATGCCTCTTGTGGTATTAAGGCCGACCGTCGTATCTGCCACCGTATGTCTCAAACGTTGGTTGTACCTCTTTTTCGTACTCGCGCCTCTTGATGTATGCATCAACTCCTCGCGTGCTTGTTCCGTACATTTTCCAGGGCTGACCTTGCGAGCTCTATCGCGTCCTCCAATTCACGGATCAAGGCGTTCGACTCTTCAAGCTCTTTGCCCTGATCTGATAGCCTTTGTTCTAGCTCTGCCGCCTTCGCATCCCTCTCCGCGATCATTCCACGCAGCTGCTCTACCGTCGTAAGCGGCAACGCCTGTTTCTCTGCCCCATCCCTCTCGGTCGCAGCCTCTTGTAGTGATTGGAACACCTCTTCATGCTCTTGCTTGATGTGAGGTCGGGTCGCCGTATGCGGCTTTGCGATGTTGCGAAGTGGGAGATCGACCGATGCGGTACCTGTGGTCGGCAGGGCGGTCGCCAGGACAGGCGCTGTCTTCGGGTCGTTGACGGTCGCTGTCGGTATTGTAGTTAGCTTTGCTCAGTCTAGAGTTACCCTAAGCCCAGAGTCGGTGCCTGGCTACGAGTCCCTTCAGAGCGGGGAGTTACTCACAGTCGTACTCTTCGTATGGCTTGTCCCCGGTCGCGGATCGCGGGGCGGGCGCCTTCTCTGCACGTAGCGCCGGATTCAACGGATGAGACGTCATTGTTATAGCGGTCTGTGTCAAAGATACAAGAAATGGGTTGGAAGGGAGGCGCGTGTATTGGGTGCAAGTTGTACGAAAAGTTGGCAAGGATAGTATACAAGCGCTACGTTTTGGACAAGTCAGAAACCCTTGAACCGTGCGGGAAGGTCTGGGCCAGCGAACTCGCTCTTTCATGGCATGATGAATTTTGATAGAGCGCACATTCACATTTGTGAACAAGGAGCAGATCGGCCGCGGACGTCAAGACATTTTCGCAAGCTATAGTAGAAGGAATGCGCCAGGTCGAGTCTGCCGCGATACGAGCGAGCGGAATGTAGGAAAGGGGATACAGAACATGCGTACACCTAAATGGAAGAGAAGGCAGCCAGGTAAATTCATAGCTTGACTACGAATTGATATCGGACTCGTGGTCACCTCACATGGAACTTTGACGACTCAACGTCATTCACGCATAGAACTCGCCAATGTCCGAAGACCTTGATTTGGGTATATTAGAGAAAGCAGCGCCATCATCCCAGCAAGTGTCGCGCGTCCTTATGCTCGCACGACACGCCGAGGTAAGGTCAACTACCCTGTCTTTCGAATCAGGACAGAGCTTTGAGTTACATGTATACAGACGCGCGTCGCAATGATCGCTCATCGAAAAGCAAGCAACGAGTGTACGGATCCACTCGAAGCATGAAGCAAAGAAACGAAAGAGGAAGGTCTATAATTCTTCCTCAGTTCGGTCCATGAGGGCCCAACGGGACCTTCTCATCCTCCACTGGCGCTGAGGCTTCGTCGTCTTGGTCTTGTTGTACTTTGACATCTTCTTTTTGGACGTCATTGGCTTGTGCCCCACCATTCTCAGCATCCTCGTCATCCATATCAGCTGCTGTGTTCTGTACAGGAAGGGGCTGGTTGGTCTTGTCCTCAGCGCCTTGCGTTGATGAGGTAGCTGGTGGCGACTAGGTTGGGGCCTCTTCTGTTTGCATGGAGGCAGGAGCTGCGTCCGCAGTCGGGGTAACATCTGGAGCAACTTTTGTCTTTGCGGCGCCTGTTGGCTTGTATGTCTCATTGAAGACATGGGGTTCGGTGGTCGCCGAATTCTTCTCAAGTTCATGGTCCCGCCGTCGCTCTTCTTCATGTCCGCTTCGAAGTTGCCGGATCCTGTAGGAGCATTATCTTTTCGAGGCGGACGATTCTGGGCTTGGCCTTGAGAAAGCTGACCAGATCAATCCTTGGGAAGGGATGGGTACTGGGGGGAGAACTGGAGGCGCATCTGCTTCGGAGTCGGCGCTCGGTTTGAGGGCTCGCTGGGAACCATAAGTGCTGAGTAAGTCGGGAGCTTGACCCGGTTGTAGTGATATACAATCTTCATGATGTCGACCTTGTGGACGCAGAAGTCAATTAGCGCCTGGGAGATGGAGTGCTCCTACTTATACTAGTCTGGTAGGGCACAGTTCGGGCAGGAGTTGGATTCCTTTGCCGCAGACTGGTCGTAAAAGATATCAGGACATTCATCAGCGTAGAGATGAAAGTACTTGCCAGCCCTCGCAATACCATCCCTGTCGGTCGAGGTGGACTGTCTGGGAGGAAACGGGCATTGACCACTGGGGCGGTCGGCATCTATTGTGTCCAGAAACCTCCAGAACTCCTCCGGTGTATTGCACACTACTGCTTGGTTCTGGGTCTGCTGTCCAGCGGGATTGGAGTGCTTTTGAGCGAGCGGGGGTGGCTGCTGGGCGGGCTTGGGTTGCTGCTGGTTTGCCTGCCGTTGGGGTTGCCGCTGGCCTGTCTGCTGGGATGTCTGCTGGGGTTGCTGGTCGAATTGTGCCTGCATGAATTCCGGCTGTCTGTGTTGTGGCTGCACGAATTGTGCCTGCACAATCTCCGACTGAGTCTGAAATTGCTGGGACGGTACAGGCTTGTTGGGATCCCACCTGGAATCGGTGCCACCGCCTGTGAGTCGATCTAAAGCCCTAGAGACGCGAGCGGCCTGCTGAGCTTCGTGGTGCTTGAGACGGGCATCCGCAAGCCATATGCGGCGATCGAGATCCTTTGCCACATACAGGTCCCAGACCAGGGGATACACGTGTAACCATCTCCGAATGCCGTCGTCGACCGGATGGACATCGGCGTAGGGATCTAGTTCCGCGGCCTCTAGCTGTAGCCCCACCCGATAAACGAAGTTGGCAGCGTTTCTGAAGTTAAGGTTGTCCTCAACTTGGTCTCCAGGGAATTCTTCATGAAGTCAGTAATGGACTGTTTGCGACCAGGCACTGACTTACGTCTATTTGTCGGCGTTGGATGTACTGGGGCGTGATCGATTGTGGGCCCATAGCCCGCAGCGGTCTGAGGTGCCCTTGGCTGATGGGCGCTTGGGTTTCCTGGGTTGTTCTCTAGTAGAGCTTGCAAAAGGTTTTTATAGGTGAAAACGTTTGTACTGGGGGGTGCTGTTGTGTTGTTGTTGTTTTGTTGATTTCGATCGGGGTACGCCATTTCTACGGCATTGTTAGTATAGAACATTGATGTTTTGAAGGATATCTTACTTTTGACGGTATCGTGATCAGTGCAGAAACTTCATGGGTTCAAAGGTCGGTTTGTCTTTGCGTGCGCGCCAAGCGCGCTAGTGCAGATCTGACGACACCGGGGGCGTTCACCGGGCTCTGGTCCCTCATATACGCTCGTGGAAGGAGCGAGGAAGAGCTTCAAAGTTGAAAAGAGTCACCCTCTCCAGCACTTTGCGATACGCTCGAGGCGGGCGAATTAGTAGCGCCTTTTTATGCAGGTGTCTTCGCAAGCATATTCAAATCGGCTCTCCCATACATTGATATCGTCTTCACTTTTGGTACTACAGTAAACTTGGCCTTCGCACCTACAATGACACTTCTGCTTCACCTACGATTCAATGTGTGTGCCGAGTATTGCCACTTGGAATTGCTAGCCAGTGCACTCGCTGCATTGCTACGTATACTCTGTACTCTTGCTGTTAATAGAGCACAAAATCGCTCACAAAATACTAAGCTGTCGCTAACGACAAACACGGGGAACATTTGAGCCTTGTCTCGTTCACCTGTATACGTCAACCCTAGTCAACCACCGTGTGGTACTCTGAGTATCTGTTATCATTCATGCCTGGATGCCTTCCAGTGGTGCATTCTGGTCGGCGTATCGCCGCTGCTCTGATTTCATGAGCGGTTCGAGTACACGCCACACTTCAAAGGCTGTTTACTGACAAGCATCTTGGTGGTTCTGTTGGGTCTGGGGTGTGGTGAAACTGAGTGCGTAGTTGTTATCATGGTTCTGGTTCGCCATGCCGACGATGATGCTATCAATGAAAAAGAAAAGCTCTCAAATTCTGCGAGCTCGAGAAGTTACTTTGGCAAGACCGCGCGCGCTCTTGGTCCGTGCTCAGGTGCTCACGGGGAAAGTGCGCAGGTGTTTTTCACCGTGCAGCGAATCTACACGAGGGAGAGGTTCAAGTCCCCAGAGAAAGACGGGAGAAATGATGCAGGCGTATACTTTCGACCGAAGCAACGTGAGTGTAAGAAAGAGGAAGGTGTGGAAGAAATCACAAGAATCGAGACGAATGGCGGAGATGGCGAGCGCGTCGCGCTCGCCTACGAAAGACTTAAAACAGAACAACAAAGGGAATTACAAGAGCGATACAATCCGGTAGGTGCCGCCCAGACCCGATGCTGGGGCAGTATTGTACCCATGTAGAATAGCGAGTGATACACTACTTACGCCTCCATAATATGCTCACCCGTCCCCACATATGGTCACGGCTTCCGTTGCTGGGAGCTCGAATACCTAGGTACCCTTCGCACTTGCGGCTGACTTAGTCGTCTCTCTCCAATCTTTCTGATATTGACGTAAAGTCAGTGTTCGAATGTCCAGCAACTGAAGTGTCATGGTTTGTTTGGAAGGAGAAGTTGAGCTTGTGTGGCAGTGAAGGTGTCGGGTTGTCGGGTTCGAGCTTGCCGACGCTATCCCCAATGCGCCACAGTACCCGGCACCATCCCTGCGAGGGGCTCAACGCCTCTTGGGGGAACCACCACACGCAAGCTCGTCGTGCTGAGACCAGGCAGACTGAGTATGAACGCAGCGTATGCAGTGTTAAGTACCCCAGCACCGGGCATGTGTCACGTCAAACGGCAAGCAAACCAGTCGCCTCTTCCAGCCTCACTCACATTCACACCTGGACATAGAGATGGAGCTGATCAGAGAATGCACCGCCTATGTTCGCAGTATCGCCAAGAATGCACATGCTAAATGGCTCTTTCTACTAACACCATCCCTTATCCTCGTTCACAGTCTCGACGTCCTGCTAATCGTACACAGTATGTCGTTGCGTACCCAAAGCAGCTGTTCGACGCGCGGGCCGCAAAGACCCACGGCTACTCCTCATGAACCATGGCGCGAACCCCAGTTCCTTCGTACTCAGTGGCAAAATGGTCCAGGGGTTGGAGATCAGATGCCGTGATGGTCGTATCCGGTTCGAGGCGGAATCGATTGACGAGCATCGCCAAGGTGAGATAGATCTCGGCATATGCCAGATTGATCCCGAGACACTGCCTTGCGCCCTTGGAAAAGGTCACGAGATATTTCTCAAGCTCTTTTGCGTCTTCGGTCTGCCAACGAGCGGGGTTAAACTTCCTGGCATCTTCGCCCCAGATGCTCTCGTCGAAATGCATGCTGTAGGCGGATATGCCAACGACAGCTCCAGCGGGGACAACCTTTCCGCCTACCACGAGAGGCTGAATTCCATGTTGTACGACTCGAGGAAGTCGTCCCGGTACGGGCATGGCATAGCGCAATGATTCCTTCACACAAGCAGTCTAGCAGGGTTAGCTTCGTATTGCAATCTCATCAGTATACATACCAGATACGGAAGTTGCTCAAGTTTCACGAGCGTGAAATCTTGGGTCGCCGCAACGCCGCTTTCCCTCAGTTCCTTTCTGAGTTGTACAAAGATGGCAGGGTCTTTCATCATATGCTGAACAGCGGTCGAGAGAGTGAATGCCGTTGTATCAGAACCTGCAACCAAGATGTTCGCGGCTTCTGACTCGACTGTTGCATCGTCGAGGTGTTGCATAGCATCGAAGACAATCTCGCGGTCCAAGGACTTGCCGGATGCCTTCAAATGTCTGAAGTTGACCACAGTTTTCGCGACCTTACGTAGGAAGCCCTGAAACCTTGCGGCCGATGTGCTGAGCCTGCCGGTCACACTTGGTGGGCATTTGAATGCAATCGTCCGAAGGATGGGGAAGTACAGCATGTTCCAGATCTGCTCAGATGCTAGATCAAAACACTTAATGAACGGTGCGTCGAACGTGTTGTCTTCGGCTTCGGTGAGCATGTTGAAGGACTCCCCAAACGCGATTTGCGTAATAAAATCAACCGTAAGGCACCTGTAACGGATTTAGCGAAATCTCTACCCCAGATAATGTTGGGAGTGCTACCTGAAAGCGTGGTAGAAGTTGATAGCACCGTTGTCTTTGGTATCCGATAGTCTGTCACATAATAGGGTGACTTTGGAGAACAAGATCTGCTCCATGGATCTGATTGACGCTTTCGAGAAGAAGTTGTTAAGAAGCTTACGTCGCGCACGGTGTGCATCTTTGTCTGCCTCGATGAAGACATTGGATAGGTTGTTGAAACCATCATAGAAGTACTTGTGTTTTGGGAAGATGTACCGCTGCGAGTAGATCGTATGATAGAGTGTGGGATCAGTAATGTGTAGCTCATTTGGCCCGATTCGGAGTGCTTGAGTGTCTGTTCAGGCTGTCAGTATGTGGCCATCTAACTCATGCTCAGACGTACCATATTTCTCATGCAGCTGCTCGAGTATCTGTTCCGTTCTACCAGTCTTGCTCAAAGAGTACTGCCACCACGTTGATAGGGCCGCCTTGTAGGGCCCAGGAAAAGATGCTAGCGGATGAAAGTACAGCAGATAAACTGCACGGGACAAGCCCAAAATAAGAACGAAGAGGACGAGACCCATTCCAATCTGGAAGCTGGAGCGTCCGCCAAGGAAGGATATTTCCCACGCGTCCTTGAGTTGAGAGGCCATGTTTGCAGAATTCGCTTTGAGCCACGATAGAGTGATGATGCAAAATATCTTTACACTCAGCAAGAGTTAAATGGTTCATCGCTTCGTACATCGCTTCGTACATCGTACTGTATGTCAAGAGTTCAATGAGGCTTGTCGACTTGATGCTGTCGGCGTAATAGATATTCGGACCTTTACAGGAACACTGCAAGGTTCCTCGCCAAGAGAAGTTGCATGAAGTCGCTCCACGGATTCCGAGAAGTTGATTGTTCGACGCGTGTTGTACGGTAAAGGTGCTGGTGATGCCGGACTCAGGCGCGTTGCGCGGACTCCGTATCCACATTTACAGTACACCGATGCCCGACTCGCGTCAAAGTTGGTCCGCACCTTACACAAGGAAAGGTCTAGACAGGTCTGCGGACTACATCATCATAGAAACATGCAAAGTAATTAACCTAACGTCGATGTAGGCTCTTGGTTGTGTAGCTTTTCCCAGGCCAACGCGCCCACACGATAGCAGGTCCTGCTATCATCAGATGACCATAAAAATTTCCTTCGATTAGAACCACTGAGGCTGGCTACGAATCACTCTACGAATGTGTCAGTACTGTGCGATGGCGAGAGACGTCGCGTAGTTGAGAGGGCAGTCCCCTAACTCGGTTCGATTAGACCGTTCGCTAGCGCCGGCCCCGGGACGGGGCTGCTTCCGAACTCACATACGTCATCATGCCCCCTTGTCTCTATCCCTTCACACGGCAAGCTTCACCCTTTCAAGCCGCCACTTCCTCAGAGAACTTCGCCGCAGACTCTGCGGTGTAACCTTCCGGCCACTGTCCCGTCATGCCAAATATTCCAGTGGCCCTGCTTCCGATCGCTTTCTCCATAGCGTGCTGAGCCACTTTCTTTTCCCATTCTCCCAGACTCATCTCCCCAGCCAGAACCTGCGGCAATGTAATGGCCGATAACCCTGCGATATCGCAGCTTGCGCCAAGATGTGGGCGAAGTTGAATGAATGCCTCGCCTGCCAGTAGCAACTTGCCTCCGAGGAACGAAGCTTTTGTATTGTCAAACGCTAGATGGTTGAAAAGGTCAGCACATGTCTTCAACCGTGCATCTTCATGGACGGCACATACAACGAACGGCTGTGAGAAGCGGCGGGTTCGACTCGTGGAAGATCTTCCTCCACATTGGAGACAACACCTTATCTCTTCGCTTAAGCTGAGCCTCCCAAACATCTGGGCGCAACAAATCCCCGGGTACGGTGACGTTATGTCGGACACCATTAACGTCGGTCATGTAATCCGCAAAGACTGGCGTCGAAGCGTCGCACGCATCATACCAACACCATTCGATGACACGGTTGCCAGGACGCATGTCTCCGATTGTGCTAGGCGATAGATAGCTTCCACATGTTAGCCTTGGTCGACATCGCCATGTCCAACTTACACCACTATGTAGCTCCCGTCCAGCATGCAAAGAGGCATCTTGCCCTCTATAGCACAACGTAGCTCCTCGGGCGCATCCTTTTCAGGGAATTGTGATCGCCACGCCACATAGCCAACGTAATCGGTCTTCACATCAGGAAGGACAAGGCTACGAAGATGGGATCGCGCACCATCGGCCGCCACGACCATGTCAGCCGTCATCTGTTCCTCGATGCCATCTTCGCCTTTGTATGACACCACGAGATGGTCACCTTGCTCAGTCAGCCCGCATACCTGGTATCCACAGCGCATGCTGACAGGCCCATGTCCTTCGACGTCTTTCTCGCAGGCCATCCATAGCAGACCGTGAAGGCCAGCCCAGCACGAGGTGCGCACGTCTTCCGTGAACGGCACTTCAACCAAGACCTTACCATCCTTGTCAAGGATTGGAAATGCGGGGTTGCGGAAAACGATATCGTCAAGCTCAACATCAGGTAGGTATGTTGTGAACACTTTCTGTGCGTTTGACCATAGACTCAAGCCTGCAGCTCGGGCTTGTAGCTGCTGTTCAGTTCGCATCTCAAGAACCACAACGCTGTGGCCATGAGACTTGAGCGCCACAGCATGCATGAGCCCAGCTATCGAGCCACCAACCTATTGGAATGATCAGCCTCATATTAGCCATGGCATATAAGGCGACTTACCACCACGACGCGTTTGTTCATTGGTTCTGCCATGGTTCTCAAGATGGTACGCACGAATGGAGAAAGACGGATGATGCTCCGAGGACGCCTTCTGACGCGGAAACGGCCCTTTTATCGCGTTGCAGTACGAACATGGGCTCTGTCGACTACTCCGCTGCCACCAACGCAGTAAGAAACGTCGCCCGTTGCGCGATTATTGATCAAAGCACCACCATTGGGTAAACGGGCAGCGAGCAACGCCTGGCTCTACATGAGTGGTTGGCTCGCGTACCGGCATGCGGCGCAGTCGCATCGTGGCTTCGCCTATCTTCCTGTCCAGACCCGATCAACCAGTCAGACACATGTCTTGCGCGATCCTCCAGATCCTCTCCGTTTTAGCGAACCTTATATTCGGGGTCATTGACTGAGATGAACTAGCGGCCCGTTCACGAGTCCCGGGCACGTCACGTGAGGCGGCTTGTATGTCCGATGTTCTTGCCCCCTTGTCGGTGTCCGTTACGCGAGATTCCCTCCAAGTCACCTCTCCACATTTATCACGGCATGATATTAAGACTCCGCGTACCCTGCTTTCCACTAGTCTCTTCACATATATGGTCGTCCGCGGAGACTTTCCTTGTCGGTGACGACAACCCTGAAGTTCGCACTTCTCGGTGACTTCGGACCAACCTCGTCGTTCTTTCAACACATACTATGGGTCTGTGTACGGCGACGGTAACAATGCTATCTTCAGTATGCAAATCGATGAGTGCATGTTTCACTAGCGATGGATCAGACTGGAGATGATGGACATGACTCAAGCAACCGGCATTAGCTCTCATTATGCTAATGCGTCTGCTATCACCAGGTATTGTATGTACGGCAAAGAATGCCAGATATCGGGACCCACCCAGTCAGAATCCGCTTCGTACATCTGACAATGCCCTCCAGGTTCGTTTCCCGCCATGTAGAGCAGACCCGCCATACGGACTTTCCTCCTTCAATCTTCTCAGTCTTACCAACGGCGCCATGTTGTAACGCTTGTCGCCACCACCGTCACAATCCTTCACCTCTCACCCCGCCCTCTGCATCAGCGCCTGTCGGCGCGAGGTCCGGTGGGAGGGTACAGGTCAGGGACGAAGCGATCGTTGGTAGATGACCTGTTCCGTACGTTTCGGCCACGATCGCGCTCCCGGCGAGCTCCTCGTTGATGGCCACCGCGCTCGTAGAATCCACCCGACGTCCTCCGATGATCAGTGTATACCGCCTCGCTGTACCTCGATTCTCGGTCTCGATCTGAACCTTGGCGCGGAGGAGTGGCGTCAACGTTCGACATGGGGCGTTGCGTGGAGTCCCTCCTACCGTTTGCTCCATATGCATCGATACTCTCCGAAGCCCGACCCTGCTCTCTCTCAAACTCTAGGTCTTGAACGTGACACTGTAGGCTATGCGCTTCTGTCTCCAACGTAGTGACGCGGTCTTGTAAATCCTTGTTCTCGACCTCGTATGCTTGGATCTGGGCCTCCATCTCTTGTATCTTGCTCGTCATATCGCTGATGTCGCGGGCGGACTTGGCGGTTTCTTTCCTCATCAATGTGTCGCGCTGTTCGATTGCGACGTTTTCACTGAGTAAGGCGTCCTTCTCCTCCACGCGCCTCGAGTACGAGGCCGTCAAATCGCCTAGCGACTTGGTCGCCTGCGTGAGACGGATATGGTAGTCGCTGGACATCTTTTTGGCAGCCGTCTTCTCTTGCTGGAGTCTTGCGTTGTCAGCTTCCTGGTCCGCGATGCGTGCAAGAAGCTCGGGAACCCGCCTCATTGGTGCCATATTGCCCTCGATTGAAGGCGGCGCCGCACTGTGATGAAGTTAGCAAGAGTTCTTTGGGAGATCGTTTCAGGGCACTCACGGCTCTGTAGGCGGCTTTGCAACGGCCTCACGATTTGGTGTTGGGGCAGCAGACACTACATCAGGCATGTCGACATTGCTAGGCTGACGACTGAGCCGAGGGTCACGGGCACTGTCGTAGGTATTGTTGAAGGCCATCAGAAGATTTTGAATAATTGATGGAGTTTCAAGAGAAGAACAGAAGAACCGTGGTGTTCTGGAAGTACATACGAGATCGTGCGTTTGTCGATATGGCCTTGGCTAGCGCGACTATATCGTAGGTGAGCAAGTATTTACTGCGACTGCGGCAACGCCGTCACCCAACCAATCTCCCGCTTCTACGCCGACAGCTTACGCTGAGAGCCATATCTCGCTCCCGTCGGTATAGCCGTGGCGACCTGACTCCCGCCGACTTCGCCAGTTCAACCACAACCACCACGATGACGCGGGGAAATCTTCTGCGACACATCTTCAGGCACGGTCCGAATTCTAAACTCAAGCGCGACGCAGTACCATCCAAAGTCGACGAGAATGAAAGGTCGCCTCTCATCGCAAAGTCACCCGCAAACGAGCCCAAGCCGCTATCGCAAGATCCGTCGCCGCCACGAACACCCGAGCCCCATACCGTACACATCCTTCCCGAGATCACCGAGGAGAAATCTAGCTCTCCAGCCGCCGGCTCGCCTTCCGCATCTTCAAGCACAGGAAGTACCGTATCCGACCTCGCATCCGTAGTCACTGTTCTTGCCGCGCACGCGCCTCTCATCAACCCCGCAACTCTTACCACGCGCGATCTCCTCTACGCCGCCATAGACGAAGCAATTTCAGCGACGAAGGACCATCTCGACACGCTAGCAACTGCATGGGCGCTACTTGAGGCCCTCGCTGGCTTCAGTGCGACGGTCGAGGTGCTGAAGCAGGAGATGGAGCTGAAGATTGCGTCGTCCGAGGCCAAGCTTGTGGAGTTGGAAAGTTTTGAGGAGGCGGTTGAGGGTATGACGTTATCGGATGAGCAGGACATGAACGGCGCGGATGGGGGTGTTGGAGACGGTTCACCAGGTCGCTAGTTGGGACATGGTCACAAGATGGTCGCATAAGCCATGTGTAGATCAATTCTATGGTTCCGCAAGTTTGTCCGATCTGGAATAGCGTCGCTGAATGTGAAGAAGAGCAGCGATCAAGGGACGATGTGAGAGATCTCCTGAGGCTGAATCATAGAATCAAAACCTTAAGCGACGACGTTATGAACTCATGGCATCCATGGATACCCGCAATGGAATCAGACTACTGAACTTGCAAAGGAAAGACTTGTGAGTGATGTTGGTAGATCCGACATTCGGAAAGTCCGGACTAAACAGCGGACTACGAACCACACAAAAGTCGCGAATGCGCAACCAACCTCCTGATGTAGTCAGCCCGCCCAGTTACCATGCACGACTGTTCCCGCAGAAATGTTTATCGGTGTACTCTAAATTGTAAGCGAATCGTACTGAAGATAGATGAAGCGTCGTTGTATGGTACCGAAGATCGGGCAGCCAGTGATGCGACGCGCATATGTTTCGTCTGTTCATCTATGGCATGCGCCAATATACTACCACGGGTGCCTTCAACAATTGAACTTTAAATCTCTTCATCTCCGTAGTCGACCAGTTCCGTGAAGACAAGCCTGCAATCCCTTTTAACATAAAGCCTCCATTTCTTCGCCGGCCCAACATCGTCTTTATTCACCTACAAATAGGATATCTTCTTCCCTACTCAAGATGGCTCCAGCTAGACAATACCACGAGAGCCTCATACTATGCGAAATCGAAGCAAACAAAGCCAAGTACATACACTTCCTGCAAAGGCTTGTCCGAGCAGCAAGCCCCAACCCACCAGGCGACACCCGAGCGGCTGCAGATGTCGTCACAAAATTCCTTTCAGCCAACAACATCTATGCAGATATCGTTGCCCCGATGGCTCATATGCCCAATGTGGTCTCGGATTTCGAAGGCCGCTTGCAGGACGGTCCTCGCGTCGTCTTCAACGGCCACATGGATACTTTCCCGGTCAATAACCTTGAGGGTTGGCGTTATCCGCCGTACTCTGGACATAATGATGGCACTTCGATACACGGCCTGGGGTCTGTCGACATGAAAGCAGGGACCGCAGCTTCCATCATCGCGTTCACGTTGCTGAGGAAGCGAGCGTCGCATCTCATCGGAAGCATCGCCTTGACCGTGGTCTCGGACGAAGAGACGGGAGGCGAATGGGGGACCAAGTATCTGCTTGATCACTGTGGTGAAAATTCACCCTGGCTAGGCGATTGTGTTGTCAACGGCGAGCCTGGTGGTCTACAGTCCATCCGGTTCGGCGAGAAGGGTAAGTGACATCTATCCATGAACAGCTTTGAAGACCTACACTAACTTTGATTGGTAGGCACTCTGCGATTGACCTTCACAGTCAACACTCAAGGAGGTAACGGCGCGTACACACACAACGGCTGTGGAGCCATCGTACACGCTTGCTCCTTGATAACGACTCTGAAGCGCGTGGTCGAGTCGATACCCGTAAAGATCCCGCACCAACTCAAGGCTTATCTTCGCTCCAAAACAGCGCACGCTGTTACTGATGAGATCATGGGCGCTGGGGCAGCAGCAAACATGTTCTCACCCACTTTGAACATCGGCACCATCAACGGCGGCGTCAAAGTCAACGTCATCCCCTCAAAGTGCGTCTTTGAAGCCGACATCCGCCTGCCGATCGGGCTCGAGGCTGAGGCTGTACTCAATGAGATAGACAGCCTACTGCTATCGTCCCCTGGCGTATCCTACTCCGTGCAAGAAGCAGCCAGCAACCCAGCAAGCTTATCGGAGTACAATCACCCGCTTTCTGGGTACATGGCCGATGTTGCGCGAGACGTTACTGGGAGGGAGCCGGTACAGATCGTTGGCCTGGGTGGTACGGATTGTAAGTTTTATCGCTATCGCGGTGTGCCGGCGTTTGTGTTTGGGCCTTCTCCAAGCGGGATGGGTGCAGATGGTGAAGCTGTGCTCATTGAAGAGTTTATGACTGTCATCAAGACACATACACTGGGAGTCTTCCGGTATCTCTGGGACGATAAGAGGTGGGATCTCAGTAGGGGATTGGGAGAGAATACTCCCACAGGCGAGAGAAGGGCTCTCGAGATCAGAACTCGCAAGCAGAATATGGGGTAGGGGATTGGCCTTACTTAACCTTTGCTCTAGTTATGCTAGAATTAATGCGCTTGAATGGGACACTTTCCAAAAGACTTTCCAAACATTGATATAGATGTGAAGCCTCGGTGGAGTCATGACGGCCACGAACTGGACCACGCACATGCGGGGTGAAGTAGTGACGGTCCGCGCCGATGCACAAGCGCAAGGAAACAGAACGAGTACCTATGTGGACGCTTCAGCGGGCCAAGGCATGACGGACAACGCGCGATGTAATAGTTTGACTTCCAGAGATGAGTCCGCTCACGGCGCTGTGACGCTTTAGTACTAGATGACAGCTGTTGCACAACTTTATCAGCTCTGGCAGCGACGATCAATACAACATACCGAAAGACTCCGCGGACCTAAGGAAGTACATCTCACCACTTCCGCGTCCTTCCGTCTGATCAACACTCCGACAACGACATCCAACCCCCAAAGCAGCCATCGGCAGATGAAACTAGCGGTGCCTGGAGGCCTAACGTCATACCCGATGACGCTCACAGGCCCTCCCCAGTCCAAACGAGATAACAGGCACAGTTTCAAACAACCACAACGGCATTGACATGTCGCAACCGTATCGGCGGCCTCACCAAAAAAGGCAGCAGGTTGGAAAGTTAAAGGAAAGGCTCGACAACTTCGCTTCGCAAGCTTCGTCAGTAGTCCAGACCCAGCTAGCGCACTATCTGCACTGTCTCCAGCGATCGGCCCTCGTGGTAACCGAGCGGGAAGTGGGGACCAATAAAATACAGGGGTACAAAACTGCCCATTAGCTGACACCGGCACACTACGGTCTGACGGGCCCAGCCTGCATACGGAAGCCATCCGTTCTCCTGTTTTCCTGGCCCTGAAATTTCGGTTTGGCGTCTTGGTTTCGTTCTCTTCCCGTTTGCTCATATCTGCGTATTACCTTTATTCCCCCCAGAGCGTCGTTCCGTCTCTTTGCTTTTGCTGCGAATCCTTCCAATCCTTCCGGGTCCTGCGATTACTTATTCCATGCCAATCATCGGCCGCATATCTCTACACCGCCGACATAGCTCCGCCCGCCCCCATCGCATACCCTGAAGAACGGAGAATCCAGAACCAAAATGCCGGGAACTACAATGACGAAAACGAGTGCTTACCCCTACATCCTCACCACAGTCGCAACCCGGAAAGAAGGTGTTTCACGCGCACAATTCTACCAGCACAACGAGGAGAAGTACGCGCCTTTACTTAAGAAAATTGCGGGAAAAGTGCACCCATTGTCGTGGACGCGGCACTACCATGTTGACGACGAGGAATGTCCAATCGGCATTCCGCGGGTGTTGATTGGGGTTGATGACGGGATGGACTGGGATTGCATGGGTACCATGGCGTTTGAGGATGAATTGCATTTGCAGCAGTTTATTGCGTTTATGCATAGCGATGCAGCGATTCCGGTGCTGGAGGAGGAGGAGAAGTTTGCGGAGCCGACGAAGACGAAGTTGTTGGTTATGAAGAAGGGGGTTAGTGTGAGGGAGGGTTAGATGGGTGATGGATTTGTGGCGTTTGGAAAGGAAAAGTGAAATTGGAAGTGAGGCTGGAACATGGTCTTTGGGAATGCAATTTGGTCGGAATAGGATGTTTATATTGGGCTATCAAGGGTATTTGACTGATGATATGGAGGAAGGTAGTCAGCACAAGCTGCGTCCAGACTGTGATACAAACATCGATCCCTCCCTCACGATGTGCCTACGAAGGAAGCCACTCCCCATCCCAATCCTCTCTCCTCATAGCCGGCCCCCACAAATCCCCCACAGACCCGGTCCTCTTACCCCAGTCATCGTAGCCATCCTGACATAACATCGGAACCTTGTCAATCGCCCTCTCCAGAGAGGCATCTCCTTCGACCTGTATAATACCACCATCTCGAATCCATATATCGTGCGGAAAGTGCGGCATCTCCCCATGATGGTACATATGTCGAATGTGTCTGTGGTTAATCTCGGCGAAGCATTGGAACTCTTCTTCGTTCTTGTAAGAAGTGCGGGCCGCGAAGACTGTAACGACGGTGTTGTTCCATAGTCCGCCGGCAGCGTCGTAGAAATGGTCGTCATCAGGACGGTACCTAGCTCTAGCAGCTTGGTGTAAGAAGCGAGCGATGTTGGGTGTCGCGCCGTGATCGATAGGTTGGAGTCCACTGGACTTAGGTAGTCTCTGGAGAATAGCTTGGATATCGTACTTCTTATCATCTTCGACAGCCATACGCTCGCGGGGGATTTGTGATATGAAGTACTGGAGTACCTTGCTTTGTCTCATCTTTGTCCCGCTTTTGCCCAACTCGATGAGCTTGGTCGGTGACTCTTCGATGAAATGTCGGACTAGTTCCTCTAGAATGGTGCGTGCTTCTGAATGGACCTGCTTGCTCGTACGTAGTATGGCGGTCGGCAGATGTCTTGTGACCAGTACAGCCACGGCTCCGTCTATAGAGATCTCGGTGTGTTTTATCTGGCGTGGCAGCCGCTCATAGATCATTAGGCGCAGCTCGACGGGAAGCCTCATGAACGGGAAAGAATTGTGCTGGTCAGTCGACATGCCGGTTGCTGGGAGGATGTAGGAGATGTTCTTAGAAACAAGAAGTCGTATGCAATGAATGAGGTTTGGAGTGACCAAGGTTCTTGTCAGTGACTTTACTTACAATGCCAGTGGCTGTAAGCTTCAATATCCCAGAATATCTGGATGAGATTGCGGATTGGCAACAAGATCATACATGACGGCATCAATGATGGGATGAGAAGACCTGGATGAATATGGCGATAAGAGACATCCCATCGGAGAGACCATAAACCATTACCGTGCCGTCACCAAGCCCACGGGTAAGCCGGAAAGAGCCATGCCGGATAATTTGTAAGATGGTTGGCGAAATCTGGCCGGCAAACGGACGATTGATATCGGATCTCCGGAAGTAGCAGTATGTCGAGATCTAGCCAGTCGAAGGTGATTACTCATGCGCGTCGGCAGAATGTGAAAGTCAAGATAATCACGTGACGATTGCGTATCTCATGGAGATATTGCGAGATGCATGAGAGTAATATTCGGATGGCATTGTATGTCGTCCCGCCCGACGAATCCTCAACCGAATCACCCTAGAGACGATATTAGTCTTAGGTTACTCACTTTACACGATTTCACCTTGATGTAGTCTCCAGGCATGTTCAGCTTTCACTTGTATGGGGTAATACCGTAACACCAATCTTCGTGTTACCGAGTTATGACGACCGGAACTGCACCCCAGCGGTATCCGCGGTATCGTGTTTTACGACTGCGTTGATGCAATAGTCCGCGAACATTTCAGCACGCTCCATAACCCCGTCGCTACAAGGAACGCCATGTCCGTACTCTTCACGAAGAAGGCAGCCAGTCTTGAACCCACTCCTCCTGGCTCATACAAGGCTCGAACACAAAGCTCCCATCTGTATGATACTTGTCGATATTGATTCTGACGGCAAATTGTTCGGCGCAATTATGATCTCCCCGTCGGGCGCATCCATGAGCCTACACATGTTATCGGCTTTGATAGCCTTGTAGCGGCGAGTTGTAGCAGGGTAGCCCATAGCAGTGTGATGGGGGACATGTACTTGTGACGCGATATAAGAGCGAAGCATGGACCTAGTCTTCCAAGTATCGAGGTCTGCGAAGCATACAGTAGCTATAGTGTCGTACCATGCTTGCGTGTCTGCTTTTGTCGCCAGAGCCGCTTGAACAAGAAAGAGGGCAATGTGGCGTGGTTGTCTCATTTCCCATGGGGAGGGATCAAAGTATGAATATCCCTGGAAATGTCGCCGGATCGTGGCGTTCACATGGAAAGGACGACCACTCTGTAGGTGATTCTGTAGCTGCGTCAGCTTCGAACATGGACGATTATTGAAACATAGAGAACGACTAACCAGATAGGCTTTGCGTTCCGTGCGCATAAGGTAGATGAGCTCTTGTAATGCGACCAGGTCGGTGTCATGGCCTATGACCCGTGGCTGCGACTCCGTCACGAAAGTCCGGATCAGATTTGCGACGATGCCACCCGCCTCGGCAAAGACCTGACGGCTTGTCCTCAAGATAGCTACTGGGAGGTGACGTGTGACCACGACCACTGTTGAGCCGATCTTCTCGTTCGTGCTGGCGTAATATCCAGTCACATAGCGAATCTCAGTGTGCTTGATCTGACGGGGTAGGCGCTTGTAGACCATGAGGCGCAACTCTGCGGGTAGGTCCATGAAGCGAAAGGGTTTGGTGATATCCTGGGTAGACATCGTGGGGGTGCACTTCCGAGCTTCAGTGAGCGACGGTTTCGCCTTTGTGTGACGTGCGCAATCTCGGGTGTGCTTGATTGCGCGGATTGGCAATCGGAGTTTGCTAAAGTCGAAGTGAGGGGGAGGACGTAAGTGAAGGTAGCCCTGGCAGGAGCACTTGACTCTAGCGCCGCTTGGCGTCCGAAACAGGCGATTACGTTGATAGTTTGCAATCTATTGATCGTCGAAGGCAGGCGCCCTGGAGCCAACTGTAGATGACTGATCCAGGCTGCCGGTAGAGTGGCTCCTTGATATCTTGTGTCCCTGCATTGTCGTGCACTGCCTCACCAACTCAGGCATCGCGGTAGAAACCTCAGTACCCTTTGCTCTGGCGTCGCCTTGAGTGGGAAATGGGCGATTGGACCCTATCCTGCAGTTAATGCGGTCTCTCAGCGATGTCGCAGTTAGAAAGAGACTGAAACGAGACTGGACGCTGCGAGATGACTCTGGTGAGAAGATTAAGAGTTAAACATACTAATCAGACAAAGGCAGAGAAAGATCAAATATACCATCTCCTTACCTGCCCAAGATATCGTCAAGGCTAGCCGTCCATTCCGGCCATAAGCACCCCACCACTCTCCAACCCAGCCCGTCTAAACCTTCATCCACAGCGCCAACACACCCTTCGCATACTCAACGATCTCATCCCCACCAAGCTTGCTCTCACCATACAACCGATCCACAAACGAGATAGGCACCTCCGCAACCGTACACCCCATCGCCTTAGCCCTAACCATCATCTCCATCTGAAACGTATACCCCTTACTCTCCGTCTGCCTAATAACCTTCTGCAGCACCTCCTTCTTATACAACCGAAAGCTGCCCGTAAGATCACTCACACCAGGCCGGAGCACCGTGTCCGCAAAAAGATTCGCCCCCCTCGACACAAACTTGCGCTTGAGATCCCAGCCGAACACGCCGCCGTCGCCCGCATACCGCGTTCCGGTAACGATATCGTAGTTCTTGGTCTTTTGTAAAGCGATCATGGGCGCGATGAACTTGGGGTGGTGGCTGAAATCCGCGTCCATGATGATGACGAAATTGCCCGTCGCGAATTGCAGGCCGTGGACGTAGGCGGTTCCGAGGCCGAGTTTACCGGCGCGCGCGCGGATTTGGATGCGGGATGGGGTGTAGGCTTTTTGGAGCTGGGCGGCGATTTCTTGGGTGCCGTCGGGGGAGCCGTCGTCGATGATGATGAGTTCCCAGTCGAGTTTGCTGTTCATGCATTGTTAGTATAGTAACGTGGTGGAGGTTGAGAGGGGGGGTGTTGCGACGTACTTCTCCTCGAACGTCTTGGCCAGCAGCCATGTTATTATGGGCAGATTGCGACGCTCGTTGTAGGTGGGCAGGAGAACCGAGTACTTGTTCGTGTTCGCCATTGTTGCAATTGCGTGTGTGAGTTGTGTGTCTGCGGAATTGGGTGAATGAGCGACTGCAGGTGAGGGTTGACGTTGGGGGAGTTGAGGATTCGCGGAGGTGATCGTGTCCGCAAGTAGCTCGGGGCTGTCGGCGGACCCTGGACTAGCCTCTTTGGACCATCTCCTTCCGCAACGACATGGCCGAGTTTGGGTGGCCTTACACGTCGATGTAATATTCATCGATATTCCCGCGCGAATTAGAAGAACATTGGGTCGATGCTATCGGATTTGTAGGGTAATGCCAGTCGATACGCCGGATACCCTCTCACCATGTCACCCATGCCCAAGAGGAAAAACCTCTTCCTCTGTCTCGACGCCTTCGGCACCCTCTTCACACCTACGAAACCCATCCCAGTAACTTACGCCGAAGCTGCCCTCAAGCATGGCATCGCAATAAACACGCCCGAACCCGCCACCCAAGTATCCTCATCCTTCAAATCCGCATTCAAGCGCCTATCATCAGAGCACCCAAACTATGGCCGGGCTACAGGCATGGGTGCAGAAAAATGGTGGAACAAAGTAATAAAAGAAACCTTCACGCCATTCCTGGCTCCAAACCAAAATCTCCCAAAGTACCTCGTCCCAGAGCTCCTCCACACCTACTCGTCACGTAAGGGGTATACACTGTACCCCGACGTCCTCCCCTTCTTCCGCATGATTCAGCATATGAAAGCGCACAGGAGACGTAACGGCACTTCTCATGGACTCTGGCCCTGGGACAAAACCATAGTAGGCGTCGTAACGAACTCAGATAACCGCGTCCCGGGGATACTGTCGTCCTTCGGTGTCAACGTGGGTCCCTCGCGTTACCAAGATATGAAACCCTCCAATACCAAGGATGGAGAGTATGACATCGATTTCACGGTTCTGTCTTACGACGTCGGAGTCGAGAAACCAGATCGACGGATCTTTGCTGCGGCGGAGGAGATACTCGACCACAAGCTAGAGGCCGCTTCGATGAACAGTGGTGAAGACTTCAAAGCAGAGGAGTTTGAGAAGATCTACGTAGGCGACGACCTCCACAAGGATGTTTTCGGCGCTCAAGACGCAGGCTGGTCGAGCGTATTGCTAGAGAGAGATGCAAATCTGGCAGGTGGCCAAGGCTACGGGCTGAAGATGGAAGAAAAGGGAGGAGAGATAGGAGAAGAAGGTGAGGTAATCAGTCAGAACAGATTGGTGCCACAGGTTGGTTCTTTGCTCGATCTGTGTGCGTGGCCACGAAGACCTCAACGGCATGAAATATCGCCCGTGCGATACGTGTATATAAAGGGCCCTGAGGAAGCATCGTCAGAGAAGGACAAGCGTCGACTACGAAAGCAGATGTAATCTGCATGGCGGCTGCTTGGTAAATCAAAAAATTGAACAGCCGATTACAAGCCCATCAATCCTTTGCAACACGCAAACATCACTTTTCCACACTCTACACCCGCACACTCGTCCCATCAGCAAATACCATCTATTGTATCATACGTCTCATTGCAGTTCATTCCATGTCAGTCAAACAATCCAACCTCCAACCACCAACTCGCCAGACACGAAAGACACTAAAGTCCGCATCTTGTCCACCAAACCGTCATACCCCTTCCACATCCATACCACCGACCCATCTTGCCATTCGTGCCGAAGCCCCACCGCAAAAAGAAACATACGAAACATGATCATGTACAGAATCCACCAAACCAACCAGCCAAGCCAGCTAGCTCAGAGCCCAAAAAAGGCAGCCGAGCCAAGTTGTTATCCAAAGCCCCCTCCAAACCCTTAAGTTTTCGCAGGATTCCGTTTGCCAATTTTTGCGCCTGAAAGGTAATGCTCGACTGTGGTTCTCCGCGTGGTATTAAGGTTTTGGGTGACATCGTGGTATTGGAATTCGACTCGTGGTTGACCGTTATAATGCAAACAAAATGTGTGATTTGCTACACGATGAGAAACTACCTCATTCGAATGCGCGTTGGAAACGGATGTTCTTGTGTCACAACTCCTCGTCCTCTTCCATCTTGGTTTCGATGGTGGGGATGTTCCCGTCCGAGTTGGCTCGACCTTGGTTGTGGGCGTCCATGAGGGCTTGGCCCAGGCTCTTGCGCACGTTGTCGTCGAAACCGGGTAATGAAGCGCGCTGCTTCTTGTAGGGTGAAGCGATCGAGTTTGTGCTGGGCTCTCCGGAGGTGTTCGCGGCGGCGGATGATGATGCCTCTCCTGTCGACGCGTTTTCTGGTGCTGGCGTACCGGAAAGAGGAGATCCTGTCGAGTCGGAGTGGGAAGGTCCTGCGGGGCGGCCGAGAGGTTCTGCAGAATGTTGACGCTTCAGCTGTGATGTGTTAGTAGACGAATTTCGAGCGACAACAATACACATACCTTGATCTTGCGCACGCCCTCTGCAAGCTCGCCTTGCCTGTGAGCATCCTCAGGCGACAGCAAGCCCTTGTCGAGAACCTCTTTATCATCATCCGCATCCTCCACCTTGACATCGTCCTCGTCGTCGGCGTCGCTGTCCATGGCGTCCTCCGTCTTCTTCTTAGACTTGGGCGAAGTCTCTCGGTAACCTCCAAAGTTCTTTGTTCCAGCGGCTGCGTTCAGTGGCTTCAGACTGCCAAAGTCGAGTGCGCCAGATTTCCGCTTGGTCTGTGGCGAGGTGATCTTGGGCGTCTCCTTGGTGTTCAGAATACCCATCTTCCGCAGTTGACCTGTCATTGGTTAGCGAAAATCTTGTGACCCTTGCTGTAAACTTACGCTCTCCGCGGTACAAAAAGGTAAAGACGGCGTAAGGCTTGTCCGGGGGATCTATGCCAGTCACGGTCTGGGTGCTGATAGACTTGGGGTCCAGCGTCTTAGGCTTTGCGAAACTCGTTGTGTGGTCAACGTCTTCACCCTCTCCTCCTCCGTTTTGCTCGTCGTCATCGTGTGCGTCAAACTGGGGTGAGTACTCGCCGCGCTTGATCTCTCCAGACGCCAGGACGCGGAACAGAGCGACCTTGATTTGTCCGGCTGCCTCGGGCATGGGAGGCTCGTCGTCCGAATCGGAGTCGGTGGTGAAGAACTCGTCGTTGCCGGAAAGCGTCTCGACAGGCGCGTCCTTGCTTTCGCTGTAGCGCAGTACACCGTTGCCAGAGGTCTTCTTGTCCTCGTCGCTGCTGTCCATGGCCTCTCTCCGCTTTGCCCGCTTCTTTTCCAGGCGCTGCTTTCTCCGCTCAATCTTGGCGGCCACGTCCTTGTCCTTGCCCTCGAGATCCAGACCGTTGAGCCATCTCTCGAGACCGACCTCGCGGAAGAGGAACTCGCGCTCTGCGAGACCCCCGCCTTCTGACTCTGGCACGCTGACCCACCGTGAGTTGACCCACGTCTCTTCGCCGCGTCGCAGCAGTGTCGCTACTTCCTCCTTTGCCCGGCCATCAAAGTATATGTATGCAGCGATTGTCTCGTTCGGCGAGGTGGTCAAGGGCTTGTACGGGGCTATCGTGGGACCGTACTTGCCCCGCTCTCCGGTTTGACCTGGGAGGCCCCCGACAATCTTCGCTTTCGGGTTGGGGTCATCGTCAGTTGGCTTGGGCGTCGAGTAGGGCACGTGAAGACCTGGGGTGAGCAGAGTGATCGATATCGCGAAAGAAGACTGCTCAGGCTTGGTAGCGCCCGGCGGTATCTTTGCGGGTGGGACAGGGATGTACGAGGTGATGCGGTGATGTTTAGATTGCTTCTGTATCGAGTATTCTGGGAGCGGGTTGCTGTCGGCATGGATGCTGACGGCGAGGCCTAGAAAGGTCGGCATTTTGGATTAGGCGTGGTGAGGACGGCTGCGAAGCTGCGGAGATGGCAGCGGAAGAGCCCTAACACAGTAGTCTTGGCAGAGTTGGGAGGAAGAAAATATCCCTGCGAATAGAGCGGCCGCCGGAGGGGCAGCTGCGCGAGTAAGTAGGCGAAGATGGGCTAGGAGGCGGTGTGAGGTAGCGACTCTGAAGGTCTGTGTTGTTGGTTTAGGCGGAGAGCTTCCGTAGGCGCTCCACGATGTTGGGGTCCACAAGTCGACGACCCAAGTCACGAGCCAATCACGCGTGCACCTGATGTTTTCTGCGAACTTCAAAGAGCCGCCGTCTTTCACGGATGTATCTGTCAATATCACGTCAAAGATATGCTGCGACCATGCGTTTGGGCAGGGGATCGAATCAAGGGGCGTGCCTGTCGTCGATCGAACGTGGGGTCATGACTAGCGGCATGGCGCCTGCCTGTTCGTGCCTTCCCAGTTGAAGGGAGCCCTGGCAGATATACGTTCAGACTCCATCCACGGATGTACGAACGGCTCAACACCCATCATCACGCGTTAGACAGACATCATGAGTATGTGGAGCCAAGTTCTCAAGCTATCAGAAAATTCGAAGCATCAAAGACAGCGGTCGGGATTCGAATTCCTCATCACCGCTCTTTACTCGCCGATGTCTCCACTTGTCTCTATCTAGGGTATCATACAGTTCCTTAGTCCTTTTCGATCAACGCGAAAAACCCCATATTATCTTGGGCGCACAAGGTGAGCTTCAGAGGGTATGCAGCATCCTTCTGATGAGACATCACCAGCTCCCCTCCTTCCCCACCCACCCGTCACACAGTTCCTTAGTCCTTTTCGATCAACGCGTACAACCTATCTGGTTCCAAGTCCAACTGGAGAGCTTGAGATGATTGATGGCATCTTTGTGGTAAAGTAGGAAGACTAATCCTCCTCATCCAAAGCAAACATATCCTCAGCCTTCGGTCTCAACCGCCTCGCTCTCGCAACAGCTGTCTCTCCAGGGATCTCAATGGCCTTTGGCGGATCTGCAGAAACGACAGTGTCAGGCACGACCACTTCCTCCTTAACCACAGCCTCAGCCTCCGCTTCAGCAACAGGTCGCTCAGGCTCTGGTTCCCCCATTTGACTCGCAGTAGGCGACGGCGATCTGAACTCATCTTTCGTATCCTCGGCGCCCTCATCCACGTCCATCGTCTGTTCACCCTCTTCACCCTCCTTCTTCGCCTCAGGATTACTCGGTTTCCTAACAACCACCCCCTTCCTCCTCCTCTTCTCCGCCGCCCGTCTCTGCACCTCCCCCTCCTCCCTCTCCCTCTCCCTCCGATTAAACTTATCATCCAACTCCTTCAACGTCTTCTCATCAAACAAATGATCCCCCGTCCACACCGCCAATATCCCATTAACATCCTCCCTATACGTCCTCTCCGTCATCCGCCCCATCTCCAATTTCTGCGGCAACTGCTCGAGATGTTCAAAGACTTTGCGTTCTACCAGCTCCGTTCCGATGGCTAGCCGGTATTTATAGGAGACGCCTGATTCTTTTGCGGTGACGAGCAGGACGTCGGAGACGATGCGGAGCGCGTTTAGGGTTACTTGGCGGAGGTCCGGGCGCCGTATGTCGTCTTTGACGGCTGCGTCGCCTGCGCGGTTTCGTGTGTTGGCATCGGTGAGTTGGAAGGGGTTGATGATGTTGGAGACGAGGATGCTGGTGACTTCGTCCATGCCCTGGGCGGCGTGTTCGACGGCAAAGGTTGAGATGGCGGCGAGGTCGTCGTACACGATGCTGCCGGGTGGGATTGCGTTGATCATCCATAGGAGCATCGCTCGTGATCTGGGGTTCATGATGCCGTGGCCATTGTCCACGCGGCCGGGATAGTTGTCGCCGACTGGTAGGGGCTTGAAGATTGGTTTCTCCTTCTCCTCCTCGTCATCGCTATCTAGACTTTCGTCGTCTGATTCGAAAGCGCCAACGTGGTGGACGAACTCGTGGCGGAGCGGATCGACGGGGCCTTTCCAGGCGCCTTGCCCTGCGAAGATTTCGGAATCGGTGCTGTTGGTGACGATCTGGTGTAGACGCCAACGGTAATACCGGTTGACGGGATGTTTCTGGTCGTATAGCCACGCGAAGCGCTCCTCTTCTTGTACTTGCGGCTCGTTCATCAAGGCCGCTTCGAACTCTACACCACCAAGAATGACGCCCTCGATAGTCTGATGTACCAATCTGAGGGTCGCGAGATCGGGAGGCTGGTTTGCAGTGATGATGAGATCTTCCGTGTTCTCGCGCGGCCCTCTACCCCCTCCCCCTCCACCAAGATCTGGCGGCGGCGCGAAACCTTTGGGTAGCTCGGGTGCCTGCCACCGTGCGCCAAATGCCTTTGTCTGTTGTGTTGTGTCTGCTGTGCGACTGCCAAGATATCTGTCCAGATGTAGATAGTAGCCCTTGCCCAGATACTTCTTGTCGTTGAGTTTGTTCATCGCAGCGTCGAGGTCTCGCGCGTTGGCATCCTTGTCAAAGGTGATGTTCATCGTCGCTGAAGGCCTGCCCTCCACCCTCGAACCTTGTGGTATTCTGTCGACCCGCGCTATCTTGAGTGAGGGGAAATCGGCGAACAGCTCTTCGACGCGTCGCGAGTCTATTTCGGGCGGGAGGTTCGAAGCTTTCGCTACGACGGTGGTGTAGAAGTTCTCCGTCTGCTTCGGGCCATCGAGTGCGGCTGGGCCTGTGGGTACTGCTCCTCCGAATCGTGACTGTATCTGTGGTGCGAGGCGTCCTGGAGGTGCACCTGGTCTGTTATAGCCATCGAGAGGCTCCGTTTCGAGGGTGCCGGGGCCGCTCTTCATCGTGCGCTGTCTGCCTGTGAAATGTCTCTTGCTTCCTGTTGGAACAAAGACATCTTCCTCTTCCTGCTGCTCAACCTCGCCCAGTATACTCTTCTCGGCTCCGTGCTCCGCCTCGAAATCGGCCATGACCTTGTCGAGCGCATTCTTCTCCTCACGCGCCTTCGCTTCCTCTTCCTCCTTGACTTTGGCGTTCAATTGCGCCTTGTTGGCTTTCGCAGCGCCTAGGGAGAATTTGAAAGCCATAGTGGCGTGTGATCAGTTAATCGCCGTGTTGGAAGGTTTCATGAGGTGATTGCGGCATGAGGTAGTGGTGAGGTTGCGCGCAGTGCCAACCAGAAAGTCAAGCTTGCGCGTGAGGGTCCAGACTAGCGTCACGCCCAGGGCTTCCCCATGGCCCCGGGAACCTCGAACAACGTCATGCCACGGCCACAGTACCACGGAAACTAGACTATCACCATGACTTCGGCACAGGACGTTCAATCGCTCCTGCGGTTCCTATCGCAAGACGCCAAAGTTCCTCTCGCGCAAGCTCTATCCAAAATCAAAGACCTCCAAGCAGCGAACCTCATCACGTAAGCACGTGACAGCGTACCACCGCGTCATTTCCCTACTGACAACCGCGCAGTCCATCCGATATATCCAAATCCTCCCACGAAACCCTCAAGACCATCTTCGCCGATGAGAAAGTCGCGCGCTCGGTTCTCAATGCCGCCAAACGACAGTCTAAAAAGCGCACCGCGGACGCTACCTCTGCTGCACCTGTGCCTGCGTCGAAGAAAGCCAAGGCGACCTATGGCCAACCTCTAAACGGCGCGGATCTCGAGGCTTCGCTCGCGCTGCCAGAACCTGAGTTAGATGAGGACATACTTGGCTCATCTGTTGTCTATACGAATCGCGCACCACTCGTCCTCGCCATCGCAGTGACCCTACTCAAGTTCACGATGCCAAGCCAACCCATATCCAGTCGTCTCAGTCTAGCCCAAGCCGTGACCTCCATGAACAGCAAGACCAAAGCCGTCAACATCGGTCTAGAGAAGGGGAAACCAGCGGAAGAAGAAGGCTGGGGCGAGGGCCAGCCGCTGGTACGTATTATGACGAGGGAGGTTAGAGTGATGAAGAGGTGGGGTTACGAGTGGGAAGATGAGGCGGCGCAGAAGACTGTGAAGTCTGAGGGCGGTGATGAAAATGTGGAGGAGGCAAGGGAACCTGCGCTCTGGGGCGTGGATCTCGAGGCTTTGAAGAAGGCACAGAACTCCAAAGTTGGCTCGAGTAACCTTCCTATTTACACTGCACAGAACGCGAGGGCGTACCTTCTGAGAGCATTTGAGACACCCGCTGTGGAGGTAGTCAAGAAGGAAGATGGAGAGGTTGACGTCAAGGTCGAGGGAGCGCCTACACCGAAACCGAAGGGTAAGGGAACAGCTGCTACCATTGCAGCGGAGAAAGAGCGTAACCTTAGTCTTTTGCTAGGCGCACTGGAACTCCTATATGGGTCATGGGCAAAAGTACTGAGTAGAGAAGACCTGGATAAGCGGGCGTGGGGCTGGTATGTTCGCGTTCGACCAGAAGTAGCTCAAGGAGCTGCAGGTTGGGGTGGTAAAGGGAATGTCAAGTTATCTGACATCCTGGCCTTGAGGAGACCGGCTAGTTGATGAGAAGACACAGACATATTCAAGATACCCCGATTTATTTACAACTTCTTTGCTATCCTCTTGAATTTCCTACTTCTACAGCTTGAACTCAGCATTACTACGCTCCCAACCCACTCCACCCCCATCCCTCCGTCCTGCCAACCTCTCCGCCAAGCCGAGTTTCTTCTCCCTATTCCTCTCCGTACACAACTCATACACCGTGCTCAGGTTCAATACCAGCGAGTGGAAAGGCGAACTATCGTCGACCAGCTGACTGAGTATGTCTCTAGCATCCGATATCCGACCCGTGTAGAGCAAACACACAGCCAGATTCTGCGCTACCATCGCATCTTCAGGGAACTCTTCGCGGAGGGCTTGGAAAGATTCGGCAGCGGCGGCGTAGTCGGAGTCGGCGAGCTGGATGAGCGCGTTCAGCGTGCCGTCTACAAGGGCGTCTGCTGAGGCGGAGGATGCGCGAGCGAGACAACGCCGTGCTGATACCATGTCACCGACTCTTAGCCAAACGAGTGTCTCCATTAGCGAGATCTCCCTCGTTTGATCGCCATCCGCAGCGAGTGTTGCTAGATGTCTCCCTGCACCCTCGAAATCGCCCATCTCCACCAGTACATTCGCAACACGAATACCGCAGTCTCGTAGCCGCGATCGCCAGGTCGCTTTGTCCTCGTCTGAGCCTGCCTTGAGAATACTCTCCCTGCATTCACGTGCGAGTTCGTAGTACCCCATTATGCCCTTGCGCCATTCACCGTAACCTAGCGCTGCTAGTCGTACGACAAGGAGGCGTAGATCCCAGGGTACGAGATGGGCGTTTGTGAGGGGGTGGCGGTAGAAGGCGCTGTTTAGGTCACCCAGAACTTTGGATTCCTGCGCGGCGAGCGCGTGTTCTTGCAGCAAACAGAGACATGCGAGGCGGACGTGGATGAGATGCAGTAGGGTATCGTGGTCACCTGCAGCAGCGGAGATGAGATTGCGCGCTGCGGCAATGGCGGCGAGACGGTAGTGGCCTGATAGGAGAAGTGTGTCTATCGGCGAGGATATCGGCGGGGCATGCGGCGCATTGAGGAACGGAGGCGGGACGTTAGTGACTGGCAGAACATGATATGCCTGCGGGTCCTGGAGGAAGCTGAAGTCCTTATGGGGTATGTCGTCGATGCCGCGTGTTGGGCCCTCATACGACGGCTGCGGGGAAGGTTGAGGCCGTGCTGGCGACCGAACGCGCGCAGGCAGGGTGGCGGTACTCTCAGCGAGAGGGCTGTATCATTGTGTAAGCGCGTGTCTTGTATCCGTATTATCTGCCGGCTGAATAACTGGGCGCATACTCGTCTATAACGATGTCATCGGCGTCGAGTGGACCCTTTGTCGTACGGCGCGTCAGGGCGGCTGTTCTCTCGATTAGTCATGCCAGAGCACACGTGGAGAGCAGTCAACACACTTCGCCGTCGCTCGTCGCCCGAGGCAGCGCGGCCATGGCCTCGTCCAGGGGGAACTTGCATCGTGTCTATGGTGTCCCCGTGGACTAAGACGGCTTTCACAGCGCTCCGATGTTCGGCAGCACTCTTTCGAATTGCGGGGATCGCCCAATCAAGACCCCTGCCACCGGGGCCAAACGACTCCACTAACTTTTCATATGCGCCACGAACCTGGGCCCGACGAAGACTCAAAGGCGAACGGCCAATTGACTCAAAACCGTCCGTCAGCTTCGTCTTTCCTCCCACTCTCTCTCCCACGTCGCCCTTGCTTTTGCTGAATCTCCCCTCTGTGCGTTATTAATACTTCGTCCTGAGTGGACGTCATAATCGCCATGCAGCAGTCACGCACACGAGCTGTAAATGCTCTCAAGGGCAGCCGCAACTTTTCCACCTCCACACAGCGACTCGCCGTCTCACCTTTCCGCAGGCCCGCGCAGGCCGTCTCGAGTAAAATCACCCAGGAAGATGCGAAGCGACCTCAAAGCACCCAGGCGGCGGCCCCACAAACACAACCGCGCTCAAGACCGTCGCCCGCCTTCAACCGTGAGGACCACAAGGATGTCCAGCCGCTGAAGCCGTACCGCTCACCTGCAATGGACCACTCGTTTGTCGGCATGACCGGTGGAGAGATCTTCCACGAGATGATGCTCCGCCAGGGCGTCAAGCACATCTGTATGACACATCTTACATGCTTACAACAATTGCGTGCACCAACCTTCACATCTAAATACTAACACCTCTCAGTCGGCTACCCCGGTGGTGCGATTCTCCCCGTCTTCGATGCGATCTACCAGTCAAAACACTTCGACTTCATTCTGCCACGCCATGAACAGGGTGCCGGCCACATGGCAGAGGGTTACGCCCGCGCGAGTGGAAAGCCCGGTGTTGTGCTCGTTACCTCTGGACCCGGTGCCACGAACGTCGTCACACCCATGCAGGATGCGCTGATGGACGGAACACCCCTGGTTGTCTTCTGCGGTCAGGTCGTTACCAGCGCAATTGGCTCCGATGCTTTCCAGGAAGCTGACATGGTCGGCATTACAAGGCCGTGCACAAAGTGGAATGTCCTTGTCAAGAACGTTGCGGAACTCCCGCGGAGAATCAACGAGGCGTTCGAGATTGCGACAAGCGGACGCCCAGGACCCGTGCTTGTTGACTTGCCCAAGGATGTTACTGCCAGTGTTCTCCAAAGAGCTATTCCTATGAGCAGCACCCTCCCCACCACCGTCAGCGCTGCGACCATCGCCGCGCGCGAGCTTAGCAAGCAGCAGCTGGACCACTCCATCCGCCGCTCCGCCGACTTGATCAACATGGCGAAGAAGCCCGTCATTTACGCTGGACAGGGTATCCTCCAGACCGAGAACGGACCCCAGCTCCTGAAGGAGCTCTCCGACAAGGTCAACATTCCCGTAACCACCACCCTGCAGGGTCTCGGAGGATACGACGAGCTTGAGCCGAAGTCTCTTCACATGCTGGGTATGCACGGCTCGGCCTACGCCAACATGGCCATGCAGGAAGCCGATTTAATTCTCGCTCTTGGTGCCCGCTTCGATGACCGTATCACTGGTGCCATCTCCAAGTTCGCGCCCGCGGCAAAGGCAGCAGCGGCTGAGGGCCGTGGTGGTATCATCCACTTCGAGATCATGCCCAAGAACATCAACAAGGTCGTGCAGGCGACCGAGGCTGTCGAGGGTGACCTCGGCACGAACCTGAAGCAGCTCCTACCTCTCGTGAACGAGGTTCCTGAGAGACCGGAGTGGCTCGGACAGATCGCCGCCTGGAAGGAGCGTTTCCCATGGGCCTACGAGAAGGAGGGCGAGAACGGCCTCATCAAGCCCCAGACCGTCATGGAGAAGCTCTCCGACCTCACAGCCCACCGCAAGGAGGAGACCATTCTCACCACCGGTGTCGGCCAACATCAAATGTGGTGCGCCCAGCACTACCGCTGGCGATACCCCCGCACCATGATCACATCCGGTGGTCTGGGAACCATGGGCTACGGTCTCCCCGCCGCCATCGGCGCCAAGGTCGCGCGCCCAGAATGCACCGTCATCGACATTGACGGCGACTCCTCTTTCAGCATGACGCTGACTGAACTCTCCACCGCCGCTGAGTTCAACATCGGCGTCAAGATCATCATTCTCAACAACGAGGAGCAGGGCATGGTCACGCAATGGCAAACCCTGTTCTACACTGACCGCTTCGCGCATACCCATCAGCGCAACGCCGACTTCGTTAAGCTTGGTGATGCCATGGGTGTCCAGGCCAAGCGCTGCATCAAGCCTGAGGAGCTCGAGGACAGCCTCAAGTGGCTGTTGGAGAGCGATGGTCCGGCTCTGCTGGAGGTTGTTACCGACCAGAAGGTGCCCGTGCTACCTATGGTGCCGGCCGGAAGTGCGCTGCACGAGTTTATGATTTACGACGAGAGTGAGTCTCATACGTCAAATGCTAAGATGACTAATGCTAACATAAGCGCAGAAACTATCAAGGACCGCAGAAAGCAAACTAAGGAGCGATCAGGTCGTTAAGACTTGTTCCCCTTTGTCAGAGTTTGTTTGATTCCCGTGTAACTTCATTCGTTGTGTATATTCTTGGGTCGGGTCGGTACCGGCGTTTTCTTCTTTTAGCTTAGCATATGTTTGGTTGGTTGCACGCATGCACGCAACTTGGTTTCCATCGGGGGAAAAGTCGGATAAATCAAAAGCGAGATATCAGTCGCGTTTTATGTTCCAAAGTAAGAGATGGATTGGAAGAAGAGTGGAACGAGAAAGTGGAATACTATTTTTTTAACTGCATGTGTTGTGTTGTTGTTGGTCGTGTGGGGCTTGGGTAGGATGAACCGTCGTACCAGTTCGAATATGAGGAACGTAAGGTCGCTGACTTGATGGAACGGCGAGTATCTTCTTGTGTGGGTGATGTTTGAGTTACCCGTGAGTGGTCTTACTATCACTTTGTATCCACCCTCTTTCGTCGCAGAACCACAGTATCTCGTGAACCATAACTCCCCATCACTTTCAGATTCATATAAAAGACGGCGGAAGAATGCATCAGTTCTCACCATCCATCCCAAACCACATCCACATCCAAATCCACATTCACACAAAACCCCTTCACCTCCAAACCCATCCAGCACCCCTGGAGTACACAAAACCACCACACCCACACATCCCACCACCACCACCCACTCCAACATACCCATGGGCTCAACAACAACATCCCACTGCTGGCGCGGCCGCAGCACCTCCTTCTCCGCCAACCTGCCTCATGCGGAGTCATCTGAAGATATGTTCGACTTTGTATTTGGCGACCAAAAATATCCATCGAATATGTCTTCACGGGAGGGTATGGCGGTGGTCTCCGGCGTACGTTGTAAGGAGGTGTGTGAAGTGGGGAGGGGGGATGTAGTCGGTAAACCGGAATTATTCAAGCGGACTTCGACTACGTCGACGATGTCGGTATCCTCCAGCCTCCCACATGCGGATTCAGTTGAAACCAAAAGCGACACTGTAGTCCGCAAACCGCAAAACGACATATCCGTATTCGCCACGCCCCTTCCGCCATTCGTAGAACAAAGACAACGGCGCATTTCCAAGCAGTCAGAAGCGAGTACAGAGACTGGTGGATCGACAAAGCCGCAACCTCCCACGTGCACGATCATAGAAGAAGGCAGAGAGTGGTATGGCTACCGAGACGAAGGGATCCGTCAAGCAGCAGAGATGTTTGGTGTCGTGGGACCTTGGATTCGTCCGAGCTGCGGCACTGGAGACGTGAACGGCATCAAGAGAAGCGGAGAAGAAGGCAAGGGGGAGGTGAAGAAAGAGAAGAAAGAGAAGAAGTTTTGGCATGGGAATGGGAGGAAGGTTGGGGTTAATGGGAGTGTTGAGGAGAGGTGGATGTGTGTTGGAGATGATGAGTTTGGTATTGGGGAGGAGTTGGTTGTTGTCGATTCGGAAAGTGAGGAGAGTGTGAACAGTGACGATGTTATACCAGAAAGGAGTCAGTACAGTGAAGAGAGGCCGTGGTGGAGTGTTAGGTGGAAGAATGTCTTTGTGATGTTGGGGTGTGGTGTTCGCGCATGAATACACGAAGGTTCGGCGTTGATTTGTTAGAAAGCATTGGTATTGTGGTATAAATTAAACTGCATTACGTTAAGGGATTCTCTAAAGCGCTTTGTGGGTATCGATCAGATTTCATGATGCGTGACGCGTACTGTGAGAGATGTTAGACCATTGTCTTGGAGGAGGAGGGGTGTTCTAACCTTCGTGTTGAAGCTTGGTGCTGGACGGAGTTGATGAATATCATCTCATGGGACAGTATGCTGTAACAGGTCGGAGTAATGTATTCTTGACGTGTTTGATGACTTCAACGTTTATTCTAGAGTGCGAGGTGCGCTCAACGTCTAGCACAGGGTCAGCTATGCATCATACAAGTCTGCAGATCAAACACACCTTGGACTTCGCTCTGACCGTTCAAGTGTTTGCGCCTGAGGAGATGCCATAAGAGTATGAGCGAGGGAGGGCACGTAGCAACAAGAGTGACGACCGCGATGACTGATTCATTAGACAGAGATGCCATGGTATCTGATTGGTCGGGCGAGTGAGCCTTGCTGGAAGCTATAGTTGAAACTTTTCGAAATACGACGCCCGTATGGCAAGAAGTTGGCGAAAGGTAAGATACGATGCCAGATCATGGCAAATTGCTCAAAGTGTTCGAAGGTATACATATACTGAATACCTACATTCGACAAGGGGATCACATTGGAAACTCCGCCTCAATCCGCCAAGGACATGGCCTCAAACTACTACTGTATACGGTTAGACACCGTATCGCTTCTGACCGATGCAGGATGACTCGCGACCGACCCCATGTCTATGGATGCTTTCGGGCATCGGAAGCTCATGTAAAACAGCTTACTACCCGCGCCAATCCCTGGTCTTCCCTGTTGTCCTATAGAGATGGTGTTGCCTCCCGTACCCGACTTGAGGGTACCGCGCACATCCTTATTCGTGGCATATCATCAAAACAATCCTCCCTCTCGTGGATGCGTGGGGTAGTATTGCAGTATCAGCCATCAACGTTTTGCTTCGCACGTTGTTGCCCGGATTGTTTGGCTTTCAACAATATCGGCTGTAGTACTTCCATCATGGGTATGCGTTATCCTCGATGAGAGATCGCAGTCGATAATTAAGCAGCGTCCCCAACGTGACGGGGTAGTAAAGATGGTTACACCTCATACCGCTTGGTTGGCTGGTTCGCTGGTGCGCGAGAAGATTGGAACTCCATCAGCCTTCCCAAGATCTCGCCTAGTTAGAGCGCGTGATCACCACTTTGAAAGCGACCTGATGACGTAGCATATGGTCTACTTAGGTATGCATATACGCGATTTGGTTGCCATAAAATTGCATAGCTCGGTCCTGTCGTTGTTGGTCTTTGATCATGACATGATGGGAGTGGTGCGGGATACGTAATGCGTGCTGATGCGCCCTTGGATGTGGAGCCGAGATCCCCAAAGCGGCCCGCCCCACACGGGCACTTGCTTAGGTATCTATTGACGGGACCACCTGCAGTGCCAGAATCACGATCTCCCACAAGGCTGAATGTCTATCGTAACAACGCTGCACGCTATCTCATTTGGGACATGTTGCCCATTTTCGTTCACCTTGATCATCACGGTTCGAGAACAAAGGGAGGTTTACGGTGCGATATGCGCGCTGTTCAGTCTCCGGTAGAACTGTCGCTCCGTCGCAAGCAGCTGAGGGATAGAGCCGTACTCAGCCTTGCCGCTGCTATTCTATAGAACAACCTGCTGTAGGTTTATCCGCGATCTAGTATGTCCAGGCAAGTAGCCATGTCGAGCTGTATCGACCCCTGCGTGTCGAATGCTATGATCTATTACGCCAGGCTCGCAGTAGGTCTCTTCGAACATACCCGAGGTATCATCAACCCTTCGCGAGCTGATAGAGGTTGGTGAAATGAGAAGATATAGGGATATTGACTGATCAGGATATCAATGGGATCGCAATGTATACGAATGTTTCGATTGCTGTTGTGCGTCTACCCATACATACCTCAACCGTGCCTCTGGATCCTCTCATTACCTGTCCGCCTCTTCCGTATCAACACCCTTTGGCTCGCATCGAATGACCCGAACGCTAGGAGTAGGTAGCTTCAATGGAAGGCACCATATCGATGCACTTTCGGTTGTAAAGGATCGATTCGGCGTGTTGCTTTGCGTCCCGTCGCGATTAAGGGTAGCCAACCGCCCTGGGTCATAGTCTCGGAAAGTGTTGTGTTCTATGCACGATCATCAGACGGTCACAACCAGATCCGATCGAGACCCTTACTATGCCATCCTTCTCTCCGATGGTTCCACGGAGGTAAACGCTTGATGTGCAGGTATATGAGCAAGACCAGGCCGAGGTACAAGGAGGTCGACCCGGCACTCGACGAGATCACCGATGCTTAGCCGAGCTGGGCTATTGGCGAGCTCGGCATCTAGAGTGGTTCAGCCGGGATTACATACTGCAGGGCTGCAGTCAGATGTACATACCAATCTGACCGACTCCCTTGTCAAGACGAAATCGTCTGATCCAATGGCATAACAGTGCAACCGAAGGGGGACATGTTGTGACGAGGGTAACGATAGCGATTATGTCCCCGTTGGATAGGGACAACATGTTTTGATACACGTGCGAGAATGTGAGAAACGACGTATAGTTTGTGGTTGGTAGATGTGAATAGACACGATTGATGCACGAGATCGATGCCGTTGTATATGCCGCTTGAGATACGTCCTGTCAGTTGAAGATAACCATAGAAGACGGCGGGCTGGCATGTTATAGACGTGTAATGAGCAGTCTAAGGCGTGTATAAACTCTCGGCCCATCTTGCCTAAAGTATTGGGATGCTTGCTCAGCTCCGTAGTCGTCTACGTTCTTGAGAAGCGAGAAACGATCTCAAGCTAGCAAGATGCGAGCCTGTGAGGAACCGGCGGGGTCCCGGCCGACCACTACTCTCCATATGAACCTAGGTTTCAGAAGTAGCGGGTTTAGCCCGATATTTGTTCCAGCGACTATGGGCATCTGCATGGCGTTGATACACCTATAATATACTCAGCGTTGACAGGGACGCATCGCAAAGATCTGCACCGCGGACTAGATTGGTGGAGGGTAAGTAGCGTGGAGGCTCGTGTTGGTGCTGAAAGTGACGGGACGAGCGCGCGAACCCGTATCCGCCAGAAGTCTGCTGGGCGTTCTTCCGTGCTCGTCCGGCGGCGTTCTATTAGGACGCATGGCGGTGCAGTGGTCGGCTCGATGATTGCGCATTGCTTCCTCACCATATCGTGGTTTTTGATGGCGGGCCGTGCAGTGGCGCGTCCAATCCTCTGCGCCACGCGTTCCAAGGTTCTTTCATGACGCAGGCCCTATGCGTTCATTGTGTTCCGATGCCGCCCAAAGCGATCGTGGATGGAGGACTTCCATAATCTCCGCCTGTATGTAGCGTTATGTTGGATCGTCAACTCGAGTCGGCGTGGCGAGGTGCGAATACATTGTTCGGTAGGTGATGCAGCCTTCGCGCCGGGTCGAGCGATGTGAGTTAGCAATTGCCGCCCTTCATATCGCAAACCCATTCTAGGATGACAGTGATTCTGTGCTCCTTGGGTATCTACGGCGTCCCAAGGATTTGAAGAAGTAACGCGAGGCAGTGGAGCGGCAATAGTTGCTCGAACTCGCTGGCGGCACGATGCGTTCGCGGCTTGCGTGAGTCGCAATAGGCTACGTCTCATCCAAGCTAGTGCCTTTCTCAATTCAACATTCGAGCTTCGCATTCCATTCGATTTGCGTTTTCGGGATGATGTCCGTGACTGAGATGGAGTAACCAAGAGCGTGTGATGAACCAAATGCATCTATCCATGATTGCAGAGCCTTTGGTTCTGTGCACTCGTGGACTGCCATGCATTACCTTGTGAACTTCGCATCGTGCATTCAACCGTAGGATAGTAAATCATTGATCTGGACGCAAGGATAAAGGAGGGCTCGTCAATTATCAGCTCGAATTCGCGACGGACGCTGCGAGGTGTCAGGTGGGTAAGTGGAGCCGAGGCTGCCCAGGTGAGATGCCCCCGGGGCCGAAGCGGCCCGCGTAGCGCCAGTCGTCAACAGGCCCACATCGCAACCGCAACCGCTTTTCCTCTCGACCCTACCATCACGACAACGCTGAATGGTTTCCGCATCGCAGTATTCTGATGGGAATTGACTCACCATCAACATGCGCACTTCGATCACAGACTGATATACAGCATCAACGTGCACTGCCGCCGCCGACGCAGGTGGCACGATCGCACTATCCTAAGCAGTTTCAATGCGGGAATCGATCAGGCTATATCGCATATGTCGCCTGGTCGTGATCAATGAACATTACACTCTGGATCGTAAGGCTCATGAAGAGAGGGCTATGTTGTAAGCGGCCTAGTGGCATCATCATTATGTTTCTATATCATACGTCGCTCTTAATTCCCAGATGTCATCGTCAACAACATCTCTTATCAAGCAAGCCCAGACCCTCCGACTGTCCCCAATTCTTCAATAGGCTCGGCCCCATTCCCTCTAGGGCTTTCGATAGTTTCTAGTGCGCTGCGAAAAAGAAGCAGGGTTTGCCTCTAGGTCATGGAAGAGCCTTTTGAGATTGTTCTTGGGCCCAGGCTAGCGAGGGGAGTGATGGTTATTGTCGGGAGAGGTAGGTAGGGGTGGGTTTGAGTAAAGTATCGTCGACGTGCTTTGTGATCTTGCGATTCATGGCTGAATGGAAGAACTCCTCTTCTAGGAAGCTGTCAGCGACGAACAGTGAGCGTTGACACATCTCAACGAACCGTTGAAGTCTCTTTGGACGCGACCTTTACGCCGGAGCAGGTGCCAGATGAGAACCACAGAAGGCGGACATGTTGCGACCAGACTGACGATGGCGATGATAGATTCGTTGGATATAGTCGACATGGCGGTTCTGATTGGCTGAGCGACAGGAACAGACCAGTACGTATAGCCTGCGCTTGACAAGATAGTCGGTACAAGTGTTGTGAATGAGGAATGTAATCGTGTGTGAAAGCTTCGTTATGCTCGAGTTGCAGTTCTCAAGAAAGATGGGAAAGCGCTTTAGATAAACTATGGTGACCGATGTTCATCTTCGGCTCGTCTACCCTCGATCGCCTGTATGCTGAATACCTGAGCAACTCTTCACGAGCAACGGCTGATCATTGGCCAGTTGCACTCGGGGCGTCTCACGATCCAATACCGAGGGGCAGTATTGCTGCCCCGAGTGCTGGTCGCACCAACATTACCCTGATCCATTGGCTCGCTCCCGCTCCTACATGCAAGCTCCCACCCCTGCATGCAGCTCCCACCCCTGCATGCAGCACCCATCTGAGCATGCAGCGTCTTTCTGAGCATGCAGCGTCTTTCTGAGCATGCAGCGTCTTTCTGAGCATGCAGCGTCTTTCTGAGCATGCAGCGCCCGTCTGAGCATGCAGCGTCTTTCTGAGCATGCAGCGCCCGTCTGAGCATGCAGCACCCATCTGGGCAACCAAAGAGGGCTGCTGGTGGTTTGGCGTGCCCCACTCAGCCACACCCAGGGTAATCGTCACCTCCACACCCGGTAGCTAACATGTTCCGTTTCAACTTTCCGTTGTATTGGTTGTTCCAAGCACTCAAGCTGCCGCCGGTCACCAGTCGCCTTCTGTGATTGGCCTGTGGTATAGCCTTGCGATAGAACTACACGTGACCGTGCATACTTGCATGTTTACCTGCCCCGTAACAACGCATACCTGCATCTTTATCACGTGGACGGGTATTCTTGCCATTCGTACCTGCATTGTAGCCACGCGTAGTCGTGTTACGAAAGCGTCTAAAAGAGGATGACTTCCAAAGGTTTTCATTAGTACACGTGATCGCGTAGGGACACCCGAGCAGCCTTGCCAGATAGCTCCTCCTCTCCGCTTCTACGTCGATAACTCCATATTTGCACTTGGCAATGAGCGCGCATGCAGTTCACGGGTCTCAATTTACAGACTGGATCTGCACGCTGACACTACGGTACACTTTGTGACGGTCAGTCCCCAGGACAGCAGGGACTACCCACTGTGCCTACATTCAGGTTCTGCTTTATTGGTGGTTGTGCCGTGGGTTATTTGCACTGCCTCCTCGTTTCTTCACCAGCGATGGGTGCTGCTTAACCTTGCAGGATCTCGCTTCTACAGTGCGAGTTTCAGGTTTTGCTGATTGGCGGATGACATGCAGACTCTCGAAGCGGTATCGCCTACGTTGTGATGCATTCCAGGTTTTGTTTGATTGGCTCCTGCGAGGGAAGGTCGAAGTGCATTTATGCCACCAGATCTAGCCTTCTCCCTCCAGTGTTTCGGTCAAACCCTTTTTAGCTGTTCGTTCCAATCTTGTCCTGGTCGTCTTCTTACAATGCCTAGAGACGCCAAATCCTATGCGCCACGGATATCGCCCAGTGCGTGGGAGCAACACCGATGCAGGATCAAGACATTGTTCGTAGACCAAGGCAAAACCCTGAGCAAGGTCGCTGAGACCATGAAAACATATGGCCTCTATGCAAGGTTAGTAGCTGAAGTATTACGCACTGCACTATACAGAACTAAGCTAATGCGCCTCGAGCGAATCGCAATACGAGCGCCAACTGAAGACATGGGGAATACGGAAGAACCGCACAAGAGACGAATGGCATCTCATCAATCGTGTGGTAGAAGAGAGGCGTCGCCAGGGAAAGGAAAGTATTGTCTTGATCAACGGTGTTGAACAGTCAAAGGAGAAACTCGATCGGGAGTTTGCGAGGAGTGGCTACCGTGACTATGGAGGTATGGTTGCCGATGAACGATGCAATATCTGGCTGACACTTGCAAGACCACGATCATAGTCTTCCTAAAGACGTGCAAGTACTCTCACCACCAGCAAACACTTCGATGACCGATAGGTTCCCGGATCATCCCAACAGCAAAGGAGGCACATGGTCGCTGGTGTCCCAGACCTTAACTCAGATCTCAAATCAAATTCGCGCGGACGTTGCAAAAATCCTTGAATGCTGTTCCCGGTGAGCACAACCTCAAACGAACTCCCTGCGGAACCTCTCGGATCTTTGCTTACAAACTAGCCATTCCTGGGCCATCGAGCGGCTACCCCATTTGCATCGGTACGAGTCCAAGCCGATGGAAGGACGGGTGCTTGATAGCAGATTGTACGACCGCTCGCCGTCCTTTTCCGAATCATGGAGTAATCCCAGTCTAGAGTCAGTGGGTATCACTTCCGAAGAATGGGTGTTCCGTGGGTGGAATGTCTTCTTCGGTGCCTGGGGTTGAAAAGAGACTGAAATGAGGCTGGCGCTTCCCCCCACAATATCAGAACACGTGCGTGAGACGCCATTGCGATGTTGAGGATGTATGTAATCTGAAAGTCAGAATATAACGACAATGTTGAGGTTAGAGTCGAGCAGCAAAAATGAATCAAGCAGTCGAAGTGCATTTAACCACATCACCCACTCCACACCTCCTTCCCCATCATACCCTATGCCTCAAGCCTCAAAAAAGTGCAAAAAAGAAGGTACTGGACGCTGTGGGAATTGAACCCACGACCTTTCACAAGTACGCACATTTGATAATGCGAAGCGACTTTGATGAAGTTAGTTTCATATCCCAACATCTTGATGTTTATTAGGTGGTGTCTTACAAATCATACCCCTAGACTGAGGGTTGTTAGTTTAACTGTAATGGCGGAGTTGGTTGTGCGGTGAAGCTTACCCAAGCGCCCGAGTTTGTGTTGTGATAGGAAAATGGTGAAATCCATGGTTATAGTACTTGGGCAAAGTTGCGATGAGAGCGGGGAGAGGCGGGATAGTGCGATGCTCATGATAGGAGATGTTGTGGTTAGTTGGCGGGGTCGCATCACGAGAACGGCGGTTGGTGAGGCTAGTATGGCGGGGCAGTTGGCAACGAATGGCTGCGGAACGTGTAGGCTTCACTCACAGCAAACACCGCAAGTGTTCTTTAGAAGAGTACGTGAAGTCACCAACTCCGAAGATGAATACGTTGTATGAACAAAATGATGTTGATGTCGACTCCCTGGTTATGCATCCTGTTCAAAAAATGGAAGCAAGGAACAGCGCGTCTGAGAAGCAAGCGGGCTTTGAGACGAGCAGCCAAGCTACTTCTGTGCTATAAAGAGTTCATCGACAGACATCACTCACGCGATCAGAGTAGAGACATAATCACAGATACGTCCAAACACATCATGTCATGACAATAATCATTCGTGTATTCATTCCATTTCATTCCAGACTGCCTCTGTATGTCATAGGTCCCACGTCTGTTTCTTTCCCCTAGCTACAAGGCTGTCACTCTGTTCTCCTGACCCAGTGCTTGTTTAAACCTTCTTGCTCGTAGTCTCCTCAGCGTGCTTCTCAAGCGTGTGCTGGGGGTTGCTGCTCAAGCTGTCCTTGGTGTTGTCGCTCGCCTTCTCAGCGCCCTCCTTGGGTCCTGCACCCTGGCTGTTGACGTTGTCGGAGGTTTGGCCGGCTTGCGCTCCGGATTGGCGCTCGGGCTCGGGGGACTGGCGGCCGGCGTTGGGGGCGGACATGGTTGTGTTTTGGGGGGTTGTGTGTGGGGTTGGTTGGGAGTCTGGTGGGTGTGTTAGTGAGGAGTTGAAGGACGTTGAGGGAGCGCATGGGTAGGGAGGGAGGTGGTGCGATGGCTGGGTAAGTGCTCGCTCGCTGCTGCCTCTTCCATCACCCGCTCAGGTACAACGTACAGGTTTGTAGGCTTCTTAGTAGTCTGTTCGTCAATCAGCCAACGCCCTATCAAACCCTCTCTCACCCATCGAACATACCTGTAGAATAGAGCTTGTGAGAAGTGGTGTGTACGAAGACGTCTCGAGAAAGGCCCCCTCTATGTGTTTTCATGGGCGAACCACCTTGCCCCACCAAACCTGACGTCACAACGCGAACGCGCCTGCATCGGGCAACATCGACGTCAACCTTCAATCAAACGGCTCGTCGCGCATGGCGCGTTATTGCGGGTCCAGAGGGTGATGCATGCTTAGCAAGCGCGGGCGGGCGGCTTGCTCATGCTAACGAGTTCATTTGGCGTTCATGCAGCGATACCCGGTGGCTATCTGTCACTTGACGCGTTGGGCGCTCTCCCTTTGCGATGCTGGGTGGTGATAGTATTCGCCGAGGGGGTCTGCAGATATCGGTGGACGCGCCGAGTATGTGGGTTATAGATGTAGGTTTCGTATGGGATTTGTTATCGGTCCTTTTATTCGTGATGGGAAAACGGGCTCGATGCTTAAGCAAGCTCTCATGTCAACACGCACGCTGGAAACCAGCTAATAGTAGGTAACCCTTGCAATTCCATATGAATACCTTTGATACGAACCCAGAACAATCGGACTACTTGCGTTTACCAGTTACAGTGTGTCGACAGGAGATCAAAAGACAGCTTACAAACCGCTTTGTAGTACAGTTGAAACCATTCACGGAAGAAGGTTGAGCGATATGATGTATCGACTATGCGCAGGGACGCAGACTCGCAACAGATTCATGGTGACGATGATCAATGCATTCATTCCAAAACCCTACATCCATCTACGTACTCCTCTTCCCCATCTCAACATCCCCCTCACCCGCCTCACAATCATCATCCCACTCCCCACCCTTCAACCTCTTCCCCGCCCAAAGCCCCAACACCGTCGCCGCACTCGCCGCCAAAAACCATCCCTCAAACCATCTCTCCGTAAAACCCGGCTCAAGCGGCGCACCCAACGCATCACCAATCTTGCTCTTCATCTCAGGCGGCAAGTTACTCCTAAGAAGCAGTGCAGAGCTGATGACATACGTAGCTGCGATCTGCGAGATGATAAGCGCGAAGTTTGTGCGTGCGTGGTGGAGGAGACCGGGGACGACGCGGGCGAAGAGGTAGAAGGTTTGGAGGACGCTGTTGAAGGAGAGGAGGAGCATGACGCCGGAGAGGAGGAAGGAGATGGTACGACTCCAGGCGACGCGGTCGATGGTGGGGTCCCAGTGTTTCGCTAGGAGGGCAAGGACATTGTTAATGGGGTCGCTGCTTGCAAAGCTCGCGTTTGGTGATGAGAAGCGGCGGAGAGTTGTGACTGTGGTGGCGATGATGCGGTATGCGCAATATACGGCGAAGACGTAGGAGACGATGTTGAACAGCCTTCCATTTGCGGTATGCGATCGCAGCTGGTTCTGCCGGCGGTTTTGGAGAACTGTCAGGGAGTTTTGGAGTGTATGGCGCATAGTCTCGAGGCCCTGAATTTCAAGTTGTAGAGTGTTGCGCTCTTGGATGTCGGGATTTCCACGAATCGATCCTACTACGCGGCCCATGAAGCCTTGTTGAGGGTTGTCCGCAAGTTTTCGTTCGACCGCTCGGAGTCGACTCTCCTTCGTTAGGAGCATGTCGTTCGTAGCCTGTATGCCAGCCTGCTTGCGACCGATGTCTGATTCGGTGACCTAGGAAGAATTAGTATACCTGGCAGATACTCATATCCCTGGGAGACGATGAGCTTACCGAACGATACTTAACGCCAAATGTATGCCAAAGCGCAGATATAGCAGCAAACCCAGCTAGCGAAGCCATCAAGCTAATACCAATGATGCCTATCCTCTCTAAACAGCCTTCGCTGAAAGTATGATCATGTTCATACGACTCCTCATGCAAATACGAGCCCAGCAGCCCACGGCCAAGATACCAAAACCCCGCCAGCCATGTCGCCAGCCCACACAGCTCCAACACCCATGCTGCTCGTCGCCGACTCTTCTGTTCTCCACCGATATTTAGCCCAGTCCCCGAAATAATCGAGTGAATCTCAATCGCCGGTGTCGCGACGACAAGCAGGAAGAGTAGCGAAGGAAGGGTGATCTTGAGCGCTAATGTTCGTGTGGCGCGATTGACGGTGTTCGAGATTTCGCAGAGGATAAGCTCGGCGAGTACGGCGGAAAGGGCGAAGTTGGTCGAGAAGAGGATGCTGGCGAGTGAGCGCGCAGTCGGACGTAGGCTACTCAGTATGGAGGGGCGTTCGCGCTGTGGTGCCCCAGGCAGTCGCGCGCCGTCATGGTGCGCTTTGCGATCCGCATTCCCTGACAAGACAGGAAACAGCTTTTGCGCCGCGACCGAAGCAACGAGGAAGGTGACGATAAAAGGAAGCGCCGATATGGCGACCGTCATCGGGCTGCGGTGCAGGGCATAGTCCGGCATGCACTCATCGCAGTCGTCTTGCAGAGTCGGGATCATCGGATAGGCGGTCTTGTTATTCGGCAGCTAATGTGTGGCTGGTGGCTATTGCCAGTTTGTCCTGGTTATGGGCGAGGTGCGGATACCCATTGATTACGCGGCGCGGTATGGATACGTTGACACATGGAGGTCTTGGGGGAATGTGGAAGGTTACGCAAGTGAGGCAATCAGTCAATGAGGGACTGGGGCCGGGAACGCGCATGCATGTCGCGGCGTCAAGCCACACGAAACGTCATCGCGTCGATCATACCGGGGTCTGGCAGGAGCACATGAAACACCACAATCTGCTGTCTTTGAGGCTGATGTGAGAGACGAGATATCTTGGGTATTGAATGCTAAAACTATGCGCCCCCAATCCCTGTGCGCCAAATTCTGCGGGTGTGTCTTTGGGGCTGTTCGAGTTGCACCCGTGTCTATTCATGTACGACCCCGACGGTTTCCACCGCCCATATCTCCTTCGCCAACCTTCATGACGCGGTCCATGATTAGTATGGCCAAACGACATATCCTCCTCGAGAGTCACACTACCTCCCTTCGCACACCCATCCTTGAATAATGCTTCCACTATGCGCCCTATGATTCATTCGATTCCTTCGACTCCTTCGCTCCACTTGTGAGACTGTCCATGTACGACATTGACGCATTCCCACCGCCTGCGTCTCCCTCGCCAACACTTGTCTGCCCTGTTGCGATCGATGCTTTCTCTACTGCCGAAGTTCCCGAAGTCGAGACTCCGCCGTCTCCATCTTCGTCGTCGCTACCAGACTGGCTGCTAAGCTCTGGGCTGCTCAGATTCTGTAGATGTGGGCTCTTCATCATCGGGCCCGGGCTTCGTGGATCGTCATTGACCAAGTCATTGACCACAGTGGTGGTGCGAGTATCTTCCTCGTCCTCGCTGCTGTCTGGCGCTTGTTCGACCTGTGCTAGAGGATGCGCCTCTACGGCAGGTTTCGGTGCGGTCGCCGCTCCCCCGACTATTGCTGCCTCGTCTTCGTTTGCGAAGAAACTGTTACGAGGGCTGTTGAATTCAGGAAGGCTCTCACTCTTCGCCAGAATCTCTCTGTAACCCTGGCGGTCTGGGTCGTTGGTGCGCTTGCTCTTCGCCTTGTCGCGTTTCGATGTGGGGCGTACAACGATGACAGGTACTGGCGAATGTTGTAGACAGTATTTCGACACACTGCCAGGAAGTAGTCCCTGGAATCCGCCCAAGCTCTTGCCCCGTGTCCCGACTACCAGGATGGCTGGTTCGTAGAGATTGATCTGTCGGTCGTTAGATACGAAACAGCTACGCGACCGCGGAAGACTAACCATGTCGTCGATAACTTTGTTAACCTTACCGATGGAGAACTCCAAAATCAGATTGATCGCCTTATTGTCGTGATTTCGACTTTGTATGTCGGCCATGGTGTTGTCAGCCTCCACGCGATACCGACCAGTCTCTACGCTGCGGTCTCCTGCTATTGCATCCTCCTTCTCGACTACTCTGAGACATACTATTTCGTCTCCGTCGTCGACTAGCTCGTTGATGAGCCATTGTAGGGCGTATACCGAGTACTCGTTCTCGTCGAAACCGCAGAGGAACGTCCGCGAACGCTTTGTGTATTCGTAGTCCTTGTGCTTGGCGATGAGTGTAAACGAGCTCTCCTCGATGAAGTCTGCGGGCTTGTCGAAGGTGTCGAAAGATACCCGAGGTTGGAAGACGCTGAGTGAAGTGTCAGTCAAAGGGCCTTACCAGGTATTCGCAAGATATGGAGGTAAGTGCCCATCTGAGCTCTGGCACGCTGGAAGCATACTTCGCCATATGTGCGCCATAAGTACATGGAAAGAGGAAGACGGGCGCAAAGCAGCGCAAAGCTTAGATATACCCGGAGTGCATGAGGTATGAGCAAATCAATACTTACGGTGGAGGCGGCGGTGACGACAACCGGCGTCGTTCACGGGGCCTGGGTTGGCCTCTGGGTAGCGACTGATTTCTGTGCGCCAGGAACTGTATCGACGGCCGCCGTACCTCGTCCTGCGCGAGGTGTCCGCCCGTGGGGAGCTGCAGCGGGCTGACCTTGTATGGCCCTGAGGACTTTCGCGGCGCTGGAGACGCATGTCGGCCGTCTCTGGACGTGGGGGACGCGCTCATAGTGATGTCGGAGTGAGATTGCGGGCACGAGGTCGTCGGCCAAATCCAATCAGGCGGGCGCAGTGCCAGTGAGGTCCGACCGCGAGAAACCTGCTGGCTGCGTGGGCTTGCGCAGGCGATCGGTGCTGCTGTGCGTCGTGTAGGGGTCCTTGGCGCGGGGAAATAGTGCTCGCGGGGTAAATGGGCGATTAACGATGGCGGAGGGAATTGCGGTACAAGTGGTCGCAGTGGTCGTGAGAGAGGAATGCCGGCTCAAGCCAAACTTTGGGTGTCGTTAATGCACTGCCTGTTCCGGGTGACGGCAGCGCTTGGCTTCTTGGTGGTGTGTCGCGCGATCCGCATCCACGCCATCATGTTTAGACCCTGGTACCGTCCGCCGCGGAAACGCCCGCTGGATGCATTTGACACATGTGAAGGCATGACATCAGATGGGTGAATAACTTGGGGGTTGCTGTAATGCTGGCTGCGATTTCGACTTGAGTTTGAGATGAAAGATAAGAGGGCTTGTCACAAATGGAATCATGCATATCATTATTCCCGTTACGTCCAAGTCTAAACAACGTCTATCAAGAAGTGGGTGCAGCCTGAGCCGCTTTTCAAACCAGAGCCTTGAGCTCGCCCTGTGTGAGCTTTGCAGCACCAATGAGACGCTGGGCCTCCTCCTGGAAGATCTCCTTGATCTTACCGGCATCCTTGACACCGTTGAGCTTGCTGGTCAACGCAGCCAACTCCTCGTTGTCCTGCTTTACGATGATGGTATCGACGTCGCTGAGAGCGGCATCGACCTGGGAAGCGGGCGCATCGCCGGCACCGTGGAAGTAGTTGGCGTCCTTAACGGCACCACGCACAACACGCTTGTTCTTCTTTGCCGCGTTCTTCGCTGCCTCCTTGGCCTTCTTGCTGTCGGCCTTTGCGGCTTTTTCGGCGGCCTCCTTCTCAGCTGCAGCTGCAGCCTCCTCAGCCTTCTTCTTCTCGGCCTCCTCCTTTGCAGCCTTCTCGGCAGCCTCCTTGTCGAGACGGCGCTTGTTCTTCTGTGCGTTCTCAGCTTGGCGGAACTTCTTGATACGCTCGTCAAGCGCCAGACAATCGTCGACCATGTGCCTCAGACGGGTGGTGTCCTCAGTCTTCTTCTTGCGGCGCGCGTTCTGGTTCTTGCGTTCGACGTGACGCTTCTGGTCACGGTTCTCGTTGTCATCGGGCACGTCCTCGTCAAGGTACTCAAAGGTCCTCCAGCTGTCGAAGTTGTACCAGAAGTTGTAGAAGTGCTCGACCTCCTCCTTGGTGCTGTTGGCGTTACCCAGCTTGGGTACGGGCTGCTTGTTTGAGAAGCGTCCCTCAGCCTCGAAGACTTTGCCCCAGAGCTTGTAGAAGTTGCCCTTCTGTGTGTCCTTCTTGGATGGTGGCTCAACCTCAGCGCCCTCGTCGACGGAGTCGAATTGCCTCCTCTTGACGGGGTCGGAGAGCACCTCGTGGGCCTTTTGGATGCACTTGAAAAATTGGTCGTCCTCGGTTCCGCCCTTGGCCGCCTTTTTATCGGGGTGGTGCTTGAGTACCTTCCTGCGGTGGGCGCGCTTGATCTGTTCGTCGGTGGCCCTCCATCGGTAGCGGGTTATGCCGAGCACAGCGTAGTGGTCTTGTGACTGGGATATGTCAGTAGGAGTCTACAACAGCCTGTGCAATCGCCCTACCTTCCAGTCCTTGGCTTCACGCTGCAGCATGACGGGGTCCTCGGGCTCGTCAACATCGTCGGGGTCCTCCTCCTCGACGCTCTTGACGTTGGCCTGCGCCTGGATGCGGTCATCCTCGGAGAAAGTGCGCTTGTTGCGCTTCTGTAGGATTCGTCAGTACTGCATATGCCAATCATCGTCGAAGCACATACTCTGCGGGCGTAGGCGAGGAAGTGCGGGCCAACAGGCTCGATCTTGCGGTCGTTGGCGTCGCTCAGCTGGCCGATGGCCTTGAAGTCCTTCTCGCCAGCCCAGCCCTCAGGCAGGACTGGCAGCGGCAGTGAAATCTCCACGTTTGCCATTGTGCTGGATTATGGTTGTCGTTCTGGTGGGGGAACGGCCAGCGAGAGAAAAAGTGAGGATTCCCGCCGCACTAGCTTTACCGAAGGCTGATCTTAGCGCCTGTCCAGCGTCCCCGATCCATGTCACCTAGCCGCGACGGACCCCAGAACGTGTCAGAATAGTGGTTTGTCCCCATGGATCCGTGTTTGATATTCCATTAGGAAAGTGTATTACTTGTCTACTTTGCATGTTTTTCTATACTTCTTCATAATTCAGCAGCATCATGTTCCAGGTACCCCATCGCCATCCACGTTGCATCATAGGCATGCTGACAAGACACAGCGCATTCGGGGGGCCATCGACGCCAGAATAGCAGAAGAGCAAGCGCGCCAGAAAGCCACCTCACCGTCGGGCACTCCACGATCCAGCTCTACAACACGGAGATCCAACTCACGCAACCTCTCGCCCTCGAAGCGCACAGCGAGATCGAAAGATGGCGACAGCAGCAAGGCCGCGCCGGCAGGGAAGGGCCCTGACCCCTCAGAGTTTGACCCGGAATTTGTCGTAGGAGAAGAGGATGACCCGCCGAGTCGAGCCGGCACACCGCGACCAAAGGAGAAGGCGCAACCCGCCGAAGTGAATGCGGAGAATGGCGATGGCAAGAAGGAGGAGGAAGAGGGGCCGACTGCGGAAGTCGAAGTGAAGCCAGAACAGCCACCAGAGCTGCCGCGCGAGATTCAATTGCGATTGCGTAGGCTGGACAAGCTGGACCCCAAGTATACGGGTGAGTGACGCCTTCCCTATGTATGCGCCAAGCTAATCCCCCTACAGAACTCCTTCGGTCGTACCGCATCGCACACGCCAGAGTGGGCGCCATCGAGGCTTTCGAGAGCTCCCTACGCGAATACACCCCTCTCACTTCCATCAGCGACACGGGCGCATTCGTCGAATACCTAGGCCAACTAAACGTCAAGAGTGACATGCTCATGGAGGAGCTAAAGCGGGTGTCCAAGGAGCGCGATGAGCTCAACAAGAAGCTGGAGGACGCCGAGAAGCGCGCGAAGGAGGCTACGGCTGAGGTCGAGACGCTGAAGTCCCAGGCGCCGGCTGCCAGCGAGGCTGTACCGGACGATTCCACAACGCAGACCGAGTCCGTCGCGCCATCGTCACCTTCCAAAGCGTCCAAGCAGACTGAGAGAACCGAAGACACGGAAGACTTCTTCTCGTACGACAGCGAGCTGCCCCGCTTGCAGACACAATTACAGGAAAGCGAGGAGAAGGTCGGAAAGCTCGAGGAGGAGAACAAGTCGCTCAAGGAAGAGCTTTCTACGGCTCAGGAATCAGCACAGTCTTTCATGCAGAATCTAGAGACTACGACGAACGATCTGAACACATTCAAGGACACCCACCAACGACTACAAAGGGACGCCGACGACCGCGAGAAGGAGCTCAACAACACCATTGTAGATCTCAAGTCGAAGGTTGAAAGCGCCGAGGAAGAGCTGCACAAGCACAAGGATACTCATGACCAGAACGAAAGGACCATCGCCGAACTCAAGACGAAGCTTGACGCAACATCCAAGGAACTGGAAGAGCTACATGCGGACAAGGGAGAGAAGATTGTCGAAGATGATCAGGTGCAAGAGCTCAAGCAGCGCATCGAGGAACTCCAAGGTGAACTTTCGCAATTGCGCGAATCACAAGCCAAGGCCGAGAAGCGGAACGAGACCATGGACGGATTGCTCGGCAAAGTTCGCGAGCAGCTAAAGACTACAGAAGCAAAACGCGATAGCGCGTTAGTCGAGCTCGAGCAAGCGAAGAAGGACTTGCAGAAAGCGAACGATGACAAGAAATCGACCAAACCAGAACCAGTCCAGCAGCCGCAAGCGACCCCAGCACAAGCTCCCCAGAGCGCAGCAGCAAAGAAGAGAGCCCGCGCCAAGGAGAACAAGAAGAACAAGAAGGGAGGAAAGGGACCTGAGGCCAGTGGAACGTTGACACCTGAAGCAACACCCAGTGAAGCTGGAGATACCGAAGGCCTTCTCAGCCCCCGCGATGCCGAATTCTCGCCGTCCCAACTTGAAGACGCGTTGAAGGATGTCGCGCAGCTCAAATCTGACCTTGAAGAGAAGGTCGCAGCTATCGAAACATTGCAGACCGAGGTCGCGGAGAAGGCGTCGACGATCGACCGTCTCAGCAAGAGGGCAAAAGACCAAGAAGACATGCAAGAAGAGATCGATACCCTGCGTCAAGACCTCCTTGACTACGGCCTCGAACACACTGAGGCCAAGGATAAGGTCAAGGAACTGCAAGCCGAGAAGGCGGCGCTGCAAGAGAACCTCACCAAGCTTGAGGCTGAAATCGCTGAGTTGAAGACCAGCAAAGCATCGAACGAGTCGTCGCAACAAGAAAGAGAGGCGTTGACCGCCGAGTTCACGGAGCTCAAGACAAAGGCGGAGACATTGCAGACGGATCTTTCAGTTGCAGAAAAGCTCGCGGCATCCCGCTTCAAAGACCTCACCGAAATGCGAGAGGTGCTGCAGAAGGCGCAACCGGAGCTGACATCATTGCGCAAGGAGGTGGCGGAGCTGCGTAGCACCAAGGACGAGCTTTCCACTAAGACTACAGAAATCCGCCGGCTGGAAAACCGCGAGAAAGACCTCAGATCGGAGATTACTGAATACAAGTCTCAGTTGTCGAGCAAGGAGAGCGATATCAAGACACTCAACGACAAAATCAAACAAGAAACCAGCCAGAGGCTCGCGTTGGAAGAGACAAACAAGAAGATCCAGCGAGACCTCCAAAACTCGGAGTCAGAGCGGAAGGATGTCATCGAAACGCGGGACAAGTTGACGAAAGATGCCAAAAAGGCACAAGACGAGCTCAAGGCATCACGCCAGAAGGTTCACGATCTGGAAGAGGAAGTCGCGAAGCTTACGCGTGAGGTTAGCAGCCTACGTGAAGAGATCCAGATGAAGTCGGCGCAGTCCGCGAGTGCGCAGGACTTTGTCAGCAGCATGCAGGACCAGGTACAAGAGATGAGCACCCAGATGAAAGAGGTTCGCGCCCGAAGCGAAAGCCTAGAAGAAGAGCTCGCCGATGCGCATCGCTTACTCAGCGAACGTGGACGCGAGGCTGAGACAATGAGGAGGCTGTTGAACGATGCGCAAGGCCGGGCTGATACGCGGGTACGTGAAATGCAAGAGCGCCTCGACCTTGCCGTCGAGGAACGCGAACGTGCAGAAGAGCAAGCTAGCACATTCAGCCGCCGACGCGCTCGGGAGCTCGAAGAACTGAAACAAAAGGTGCGCGACGCCGAACGCGCACAAGCACGCGCTGTGGAAGACAAAGAAGATCTGGTCGCTTCCGAAGGAGCGCTCCGCAAGCAGACGGAGGATCTCGAGAAACGGGCCGCACAAGCCAGCGAAGAGGCATCCGAAGTCAGGCTTGCGATGAGTCAACTCCGGGACGCACTGGACGAAAGCGAGAAACAAGCCCACGAGCTAGAAAAAGAAAAGAGCGATCTGCGACGAGCATTCGACGAGACACAGAGCCGTCTCGAGAAGCTCCAAAAGTCCAGCAAGGTACGTACTTCCACAATAGTTCACATACAACCTACTAATCACCCCACAGACAATGTCCGACGAGCTACGTACCCTCAAAGCCCGCGGCTCCAGCTCCACCCCCGTCCCGCAGTCCTCACGCTCCTCAGTCGAGTCCTCGCGGTCGCAACTAGCTTCACCGCGTGCCAGGGGCGGTGGAGCAATCCAAGAAGCAATCGACTACGTGTACCTGAAGAATGTGCTCCTGCAGTTTTTGGAGCAACGAGACAAGAAGTATCAGCAACAGCTTATTCCTGTGCTGGGCATGCTGTTGCATTTTGATAAGCAGGATGAGCAGAAGTGGATGGCTGCTGTGAGTGCGAAGTGAATGTAGTGGTGGTGATGATGGTGGTGGTGGTGGTGGTGGGATGCGGCTCTCCGCAGTGAGGGATATACGAGATGAATGCTTTGAGCGTGACGCGCTGGTCAGGTGTTACAGGGCTGCTAATGGATGGCGCGCGATGTAGGATATGGGGCACTTATAGTTTTGCATAGCGACTTTTCTTTTGAGGTCGGGAGTCAGGCACAGATGTATTATATACTGGTGGGTTGCAATGGCTGCTTCTTCCTGCCCTACAGGTTGGGCTGAGTATAGCTCTTTCTCGAATAGGCGTTTCCATTGCAAATGTTGGTAGCGAGAGCTGAACAGGAAGGCACAAATGATGCATGACGCACCTTTCAAATCTTTAGGTGCGGTATTAACTATGAATTGGAAGGTGCAGATGATGTGGTATAATGTGGTCCAGGGTCCTCAGGTGCAGTCGGTATGCTGATGTTGACATGGGTGGGTGGGGGAGACGGAGGAGAGGAGGAGGGGCGGTGGAGGCTTTTACCGTGATGTGTAGTCACAGGCTGGAGAGATCTTGGGTATCACTTCTGCATCGGAAGGTACCGTACAGATGATGCAGTGCAGGGACCTTTCGAGTACTGTCGCTGGTCGGTATGCGTGATGTTGACACCCCACGTGTGCTGCAGATCGGGTCGCAACAACAAGCATTGCTGGCTCAAGCCTACCACATTGCTAACTTGCTACCGGCCCGGTATGTCTAGGCAAGGTGCTCGGTGCGCTAATTAACAAGACGCAAGGCTTTGGGTAAAACTGGCTTGCGTGGTCGAACTAATGTGGTAGCAGGCGACTATTTGTAGGCGTCGACTGATGTCATAATTCGTCTGGCCTGCTTCCTTACCGCTTCCTCCGGCTTTGACGCGCTCCAGCCATCCGTCACCATCTCTATCATCATCCCAAGTCGCATCGAATTCTCCGAGAAGCGAGTCCGACTTGATTAATCACGCATCTCTCCAAGCGAGCCATCTCCCGTGGTTGTCGCAGCATCGCGCACCCGTGCAAACCCCCACCAGAGCACCAATCAGAGCCCCGACATCGATAGGCTGGCGAGGGGAGCGCTAAGCCCGTGTCCAGCAATTGAAGAAATCGCGAGGCAGTGCGACAGAAGAGCCACACTGCCCTCGCTATACACCTGAAGCCCATACATAGTTTGCGTCTGCCCATGAGCGCTGCCCAACGCGTCCGGAGCGCCTAACCGCACACGCACATCCCAGCAGCCCTCGAGCCTCAGTCCCGCCCACAGCCCAGCGCGTGGCGGGGAAAGCCACCATGAATGGCACCGACATGAAGAAGGCGGCCATCAACAAGGCCAAGCAGGTCGCGCAGGCTGCCAACAGCAACGGCGGCAAGAAGCGACGGAAGGGCCAGGACCTCAAGCCCATCATCACCACGGAGAACCAGGGCAACCAGAACGCCTCGCCCGCAGGCTCGACGGGCTCCTTTCAGTACAAGTACGTTCACCACCACCACCACCTCCACCACTACCCTCAACCACCGCTTGCAGCCTCACCCCTCCCGCCCGCCCAGCCTGCGCCCCCCTCTTTCACTTATTTTAATGCGCCCGACATGCCCTGACTGCCGCAACCTTATACTGACCTCAACCCCGCAGTGTGCAGAACGCCAACTCGCCGCTCGCCCAGCACAAGATGTACGGAAACCAATTAAGCCACTCGCCCGACTCGTCGTCGTCGTCGGTCGATGAGGCCGAGAACACAGCCGACGAGGAGGACTCGGAGGACTACTGCAAGGGCGGCTACCACCCGGTGCAGGTCGGTGAGGAGTACAAGGACGGCAAGTACACGATTGTGCGCAAGCTCGGGTGGGGCCACTTCTCGACGGTCTGGCTGTCGAGGGATAACACCAGCGGCAAGCACGTCGCCCTCAAGGTCGTGCGCTCCGCTGCGCACTACACAGAGACCGCCCTCGACGAGATTAAGCTCCTCAAGAAGGTGGTCGACGCGAACGAGAACCACCCCGGCCGGAAACATGTCGTCAGCCTCCTCGATTCCTTCAACCACAAGGGCCCGAACGGCGTCCACGTCTGCATGGTGTTTGAGGTGCTAGGAGAGAATTTACTGGGCCTGATCAAGAGGTGGAACCACCGCGGTATACCAATGCCGCTGGTCAAGCAGATCACAAAGCAGGTCCTGCTGGGCCTCGACTACCTCCATCGCGAATGCGGAATCATCCACACCGACCTGAAGCCTGAGAATGTCCTCATCGAAATCGGCGACGTCGAGCAGATCGTAAAAACATACGTAAAGGACGAACCGAAGAAGAAGGACAGCGAAGACAGCGTTAGAAACGGTAGGCGGAGACGGAGGACCCTCATCACAGGCAGTCAGCCGCTCCCCAGCCCGCTCAACGCGAGCTTCAACCACGCCGAGCTCTCCAGCTTCCCCGGCAACACACAAAGTCTCAACAAGGTTATGAGCGAGGGTACAGGTAAAGACTCCCCCACGACTATCCCGAGTCCTCCTTCTTCGTCAGACGGTGTCGTAATGAGTGGTGCTCTAGCAACTCCATCTGCCGGCCCCAGCCTGTCAATGGCAGAACGGCTCGGAATAAAGTCGAGCGACGACGACGCGCAAAAGCAACGAGAAAAGTCCGCGTAAGTCATCTCAGTCCATGTTCGAGTACATGCTAATCTTATTAGTGATCTCCTTACTAAGGAGGTATCGGGTATCAGCCTCGATAAAACCAGCAGCTCCTCCGGCAAAACCGAGCTCGAGCAGCAAGTCGAAAACGCTTTCGAAACCATATCAGTCAAGATTGCCGATCTTGGAAACGCCTGCTGGGTTGGACACCACTTTACCAACGATATCCAGACCAGGCAATATAGGTCACCAGAAGTTATCCTGGGTAGCAAATGGGGTGCCAGTACCGATGTCTGGAGTATGGCCGCGATGGTACGCAAGCCACCAAACCTGAAGAGCGTAGACTAACAATACTAGACATTCGAACTGATCACCGGCGACTACCTCTTCGACCCACAATCTGGCACAAAGTACGGCAAAGACGACGACCACATCGCACAAATCATCGAGCTACTAGGCACCTTCCCGAAGGGCCTCTGCATGTCGGGAAAATGGTCACAGGAGATATTCAACCGCAAAGGCGAGCTGCGTAACATTCACCGATTACGACACTGGGCCCTTCCCGACGTCCTCCACGAGAAATATCATTTCAGCTCAGAGGAGAGTAAGAAGATTGCCGATTTCCTGTTACCCATGTTGGAACTACTACCCGTCGACCGCGCCAACGCGGGCGGCATGGCAGGACACGAATTCTTGAAAGACACAAAAGGCATGGAGGGCGTGGATTTGAATATCCCCGTTGGTAGCAAGGGCGAGGGCATCGAGGGGTGGGCGACGGAAATCAAGAAGACGCGGTAGAACGCGGTGAGAAAGGTGCTGAGTGCTGCGTATCTATAGAGGGTGTGAGTGGAATGGTGGGAACGGAGGGAATGGAAACTGCACTGGTTAGCCTGTTTTTGCTGAGCAATGGAACAGTACTCTGCGCTCGTTACGGTTGGCGGGTGATGTGTTGTTGTTGGAAATGGGATACCGCGATAGAAGCATTACGATTATGACTCAATTGTATAGTGCGCTTTTAAGTGCAACGTTCGCAAGCTGGCTGTTCGAGACGTAGATGTAGATGTGCGCTTTTGCCTGAGGATGGATGCTCTAGACATGGTGGTTGTGCGAACTTGTGATGCGGAATAAACATGTCTGAGATATGCCGGTGCATCGTTTCGACGATGTACAAATATAAGAACTGTTCTCGAACATTGTCACATCGGGTCAAGACGTGAAGTCTACCGGCCTGGACTCGACTGCGACGACTGTGCTATCTCGTGTTCGGCTCTCGCTCTTATTCTTGTCCGGTCCTTTCGTGTTTCGCCGACGCCGTTCTATAGAATGGGAAGGCGAGATGCGGTACGATGCTGATGGGTGAGTTGAACCGAGCGTAGTGGTTGTGAAAGACAGAGTGTGCAAGAGGAGGTCATGCTCGTACAACCGTGTCTGCTGCCAACATTCCTCCCGCGCTGGTCGTAGGAGTGGCAACTCGTTGTCTCGGCCGGACGAGCGTATGCGACATCATCGTGTCACCACAACAATCAATGCAACACCGTACATTCCACGAACTTCTTATGTACAAAGATCGTACCTTTCGCACAAACCCACCTCGGTAAAGCGAAGACCCACACACACACGACCCGTATGTACGAGGAAACATGGAGGATGTGCAACACGCCACCACTCACAACTCACGCATTGCCGTCGGTACCTGGGCACAAGCAATGTCCAAAAGCTTCTATATCCAATGAAGCGACTGATAAATCGAATTTGAGTTGGAAAGCTAGATGCTTACTATCGTGTTCGCGTAGCTATACTTAGCAAGCACCAGCCACACTCCCAGCTCGCATATATTGAGTTTCGGGATCGCCAAGTGGGTCGAGCGTCGTCATTAACCCACGCGGCTTTAACCACGGGCCGAGAGTTGGTACCTGTAATTCGCGTACCCTCCTGACCCTCTCGTTCCCGCCGCTGCTATCTAACTAAGTTGCTGTGGATGCTTGGTCCTGGCACCCGTATCTTTGGGTACAGGGAGTGATCTGGGAGCTGACGATGGTAATTCAAGGGACCCACAGTGACGGGGGCTGTGGAGAGTGGTGTGGTTTGGTGAGCCCCTGGGTTGCGGCGACGAGGGAGGTGCGTGCCACGCGGAGGGTTGAGCATGGCAAGCTTTGTAGATTGTGATTAAAGTAGGTGGGTACGCGGGTTCCTTGTGGTGCTTATCTTCGTGCTTCAAGACTTGTTTTCTCTCTTTGCTTAGTTCACTGTCGCTGCCTCTGTCCCTTCTCTATCCTATTTCAAGTCATTCGTTCACAACACCAACAGAAGAACGACTTAATTCTACATCTTCCATAATGCACCTCCCCAACGTCTCGTTACTCCCTCTTTCCCTCGTCCTCTTCTCAGCCACCCAAACTCTCGCCCAAACTTCCACAGACTGCGATCCAACCAAGAAATCCTGTCCAGCAGACACCGCACTCTCCGAGTCAGTTTACACCCACGACTTCACCACCGGTGCCGACGATGAGAACTGGAAAGTCACTGCTGGCGATGTGAAGTACACTTCGAAAGGAGCGGAGTTCACCATCAACAAAGCCGGAGATGCACCCACCATCCAATCGAACTGGTACATCTTCTTCGGTAGTGTGAGCTTCGTCATGAAAGCTGCACCCGGCAAGGGCGTGGTGAGCAGTGCCATTCTCGAGAGTGATGATCTAGATGAGGTAGATTGGGAGTGGCTAGGTGGACAGCCCGGGAATGTTCAGAGTAAGTCTATCCCCCTCCTTACATCCATACCCCTTCGTATCCAGCCATAAGAACCCCCCACTAACACACCCCGCAGCAAACTACTTCGGCAAAGGCAACACCACAACCCACGACCGCGAAGTCGACGCCCCAATCCCCGACACCCAATCCACCTCCCACAACTACACCATCGCGTGGACCTCGACCTCCACAACCTGGCTCGTCGACGGCACCCCCAAACGCACACTCTCTTACTCCGACGCAAACGGCGGCTCAAACTACCCGCAAACCCCCATGAACGTCCGCATCGGCATCTGGGCCGGCGGCGACCCCAACAACGCCGAGGGAACCATCGAGTGGGCCGGCGGCGAAACGGATTACAGCGCTGCGCCGTTCACGATGGTGGTGGAGAAAGTGGAGGTGAGGAATCAGAATCCCGGTTCCAGCTATCAGTATGGCGATTTGAGTGGGTCTTTTGAGAGTATTGTTGTTGATGGCGGGGATGGGAAAGTGAAGAAGAGTGGGAGTGAGGATGGTGATGGGGAGAAGAGTTCTAGTGCGAGTAGTTCGGGGTTGAAGACGGAGGCTAGTCCGAGTGCGAGTGCGAGTGCGACGGTTAATGTTAATGTGGATGGGGGTGTGGGCGGTGAGCATGCGATGGAGACGGGGAATGTTACAGGGAGCGCGAGTATGGCTAGTGTGACGCCGACGGGAAGTGCGACGGGCAGTGCGGCTGTGGCTGAGCAGACGGGTGAGTCTGGTGCGGTCTTGGGCAAGAGTCTCGGTGGAGGGCTCTTGTTGCTCAGCGCCATGACCATGCTGTGGATCTAGATTCTAGCCATAATTACTTAATTCATCAAGCCTTGGGACAAAGATCATGCTTTTGCGTCTAAACTCTTGCATATCGTTCAGTGTTCGCATATCTGTGTTGGAAGCCCAGATGCTGTGCGGAGTATCTACCCTTCGCGTAAACCAAAAAGTGTCGATGATCTCTTACAGGATGCAACGCTAGATACCTCCAACTCGTAACTAGAGCTATATCAAGACGTGAAAGGCCCTTGTTGCAGCATCTGCCAATACATCGAGTATGGAAACTCTGTTCGCACTGGAGGACGAATCAGGTCTTCCGGTAGGCAGTCGAAGCTCGGTTCATCCACGCTCCGGAATCCTGGAAAGCTAAGCCTCGTGCTCTCCTGCAACGCTGCAGCACCCCTTAGAACCGAATCTCCCTCTTTCTCGATCATCTTGCGGAGCATTATACCAACCACCGGAAGGATGCACGGATGCTCCCCTTTAAGCTTTTTCAGATGAAACAACATGGATAGGATAACGTTGGTCAACCAGATCCCTCCTTCGAACAGTGCCGCTGGATAGTCGAGTGGTGCAACAGCACGAGCGTACTTATGGACCTGCTGCAATATCCGGATACATCGCAGAAACAGCTCCATCACATCGAATGTGAGAGCTGTCTCGTCCTTGACAACCGCCTGCTTGAAGAGATGCAGCTTTTCGAGAGAAGACAACTTCTTGACTGATTTTTGAGACGTTTTGTGACCGGCTTCAAGCAGCATTTCGACCTTGACAAGAGTGGCTTTGCTTGGTTGGAGATCATTCGTGACTTTCTGATGCGTCAGATCGCGTGGATTCCTAGCAATGGACGACTCGAGATACTGAGCATGACACCTAAGGCGGCGTGGTGCACTAACGCGAGACAAGTATGCTGCGCCTCCACCCGGTGTGCTAGACCTGTAGCCTTTATGTGCTTCATGGTATAGGATTCCCATTACCAGCATAGCGCGTTTTCCGATTGCAAGGACTGGTTCTGGCTTCTTGCCCATGAAAATCCAATCGCTACCTTGCTGCTCAATAAGCCATTCCATATCAGCCCACTTCAGATTCTTGGGTAGATGTCCGGCGCATCGAGTGGCGTTGTATAGATGAGCCATCCCGATAATGTGAGCCTGGTTCGATGCAAGTGCGATGGCGAGTTCGTGATTGTCTTTGCGTATGGTAGCCAACAACAACCCGCAGAACGCGGGATCACACCTCAATAGTGAAAACCCGGGTATCTTACGGGGCTTGACTTCTGGAAACGCGCTTTCTTCATCAGCATCCAACGACATCTGAACGTTCTTGCTATCGATGTATTTCTCGATAAATTTCTTGTACGCGAAGGCATTTCCGCATTGGATGTCGTAGCCGTGAACCAATTTCTCTAGACCCTTGAAGTCGAGGAAGGACTGGTACCCTTCGAGAATCTGCCTTCCGGTTCTGTGGAGAAGCGATTCGCCCACAGACAGATGAGGCCCCAGCTCTCGCTGCATATCCCAGAAGATCTGCAGGGAGAACATGATCCAACTCTGTTGAAGGCCCTCAGAAAGCATGGCTCTTGCAGCCTTGTACACCATGTATTCATCGATGAGTCGAAGGTGCATAGGGGGTGATGCTGCAAGCTGCGTAACGCACTTGAGGAATCTCTTCTCGTCGTTGGTGAGCTGGAACTCTTCGTCTTTTTCTTTACCGAACGTGAGAAGAAGTATATCTGTGGTATGCACGCACATTACAGTGTCGAGGTGTAACATTTGCCTCTCTTCGTTGTAAGCATAAGGTTCGTCGTTACCGTCGGCTGCATCGAAGGCCGAACCTTGTCTAGTCGGGAGGCGTCTGCGGTATACGAAGTCAATCATATCGCTATGTATGCTCCGATTCTCTGAATCGTTGAATCGAGGGTTAGCTGCCTCAAACTCGTCGCTGACCTTCTTAATCATGTTCAAGGCGACGTTCATGGTAAGGGCGGCAGCCTGGACACCAATGTCGCCGTTCGCAAACTCACGCCAAGTGCGCCTGACTGCAATCCTGAGATCTGTAACGTCCTTCAGGAAGCAGTAGACAGCGAAAATGACGTCAGTATCAGACTCTTCGAGCTTGTACGTGACCTTCTTCGTCTTGGCGGGTTTAGCTTGGATCTCAGTAATCTCAGGTATATCGTCGGATCCTGAAAGCTCCTTCTCTTCTAGGACGTGGTATGCGTTGCCTGTGCGGAGGAGTCCAGTCTCCATGGTCTTGAGCTGCACTTTTTTGACTACCGGCTTCTTGGCCTTAAGGATTTCCAGAACGCTTTCTAATGTCTTGATGAAATGTGCGTGGCTTGCATTTTCTGCTTTGACCGCGTCATCCTCGGAATCACAGGCAGTCGCGTACCAGACTGCACACTCCCTGCGGCCTCGTATCACAGCCCGCAGGGTTGTCAAGACCGAGGCTGGGACGGAGAGTTTCTTGTCGCTGACGATGGCAGTAGCAAGAGTAACAAACGATCTTGTCGCGATTCGGCAAGTGCGTGGAGCATTCCTTGCCTCCTTCCTGGCAGTTCCTTTCAGCCTGCCTCCCGGAGGCGGTATCGCGGTATCGCTGAACACCTTGTCCACTGTACCAGTGGAGCGGGCTGTCTCAGCTAGCCATTGAACGAGACTTTCGGTACCCCTCTTGTACTTGCGATACGCATCGGCTAGCAAGGGCGTGGGCGCCATTCTCGGCGACGGGAATGGTGTGAGTCTGGCGGTAATCTGTAGTTGTTGTGTCGCAAGCTCTCTGAAATCGATGGGGTGGGTAGAGGGAAGGGTAAAGCTGCGTAGGAATGCTAGGCAAAATCCGCTTGTGTGCACTGGCGGTGAAGGTGGGCTTCAGAGCAGAAAAACCTGTTGGGTAGGCAACCGTGACAAACGGAGCCAAAGGCATTTCGCGCAGGACGCGGTGACAGAGCGGTCTCGCACACAAGCAAATGGAAGCAAGCCAATCGATGATTCGAAAAATATACCAGAAAATCATGTAGTGCAACTGTGCTCTTTCGACGTCCTTGCTCCTTCCAAGGCAAGATGACTAAAGAAGGTGAACGCTATGATTCCAAAGCCCCGAGCAGCACATTGTCTGTGATTTTTATGCACGCGGCCGATGATGATGACACAAAGACATAAGAGGAATGCGAGAGCCCTAGGTAATATGAGGATACGGCGTAACATGAGGACAACAGGATTGTGTTTCACGATTGCTAAAGACTGTCGGGAATGGGAGCTTTGCCTTGTTGGCCAGAGGCCGCTACGATGCGAACATATCTTCTCAAGCGGCTCCTTGAATAGTGACAATTCTCTCCACGTCCAGGTATGCGACCTTTTGCCATATTCCATTAGCTTGAAGTCATTGAGAGATGAGTTCTGATCAGAGCTGGCAATCGTTCGGGTTAGCCATCTGCCTGCAAGTCGGCATATGATAACCAAAAGCTGCGATTGCGGTGCCGGTACCAGGTCTGCAGTTCGTTTGAGATGAAGCGTGCGAAGTGTTGTTTTTGAGAAATACGGTCGTCTAGGCCAAGGGACAGTTGTCTATCCCGATGTCTTCCGGTGGCGAACGTGTCAACGCACGGTCCTGTCGAGGTGGGGCTCCGGCTCGCTCGCAGCCTGCCTTCGTTCATTGCGACCACAATTTCTGCAAGAGCCGTGAACAAGACCGTCGCAGTCTTTCGCTATCTTTGCAACCGTCGGAATAATTCCAGCTACTCGCCTCGGATATGAACGTCACCTCAGCATCCTGCAGACTATCCGCTACTGCATCGCGCCTCAAAATTCGTGGGTTTACAGACATTCTGAAAGCCCGCTTAGCATGCTATCTCATAGCACTGTCTAGTTAGACTGTAATAACTATGAAGCATACAGGATAATTCTGATTCTCATTGACACTGTAGAAGTCGTAGCAAACCAACGCGACCCAGTTCCGGGCCCCAGTCTGGATCAAAGGCGCGTCTTCTTATGAGGCAGTCTTTTGGATTTCCGGTGTAAGCAGTATGCTCGAATCGAGAATGGCTCGTAGCCCTTCTGCCTTAAGCTGCCCCGCTCGGCTTGCACACGCACCGCCTCTATGAGCTACCTGCTCATATTTGTCGTCATCCGTGCCCTGGTACCGCCCCAATCCTTCTAGTCGTCAGCAATACTAGGTCCACATTTCCGCTACCTTATCTCTTCACGCGGAACTTCATACGAACCAGCAGCCACCCGAAAAAATTGGTTTCGAGCGTTGGCATACGCATGTCTCGTTCCTTTCAGTACCGGCCTTTGGACCGACAGACTTCCTCAATCAGACTCATACGACTCCTAAGCAAAAAGTCCGCCGGCGGTCACGTTCAATGCAAGATCAAACACGCTACTACAGAAGACTCATACACCTGTCTCTCATACGTATGGGGCGGTGATGACGAACGCTATACCATTCTCATGGACGGCAAACCCTTCAAAGTGCGTCACAACCTACATCGATTTCTCACACAGGCGAGACGAATCAAGCATTTATCACGTGCGTGGATCTGGATCGACGCACTCTGCATCAACCAGAACGACTCTTCCGAACGCAATCACCAGGTACAACAAATGGGTGTGATTTTCAGCCGAGCGAAGAATGTGGTGTCATGGCTGGGAGATGACGTCAACATCGCCGAATTTTTGGAGTACATGCGACCACGTACTATGAGCGAAAAGTGCGCAAAAGATAAGAAGAAACCGACTTTGGGACATCCTGAATCTGGGCAGGGCTTTCACCATCTTTGCGTTGCTGAGTACTGGGATCGGGCATGGATTACGCAAGAGCTCGGGCTTGCACGGAAGATAACGCTCATGGCCGCTGATATAGAACTGGACGGTTCGTTATTCCCAGTAGTTCCAGGCTCGGAAAGCTACCCTAGACGACTTGAACTTCTCCGCCAATCTATCACTATGGACTGGAAGGGTAGAAGTCTTATCTATCTGATGAACCGATTTAAGCTCAAGGAGGCACACATCAGCCGAGATCGTGTCTATTCACTACTTGCGCTTTGCGGCGAAGGGAAGGATCTACAGGTCGACTACAAAGCTACGGATCTCAGGGTGGCAAAACATATCATAAGGTGTTGCAAGGAGTCGTTCTGCTTGTGCGCCACTAACGTGGTTGCATTCATTCTACAGCTGAAGTCTCCGGATCCGAGCGATGTGGCTTGGAACGATAGGCTCTCATCGTTTGCAACGATGACGCTACCTATCGTTTCGAAAGATTTTCTCCGCGCCTCGTGCTCAAGCCAATCATATCATGATTGCTATCCAAGTTGCAACGGTAAACTGCAATCCCATTTACCGGGCTTCGTGGTAGTATCGCCTTCTAGTAAGCTACTGTCGATACATCTCTATCTGGGCAGGATATGCGAGTCCTACGAGTATACTTTCGTCAAGCTTGACGAGGTAGCTCACGTTCCCGGGTTCGCTGGCCGATGGAGTAGAAGAGTACGCTCCCTGGAGCTGGAATCCACGGAGCTCACCGTGCGACCCTACGACTGCTCCTTGCGATTGACGAACGACAAAGAGAGCTATAAAGCGAGGTTTTCTTTCGATTTCCTTGTGAAACTCGCCCAACTTGATCGAGACTATCGCAGCGAGCTGTGTGCCCGTGTAGCTGATGTAGGGACAAAATCGGCATCGTCACATGACGGCCCTGCGCTGCGGCTGCTCTCTTCGCGTCGTTCGCGCCACGCACGGGTAAACTAAGCTAATGACAATATCATCTGTTCGTTCTTAGCTACTCTTCAGCGCTGAAAATCAATCCTGGTCTGTCGACCACCCTAACAGCATAACCAAGTGTAACCTTTTCTCACCATATCGCACCTGCGAGTAGGGAACCTGGAGCTCGTATCGTCATGTTCGTATCCGCGGACTGCAAACACATTCAGCAGCACTGACTGTGGGACCAATTATACACAGCTTTGGCCATATAAGGTTTTATGTCCGCCTGGCGCAGAATAGCTGCGGAGCTAAGGAAACGAGTGTGTACGAATTATTGAACGAGAGGATGCTTGCGTGCAGCTACGTAGCTCTGCACAGCCCCACTCGCGGGCTATGCCATTTACCTGCCTAGGCTCCAACATCCCATAGTCCTTGTGCACACACACTCCACAACTCACGACAGCGCGAAGTCGACTTCTATATTCACATCTTTCCAGTGCTGAGACATTCGACGATGGGAAATCGTGTCCAGTCAAGCTCCGATGACGTATCGCGACCGCAACCCCCAGCCGGAACATTGGTATACGCTCCCCTCGACCATGGCAAGGCATCCATTCGCCTAATCCGCGTTCTTGCAACAAGAAGCCACGAAGGTTACATCCAGTGCGAGATTCGACATGCTTCCATCGACGACTCGTACATCTGTCTCTCGTATTTATGGGGTGAGCCAGGAAGGGAACAATGTATCGTGGTCAATAACAGCATCATGAGAGTACGATGTAATCTTCACGGCTTCCTTGAGGCTGCGACGCGAAAAGAGCGACTGCATGAACAATGGCTGTGGATCGATGCTCTGTGCATTGATCAAACCAACGTTGCGGAGCGCAACCATCAGGTTCAACAAATGGGCCTTATCTATTCTCGCGCGAAAGAAGTGTTATCGTGGTTCGGAGATGAAGAAAACATCACTGGATATCTGGAAGTCCTGGTACACAATCTCTCTCGTCCTACACCAAAGGACTGGTCTCATCACAATTTCATCAACTCCAAATATTGGTATCGCGCTTGGATTACACAAGAGATAGCCCTCGCACGGAAGGTTACCTTGTGCGCTGGTGATGTAGAACTAGCCTTCGCCTTGTTACAATCGCAGTTTCATGTTCTCCCGCTAGCGATCACGGCACTGTTACCTGGGGCTACACGGACTTTAAAGGGTCGAAGCATAATCCATCTACTCGATACATTCGACTTCAAGGATTCCTGCGACCGTCGGGACCGCATCTACTCTCTCCTTTCCCTGTGTGGCGATGGATCCGATCTGCAAGTTGACTACAAGTGCTCGATTGACACACTCGCACAATCAACTTTGCAGTGTTGTAGGCGATCATTTTGCTTATGTGCCGTGCGGGTTGTGGCTTTTGCCATGAACTTACGGGACAGCCATCGAGATTATTGGAGCTGCGGTACTCATCTCTCAGGGGACAACTATCGAGCCGATATCGTTTTGTCACAAGAAGTTGCCTCGGACTATTTTGCGTACATAACTTTGAGCTCGTTTCAGAGTAGCCCTCAATCCCGGCCATGCCCTTTCGAGTTCTGTCAACCTTGCAACTGCAAAGCAACTACTTTATCGCATACCTTAGGGTTTGTGAACCAATCCCCACACCATAACGCGTCACACGTCGTCCTCTATTCGCGAAATCTGTGCGACTCGCATACATATACTCGTATAGAAATCACTGTGAGAAAGGACGGCAGTCACCCTACATGGAGCGTGATCGCCTGGGTGGATGGTAAGGAAAAGACTATAGAAGATGGCCAACACGCGGGCTGCAGTGTCGTTCCTCATAACAACATTAAGTGCAAGGTTTATTTCTCATTTGATTTTTTACTTCAGATAGTATATCGCATGGTGCGTATAAGACCCTGCAATCGTGTGGTTCATCATCGGATCAACACTTCGGCGCGCATCCGTGACAAGGGCTTCCAACTATGCAACTAAAAGGTGCGCTCTCGATGGCGTGGCATGAGAGTCAATGTCTGTATACGCTTGTCTGTTAAGATCATCTCCTTGGGTGGTATATGCTTCGCGACGCAGCGTAACACAAGCTAGTTTGAGACAGGAGGACGCGCTTTACCGTCGCCTGGGTATACATCCTACGTTTTCACGTCTGAGCGAAAGAATGGCTCTGGGTTCATGCTATATGCATTGAATAAAGGGCTGTTTCTACTTTTACGCGGAAGAAGTCGCATCGTTCAATCATGCCCCTTCTTCTAACTCAACATTGACATCAACCCCATGATTTTCGAGCAGCAGTAGCATAGACTCCAGTCCATCCTTTTTCGCTCTTCTTACGCACTCCTCTGCTGTCCCAGGGGAACGCAGATCCGCTCCTCGTTCGAGGAGGAACTCAAACAGTGCTGTATGTTCTGCGGCGATTGCTCCGGCGAGAGGGCTGTCCTTGCCAATGCTTTCGTTGACGTCTACGCCGGCGTCAAGAAGGAGCCGCACTACGTCCAGATAAGGTCCTCTTTCGATATTCGCAAGAAGCTTAGCATGTGCTGTATAGTATCTTCCTGCATCGACAAGTGCCTCGCTCGGCTTGACTCCGCGATCCAGCAGCATTTGCACGAGCTTCCCATGACCGCGGCGCGCCGCACCTTCGAGAGTGATGTTTGGATTCGCACCATTGTCTAACAGAAGCTGGACAATGGCTACGTGGCCACGTTCGCTAGCGTACTTGACAGCTATATGGAGGATGCCAGTTCGATCTCCATTGGCATACTCGCCGATTCGTAGGAGATGCGACACCATGTCTATATACCCAACTTTTGCGCTGCCGTAGAATTTAATGTCCATAGTATCACTTGGCGTTCGTCTTAAGCCTTGAGCCGTGCGCATAGTCTGGATAAGGTCATAAATCTCAGGATTATGACCGCCGTCGAGAGTGAAGTTCAGCAGCCTTTTGTTCCCCTTGACATCGGATTCGAAATTCCAATGCCACTCTTCGCTACGATACCCATGGAGGAACCGAACGATGTCTATCCTGCCAGCTTGTGCTGCATGTTTGAAAAGCTCGAACCTAACCTCTGGGCCGGACTCAGATGGTGCGTTTGTCATGAGGTAGTCAAGAAGTTCCTCGTTGCCGAGCTTTCCTGCCAGCTCAAAGAACGTTCCAAATACGCAGCTGTTTTCAGGGCATGTAGTTTTTGACAACATGGCATCCCGTAGCGCCGCAGACCGCCGAATGTACGAAAGGCTATTGGTGCAAAGCGCCGCACCAAAGAGCTGTTTCTCGAATCCGGGAGAATCCCACTTCTGTGAGCGGTTGAATTCGTTTCTCCAGCGGGACCGGGAATCTGCGCCGATTCCTATCGTTGCGCATAGTGTCTGGACCACATCCGTAACGACACCTTCATCTTCCTCGTGGATGTCGCGCATCAATGATATCTGCAGCGCCACGTTCCGGACTTCGTTTAGGAAGAGGTTTCCGTTCAAAGCCTCATGCATGATTCGGTATACTCGATAAGATTGGAAGAAGTGAATTTCTTCCCAAGAGTAGGGAACGCGAAACATGATTCCATCGAGCAGGCGGAAGATATGAAGTGCGCGCGTCACCTCACTCGCGAAGTAATCTAGCGGCTGTCAGTGTGGAATCTCAGATCATGATGGACTGTTTCCGTACGGTTTATCAGTCTCAATCGCAAACCTCTTTTCGTTCCCCGGGCGAGAATGGCATAGTGTAGGATCGTTTCGAAAAGCTCTCTTGGAAGATCAAGCAGCTTCATCGCGCTCCAACAGTTGTAAATTTCAGGAAAATCTGCTGAGGATGACTGCGCAATGAACGTGCAGTTACGCTTAGATCAGGAAATGACTGTGTTTAGCCTGGAATGTATCTGTCGCGATGAGAGAGAGGCATGGCGGGGCGTTCTGCGGTGTTCGCCATTGCGGCACGGACGTGGCTATCTGGTGGTAAGCTTTGCATAGCTTAGGAGCCAATAGCAGTCGTGGTACGCGAAAGTGATTATGAATGTGCCTGGTATGTGAAACTCACCCTGCAGCAGGGCCTATATGGCTTGAGAGAAGACTAGCCCAACTGGTACTTTGATGCCATTATGTCATGTGCTCAGTGTGTATGGATGACCAGGAGATTCGCAGTCTTATGATGCCAAGCTTGGCTCATCGTGCTGCCGTGCTCTTGCAGTAAAAATGGAGAATCAGTGTCAACACCAACACTGGCGATGATATGTCATTTACAATTGTACCTCCTCGTATCTAATACCTCATACTCCTCACCCCCTTCTTGTGACTAGGACTATCCATCCAACTCTCCTTGAACCTATCCTCTCCGTCATCGTCCTGATCCACATCTCCGAGATCGATACCCGTAACACCATCCACATCTTCGCCGTCACTTCCAAACTCTTCCTGACCACCAACGCCGCCTTCAGGACTCCAGACCGGACTTGTGGCAATCTTCGGTCTTGACTTGAACACCCTATCGTAATCCACTTCGTCACTGAATAGTTGCTCGGTGGGTGTACGCTCGATGCTCTCGAGCTTTGCTTGTTCTAGGAGTTCGAAGGATTTGCGATTCCGTGGTGTATCGAATTGGTTGACGGGGAAGAGTGATGATCGGCTAGATTTACGCTGTTCCTTCTTTGCTGTGGCGGTGGGGCGGGGGTTGGATTGCATGGCTTCCATGGTGAGCCGGGTTCGTTCGGCCAGTGTTGCGCGTCGGTCGCCGTCTTCATCTCCAGCAATCGAAGGAATCGGTGGTGGTCCCATAGATGGTAGCGGTAGATCAGGTGACTCTGGAACAGGTTCGAAAGAGTTTGTCCGTGCCATCGTCATACGTGTGCGTTCAATGAGTGAAAGAGACATGCGTGGTTGAGGCTTCTTGACCGGAGATGGGGTCGCATTACCGATGGAGTTGATGATCTGGTCGGCAAGTGCTTCTTCAGCATTGAATTCTGGGGGATCAAAAGTTGGGATTGGCGGTTCAGAGGGGTATTCTGGTGATGGCTCAAGCAGCTTTTCAGGGGAGAGATCCGTTTTTTGCTCTGAGTAATTAGTAAGTGTCTTGGCAGCTTCAGACGATGAGTTATCGACGACGGGCTCGGAAACAGCAGATCTAGTCTCCAGTACTGGTGTGCGCTCGTTATCAGTCTCCGTCGGTGATGCGTTGTGCTGGGTCGTAGCTCTACTCGACGCAGATGATTGACCAATTAGTGTGGCATCTGAGTCGATTGGTGTGGCAGTTGTCGGAACGTGCCGAGATGGTCTGGGTAAGACCGGGACATGTTCTAACGTGCTTGGTCTTGATGGTGATTGTAATTTGACAGGCTTGGCTGGGATCACTGGTGCTTTGCGTATCGTCTCCGTCTGAGTAGATTTCCTTGTGAGAAGTGGTGGGCGAGCAGTCTTTGCCGTCGAGGTACTTCTATGATGTATAATTGTAGATGCAGTACTAGCCCTGACTTTGGCGGCTCGCGCCAGCTCACTGTCCATATCAGACAGGATGTCCTGAAACTCTGTTCGCATAGTCGGCCGCTTTACACTCGTAGTTTCTGCTGTGTGCTTCGCCGACGGCAATTGATATTGCGAGTGGTCATCGAAGTGGAACTCATTTACTGGCGCCGTAGTCTGTCCGCTTCCTGATGTTCCTTTCCCTGACTCGTCGTTTTGTAGCTCAGCATGGAAAGCCTTCCACTTTTGTAACCTCTCCTGCTGCTCTTGCACTCTTGCTTGGAGATTCTCCAGTAATCCAGTTTCAGGCGCGACGTCTTCTAGTTTTCTGCCTTTTTCCACCATATGCAAGACTTTGTCGAAACGGCTGTTTAGGAACGCATCGTCCGCCTGTACGCTCTCGCCGCGTAGCATTACGTCGAGCCACTGTTGGTTGCCAACCCAGTTGTCCTTGAGCTGTTTCTTGATGGCATTGGCTTCTTTCTGTGGTATCGCTGGCTTTTGCGCTCGAGGGGTATCTTTGCATTTGCGTATGCGACCCCGGATATCTGCTGCCTTTCTGTCCAGAAGACCATGGAATTCCATGTACTTCAGCCTCTTCTCTTCTTTCTGTCTCAGCACGTTGACGAGCGCTGCCTTGTGTGCGATAGCTAGGGGCAGTAATGATCGTTGCTGTTCGACTGAGAGTGTTGACGCTGTCGCCAGTTTTCTTGCGACAACGGCTTCTCTGTCACCTCCGTCTTGCGCTGCAAGAACCCTTTTGAGTACGACATTCGAAAATATAGCCAATATCTCGTAGAACTTCTCGCCCTTGCACTCGTCAAGCATTGTCTTCCTAAGAACCGACTCTCTTCCCAGAACGCCGTTCTTCTTCAATTCGTTCAGACATCGGTATAGCGCAGCGCGGAGGTTCAACGATTGGAGTGGTTCGAGTGGCGGGAAGAAGGGTTGGAGTTTCTGTAGCTGAGTCAGACATAGATCAGCGTGAGGTTTCATCCCAGCATACCTGTGCTGTCTCATTGGGATCCCATATTTCGAAGAGTCGAAATAGTGCCCATTCAGCCCCGCCAATTCTCTGTCGCTGGTCTGCATTCTTGGCCGAGAAAGTTTGTATCGTGATTTCAGGCCAATCCGGTCGCAAATCCAAATCCAACAATCGCAAATTGGTTACGAACAGGCGAATATCGGGCGCTGCTATTGGGTTCACTGCCTGAGGTTTGGGAATTGTCTTGACCGACGCGGTGCGCGCATGGCCGCTCATGGTAGTCGCGGTGGCCGCAGAGGCGGTTGAGGGCGGTCGAGACATGTTCGCGACCGCAGGGCATACATTCGCGCGGTGACCCTGGTCAATGTCCCTGAGACTTGAGGTGCATGCGTGGTGTTGCGGTGTGACGGGACCCTTGCGTTGTTTGCCAAGGCGGGTGTTATCGATAGGTCCGTTCGCGCCTTCTGTTCCCTGTCTGACTTTCGTCACTTGTCCCGCCATTCTTCACTCGCCAAACAGTCACCGTTTATAAGACAATCACGCACCCACTGGGCTTCTATAAACCTCCGACCCCAAGCCGCATTCGAGATACCACGTAATCATGACAGTCGACGAAGCAACCCAGGTCAACGGCGTGCCCGACCCTAACGCCGGTGTACTTGACGCAAAGAAAGCAGAACAGAAGAAGTGGACAGTCGAGAGTGGTATGTCATGAACAAGCGATAGCTCGTCCGTATGCGACACCTCTCTTACTCCTCATGCCCTGTATCCGCACATCACTAACATACCTCAAAGTCCTTTCAGAGAACGATCTTAAGTACGCCGAAAACACCGACTCACCGCTCCCCTTCTTCCACCTCCTCGAGCGCCTAAAGACGACCAAACGTGCAGGATGGCAGCGTTTCGAAATCGGCGATGGCGAGTCCATATCCGACCACATGTACCGCATGAGCATCCTCACCATGATGGCTCCTGCCTCGATAAGCTCCAAGCTCGACATCGCGCGATGCTGTCGCATGGCTGTTGTCCACGACATGGCTGAGGCGCTTGTCGGTGACATCACACCCGTAGACGGAATCTCCAAGGAGGAGAAGAGCAGGAGAGAGACCGAGACCATGGACTACATCTGCACAAACCTGCTGGGCAAGTTCAACGGTGGACTCAACGGCCAGGACATCAGGGCGTTATGGCAGGAATACGAGGACAGCGAGACGGCTGAGTCGCACTTTGTGCACGACATTGACAAGATTGAGCTTCTCGTTCAGATGGTCGAATACGAGCGCACGTCCAAGTGCGAGAATGATCTTGGGGAATTCCAGTGGGTCGCAGATGTTATCAAGAGCGAGGAAGTCAAGGCATGGGCGCAGCAGATCATCCGTGAGAGGGAGCAGTTGTGGAGCGATGCCGGCAAGATAGCAAAGCCTGCTAGTGCGTACAAGAAGTCTTGAGGGACAACGGCGCATGGTGCCGAGCGCACTCGCATTACGATAGACGGGCTCCTTTACTGGCGCATTTCATGGGGTACGACGGTTTAGTAGATGGTAATTGCATGTCTAGAATTCATCTTCTCGTATGTAAACATCATTCATCTCTCAGTGATGTTTCAACTTGACATTAACAACAACTCTAGCACTTAAGAATTAGACAGGCTAATCAATCTCCTCTTCTTCACCTCCCTACTCGGCGTCCCCGCGAGCCTAGGCATACCTCCAGCCACTCCATTATCCCCAAAACCATAATCATGCTGGCTATATCCACTACTCCCACTCGCGCTATTCCAAACCCCCTTCGCCCCCAACCCCCCATACTCACCCTTCCTAATCTCATTACCAGACCTGCGTCCATGCCAGTAACACAAGTCCGCGCTGGGCCCCCTATACTTAGGATGCAGAGGGCACAGCGGACTATTAGGAAGGTGTTCAGGGACGAGCCATTCAAACTTTCGTCGCTCTTCTTCTTCTTGGCGGGCGAGCGCTGCGAGAGTGCGTTCGTCGGGCGTGTCGGGGTAGTGCGATTGGTGGATGCGGGACCAGACGTCGTGGCCCAGCATGGGGGATGTGGCGGCTAGGGAGGGACTGGCTGGTGGTTTTACGCCAAGGTAGCCTGCTGCGTTGCCGATTTCGTTGCTTGTGCTTGCTGTGAGGGTACTGCTCGGGCCAAAGTCAACGGGTGGGTTGATAAAGTCGCTGCGGGGGCCGGAGGGGCCTTCGTCTTCTGCTTCGTCCGAGGGGTTGTCGATGTCGTTTGCTAGGCTCATGAGTAGGGCGTCGGAATCCCAGTAGCCGCCTGGACTGGACTTGGGCTTGTTGCGTGTGTTGATTGCGCTGCCACCGCCGTGGACGTCGAAGAAGAAGTCTGCTAGCTTGCCTTTGACTTCGCCGTTTGAGTCGAACATTGGTGGAGTTGGTACGCGTTGGAGACCCGGTGGGATGAAGGCTGGCGGAGCATGCATCTGTGCGAGCGACTTTACTGGAGGTACCTGTTTGCCCCGAGCCGGGAAGAAGGAGAATGGAGTTTGTTGTTTGGTAGCCTCTGTGCCGTTTTGGTCGGAGATGCGGTTTGAGCGTCGGAAGGGATTGAAAGAGAAGCGGCGATTGAGAGATTGCGCGGGTCCAGGAGAGGGTGGTGCATCGTCACTCGATTTGTTCAGCCATAACCAGCGGCGCGAACGTGTCGCCTTGGATTCGCTCGCTATTTGCTGCAACTCTGCCTTTGTTCGGGCTTGCTGTTCTCTGTATATATTCTCTTCTGCTGGGGTCCAACTCCCATCTGGTGTTTTGGCCACCGTGGAATCGCTGGCACTCGTACCACTCTTCTCACTTCTGCCACTTCTCGTTCTTTTCGATCGCGGACGATCAATGTAACACCGATCTCGTACTTTCGGTGGCGGTCGTTCGAACTTCGGGGATTGCGACGAGAAGATCGCATCGGTATCGGGCAGGAGACCTACGCCACCTTTGTTGTCATTCCTCAGCGCTGAGGTGCTGTCCCGAATGTAGTCTTCTTCGAGGATTGGCGTAGCTTTGGCCATTGGCATTGGCTCCCACTTCGGCTGCTCTTTGCGAATCCACGGTGTTTTCGGGCTTCGCGCGCGTGGAGCACCGAGGTTGGCCATAATATCGACGGGTGAGCGGCCGCGAGCAGGTAAGTCTGGAATGACGGTTGGCATGGAAAGATCGAGATTGACCTTTCTGCGGTCCCGCAGTCCGCCTTTTCCCGTTGGAGACTGTGGGCACGATGGGGTTTTTGCAGTTTTTGTTGGCGTTGTTGGCTCTTCGATCACGACGGATGGCTTTGATGCTTGCTCGTACGACTCCTTCGCTTTGACAACAGGAAGCGGTGCGAATGAAAGCATGCGGTCCTTCTTGTGTAATTTAAGCGGACCTCCTTCCTGGGGATCTCGCCGGTCTTGGTCATCTCTGCTTTCGGGCAGGTGAAGCATTCTGAATTCTGGTACGTGCCGTACGATGCCCTTGGCAAAAGCTGCGATAGATGACCTTCTGTGATCGCGGACGTAAGAATCATTGGTTTCCGTGGAAAAGGAACCCGTTCGAGCTGTAGTTTCAGAATTGCGCGACTCCATACTGTCGATATGCTGCAGCTTGCTGTTTTGGATGTGGTCTGCATCGTCGATGGTCGTCCTTCGAATTATCTCTTCCAGCGGTGGAGGTGTTTTCGGACGTTCCTGCTCCATCGCCCTTGGGTTGCGACTGTGCCTGCTCTCATTTCCGAGGCTTGCTCGATGGTCCCAGCTAAACCCCTCACGTCTGTCGACGTGCCGTCTTGGGGTGGTTCCTTCGCCATTCTCTGACGACTCCGTGCTAACAATCTGGTCGGCATGTTCTTGAAGTGAGGTGTAGTGTCTAGTGAGAGAGGTTGGTGAGCTCGGGCCCAGGAAGCTACCGAGATCGTGTGCAGAGGGTGCGATCAGCCCTGGTATGCCCGAAGGTGTGATGGAAGCATACGCGGCGGTATCGGTTGCGTGGGCCCTGGTCAGTGGTGCAGACAGCATGAGCGGACCGGCGATGAAAGCCGCTGTTGTGTATTTGAAGCGAATGCGCTCAGTCGATCACGCATCTAGCGGGCTGTATGTTAATTAGCAACCCGTGAAGTTAATAGGTGTATCGTAGGTGGGTGCGCAGAAAGAATAGGTAGTGCGCAACTGTAGGAAGCACGGTGTTGCTCTGAACTGGGATGTAGAGGCAGCTTGTATCTTTGGTTTCCGCATCAGGAAGGAGACTTGGACGACAAGACATCTTAACGAGGAAGTGGCCGTTTGGGCCGCGGATGTGCATACCAACTTCCCAACCGGGACATTAGTGTCATAAACAAGACTCCACCAACACCATTCTATGCAAAACTACGCGGATATCTTTCCACTCCGCAAACCAAGTCATGCAAACCGGGTATCCCAACCATGCCTCATAACACATTACGCAAACATCAATACCTATCCAGATGATCCCGACGACGCTTGCACCACACTAGTGCCGTCGACAAACCGTGTGCGGAAGATGCGGTTTGCATTTTGGAACATGCCGTCCTTCAAACTGACGACGATGAACTGCGATCCCTTGAAACGGGTCTTGAACAAGCGACCGATATTTTGTGTGTGCGACAAGTCAAGCGCGGCATCAACTTCGTCCAGAATGTACATGGGTGCAGGCTTGAACTGGAGGAGGGCCATGATGAGGGATAAGGCGATAAGTGATCTAGAAAATGTTAGCGCATGTGATCCGGGCGAGTACGGGTGAGTGCATACCTTTGACCACCACTCAGCTCTGTCAGTGACTGCTTCCACACCTTGCCCAGCATGACTTTGACTTCCAGACCATCAGAAATTGTCTTGCCCTCAGGAGGATCCAATTTCGCGAAACTGCCTGGCAGCAGCTCGTTGAAAATTTGACCAAAATCGCGATTGACAATTGTCCAGGTCTTGTGCAGCGCCTCTTTCTTGTACTCATCGAGCTTGACGATGGTCTCTTCGATCTTCGATTTGTCTCGGATGACTGTCGACATGTTCCGCTTGAGGCTGGCCTCTTTCTTCTCAACGTTGTCGATCATAGCCATGACCTTAGGGTTGATCTTATTCTTTTTCTGCTGGAAGTGCTCTTCCAAGGACTTCCGCCTGGTTTTCGCGTCGGCCATGTTCACGCCCTTGAAGTCATAGACTGTTCCGGCACGTCCAAAGAGCTCGGAATCGCTCGCGATGAACTCGTACTCCTTCTCGAGCGCCTTGACATGGCTAGCTGCTCCTTCCTGTTCTTTGTGGAACCTTTCGATCTCATGGCCAAGCTTCTGTTGTTCCAGACCGCCTTCAGTGATGGACGAGTTCTTCGACCTTATCGCGTCTTCAAGTGAGCGAAGTTCTTCGTCGAAGCCAGTGAGTTTAGCTTGTTCGTCTCTCAACTGGGCTGCTGCTAAGTCATGCGCGTCCTAACGAAGTTAGCATCGACAAGTGACGTCGGTCTAGAAAACTTACCTGTACACGAGATTGTTCAGCTAGCAACTCGTCGACTTCTGCTTGCTGCGACTGCAGATTTGTCTGAACCTCTTCAAGCTGCTCTTGTGCTGCTGCCAGGTCGCTCCCGCATTGCTCGGACTCGACCATAGCTTCGCGCATCTCAGTCTGCAGGGGCTTGATCGAAGCGTTATTCTTATTCAAAGCCTTCTTGAGCTTGTCCAGCGATGACTGTAGTTCAGCAAGCTTGCTGTCCTTGTTGTTGCTGAACTCGCTCATGTCGCGTTCGATGCGTTTGACGTCCTTGTTGGCCTCGTCTTGTCGGGTCTTTGCCGCTTTGATGTCTTCCTTGAGCTGAGCAATCGTCTGCTTCATCTCTTCTACGGCTTGGATGATCTATTCTGTAGTTAGTAGAGTCCCAGGTTTCCAATTCCAAGAGTCATCACTCACAGATGAAGAAGAGTTACTACCAATCTGCTCCTCGGTGAGCTTGATCTCGTGCCTCTTGAGGTCGAGCTCCTGCTTCGATTTACGAGCAGCATCCAACTTCTTCTTCTCTTTTGCCATGGTGGCCTGTAGCGACTGAAGCTGGGCTTCTTGCGAACTCAGCTCTGTCGTAATCTCGTTAAGCTTTTGGAGGGTAATGAGAACTCCGCTAGACTGAGGTGCGCTACCACCAGACAGAACACCAGCTGGGTCGTATGTGTCACCTTGTAGAGTGACACTCTTCATGCGCACTGCTGGATCGAAGGTCACGCGCTTAGCGGTCTCGGCGTCCTCACAGACGAGTGTGGATCCGAAGACGTACTCCATGGCGGCGTTGACCTCGTGCTCGTATCCGATCAACGACAAGGCCAGGTCGACCTTTCCTGGTGCGATCTTCTGCGCAGCCCCAATCTTCTCTGCTGACGCCTTGAAAGCTGCAATCTTGTTAAGCGGGATGATTGTCACTCGCTTCTTCAGTTTTCCATTCTCGAGAAGTTGCTTGCCGGTAGCAGCGGAGTCGACAACCACGTTGTACAGCCGACCACCAGCGCAGATCTCCAGAGCAGTACCTGCTCGGGTATGCTCCTTTTCTAGGGTGAAGAGCTGAGCGACAAGACCTTTCACTTTAGACCGATCGAAGTTCGGGGAGGGGTCGTTGTAACTGAAGTCGATGTTCGCAACCTGCCGCCTCATGCCGTCTGCTTGTTGGCGGAGTTCGCGTATGCGTGCCTGAAGATGCGACTCTTGCTGATACATATCGGCTTCCTGACCTTCGTTGTAGCCAAGCTTCGCAAGGTCCGCTTCTAGCTTCTGAGCTTGGGATTTCAACGCCTCGAGGTCTTTGAGGAGCCCGGAATTCTGTTCTTTGGCCTTTTTCGCCTTCGGCTCGTCTTCCTTGATCTGCTTCTCAAGATGCGATATCCGAAGTTTGCTCTGCTCTTGCTCGGTCGCGGCTGCGCTTGCGCGATTCCGGGCGTCTTGCAGTTGGCCCTGGTAACCACCCTCCTGGCCTTCTTTGGAGGCCACACCTGTTTGTAGGGTTTGCAGAAGTTCTTCTTTCTTCTCTACCTCCTCTGTCTGTTTCGCCAGCTCGGCGTGGGCTGTCTGGTACTTCTCTTGCAACTTCTCGTACGTCTGCTTCTTCTCCTGGAGTAGCTTCTCCAATTCTTTGACACTCTTCTCGACGCCCTCCTTCCGTTCTACCTCTTCGGTCATGCTCGTCGTTTTCAGGTCTAGCACTGTCGTCAGGCGGACAATCTCGTGCGAATGCGTCTTGACTTCTTCTTCCAGAGCCTGGAACTTTCCGCCCTTGCGCAGCTCCTTCTCTCGTGTTGCCTTTGTCTGTTTGATGTCCTCTTGGAGGTTCTCAATCTCCTTCTTCATGCGCACAGCAGACGCGTCGAGGTCTTTCGCCCTTTGCTTCTTGGCTTCAAGGTCCTCGGCCGATTGTTGTAAGCGCTCATTGTATCGTATGTAGTCGTATGCGACGACTAGCTTCGTAAGGCGCTCGAGCTCGCTCTGTGTCTGTTGGAAGTCCAGGAAGGCACGCTTCTCCATCCGCAGTTTCTCGAGCTTCGGGTCGATTTCGTCTCGCAGTAATTCCGTAATCTCCTGCACTTTCATTTCCTTCTTAGCCATGGTCTTGTATGCCTTGTCCCGCCTGTCCTCGAACATGCGCGTTCCAGCAGCCTCTTCCAGCATAGCCAAAATCTCCTTGGCCTTCATGTTCAGCACCTGCATGACCTTTCCTTGTGCAATCATGAAATTCGGGTTGTTGATGTTCAGCTGTACAGACTGGAACAGGTTCTGTATGCTTTGTTGTTGCGCGCGGTGTCCGTTGATGAGGTACTTGCTCGCTCCTCCGAGCACGATCTGCCTTGTCACCGAAATCTGTGCATGTTCCTCAAAGCCGACGGGGCTCTTCGATTTGTCGCGGTTATCGAACACGATGGTAACGCTCGCTTTGGTGACACCCGCTTGGCCGCGCTTGTAGATGAGATCCTGCAGTACCGTCAGCTCTCCTGCATCGCGTACTCTTTCCCGGTGCACTCACCTGCAAGTTCTGCGCCCGCACCACGCTCAAGTTGTTGATTCCGAGTACGAAACATATTGAATCGAGGATGTTCGACTTCCCGGATCCGTTGAGTCCCGTGATTGAGTTGAAGCTCTCGTCCCTGGCCGCCGGCTGTCAGTCGTGTCGTTGCGTGCGGGGAGCGTAAACAAGCCCTACCAGCCAGAAATGACGGTACGAACAGCGTATGACTTGTAGCCCTATGCGCGTGTTAGGAAGCGACTACTATAAGGTTCGGGGTTCCTTACATCGATTACGAGTTCTATAATCCTCATGGTGGCTGCATGTGCTGTCGTGCTGAAATGCGTCGCTGCTAATGTTTGTTGTTCCGTCTCACATGGGCAAGGGTCTCGGTACCGCCCACCAAATCGCGCTAGGCCTTCACGTGGCAGCGCGCCCACGCGTGCCCCGCCACCTTCCACCCCCAGTCAGGTCAACGCAAGGGAACAATCATACGCACGAATCTCCATTGGCCGTAGACGTCATCAATTACTACTATGTGCTAAAGGAGTGTGAATATCTTCACCAGGTATCTCAAACGCTATCATCGCTCATCAACGCAGACTCAAAGTACAATCACCGAGCTTGCCCCAGGCAATGCTCTGGCTCGGCCTCTACGGGCTCACTAGCTTCTGTGCATGCGGTTTTTGAGCAGCTCTTCTTCCTCCCTAATCCCCTCGCAACAAACTCCTTGGATTCGAAGCTTCCCATTGCCTTCAATCCATATTCGCACTCGTCCTTCACGGGTGGAAGCGGGGCGGTCCTAGGGGCGCCTCCCAGTTCCTGGATAGTGATCTCGTCATCTGGGTTGTTGGATAGCCCGAAGTTGAAGTTCCCGAAAACCTTAGTGCTCGGTCGCATTGTACCTGCAGTACGATCTTCGTAGTAAGAGGTGTTCCGGCCGGTGCCATACTGTGGGAACAGGGTTCGGAAGAGGCACTTGGTCGCTGGCGCACATGCTGTCATGATGTGTACAGCTGGTTCGGCGATGCTGATTCCGATGCCAATGTCCCAGGTGCGATCCTTGTTGGTGGGAGCAAACCGGTAGTAATATACGATGAATCTGCCGATTGAGACGCCTGTCGCGATCCATCCCAGGCTCATGACAATGACGACTAGGAGCTTTGTACGTCGGTGCATTTGGAGGCCCCATACCATGATCGAAGGGATTGGGATGATGATGAGGTCCATGAAGATGGACAAACCACACGACACGAGTACAAAGGTACGCGCATCGATACAAGTACCACCGGGTACAACATTTCCGTTGGCATCGATGCTATCCATGGCGGGTCTGGACCAAGCGTAGGCACGAGGTGTGCACTGCACGACATTGACTATAGTCGACCCGACGGAGTATATGATGTTCAGCCAGAAAGTAAGGTGTAACGGGTATCGTACGCGCCGCCGACTATCCTTCATGCGGAAGAGGAACATGATGATGGAAGCTCGAATCAATCCCATGACTAGAAGCAGACGCCACATGTCAGCAGAATTCCGGAATGTCCTGCAGATCCGATATACGTACGTGGGTGGTACATCATCTGTACTGCGAAGTTCCATCGTATCGCAACGAGCTGTTCTGCCACGGACTTCTTGGGCAGATCATAGACATGATAGCCGGTGCCGCTCAGTACAATGTACATCCATGTTGCCAGAGTATCTAGTATGAGGAGGATAAAGGCTATCAAGATAAGGTGGTCGTCCCAGCAAAAGTTGCGTCCGAGGTACCGCGACCATACCCGGAGGAAGACTGTCAGAGAGGCGACGACTGTGAAAGTACCGATGATGGCCAGGACCTCGGGTTGTCGGCTTTCCACCATAGTCCTGCTGGTGTTTGTCGCCAGCGCCGTGCGACTGTGGAGCGCTCAGTCCGTTGGTGCGCAGTAGCCGTTGAAGCCCACAGCGTGGAGTTCAATGTTGGCCTGTCCTGTGGATCGTGAACCGGATGAACCAGAGGGCTTATGAAGATCGTGGGTCCACGACGGATGATCGCACCGAGAAGCGAACGTGGAGTAACGACGCAAACAGTGAGGATCTGAAGTGTGACGGATATTGTAGGTGTTATTGGCCCACCCAAGGAAAAGTCGAATGTACCCGCACTGGACGCCTTCGAGTTTTCCTCGCTATGTGACTAGTATATGTCGCGCGTCCACGCGGGAAGTCGCACGTACACTCCCTTGGTGTCAGGATGTGATGTTTGGTGGCCAAGACGGATGCTGTCACTGCACGGCGAGGTGAAAGGTTGCCTCGGACCAGCCGCTGCTCTAGACTCTTGTCGTCTCAAGGATAAAAACCTGCCAGGAACCAGAGGCGTCGTCCAAAGCGAGGCGGTCCATTATGCACACCACAGCCGCGGCAACAGTAGTCGACTCCCGCTCGTGTCTTCCCCTCTCGCTTGACCAGAAAGAGGACTAGAGCGTCTCACGAAGTCCAAATCGGTTTCTCACGGTCCGAATTTGGGCTGACATGTCAAGGGCAGCCCTGGACACGGTCGCAATCTTCCGGCTGGAGGCCTGTCCGCCCTACCGTTGGCTGGTCGATGGTCTGGACGCAACCATGGACAATTGAGCCACTGCCACTAGGGATTTCGATTGCGATTGCAAAGTGAGTGAATCAATGTTTTGAGCCACTTGCGATTAGGGGAAGTAAGTATGCCGATCTTCAGGATTTTGGCGTTGTTGGCGTTGAAGGCTTGGAGGTCGGCGGCCATGTGGCTAACGGAGGCGATCCCCCGGGACTAGTTTATTGTCCGACCCGTCTGACGCGGCTCCTGCCAGACGCGTAGTCATCCTCAGTGCACTCAATTGCAATTCATGGCCGAGAAATAACTGACACCATTCCAAGCCGTTATCATGAACGCGTGTTTTAGAACTACCTGTGAGCTCCACTGCTGCAGGTCCGTTGTCAGGCAATCGCGGCAGCTTCGCGCTTGCATGCGTACATGACTCTCAGACTTTGCACTACCGGCAGCTACGCCGGCACCAACAGGCAGACCCTGGGCGGCAAGCCTCACGACTCGAGTAACGATGTGCCTGAGACTAGTCCCAACGACATATTCAAGCGCACGTGGGCACAGTCGATATTCCAGGGAGTGCCTCACGAGTGCAGAATTCGCATTATCATTGCTGATCGCTTCTTGCGATAGGTCCAATATATAGAATATGCATGTGAGATACGCCGTACCACGCAACGTCTGCATACATGGACACTCAGGAATTGCCTGGATAGGTTGCGATGCCGTGATTACTTGAATACCATGTCGTCGCCCCCGGTTAACTCAGCTGTCAACAATCTTTCCAGCCAAGATCAGCGGTCACACTCTGGGCAAAGAACATTAGCCTACATCCTGCCAAGCTCAGGTTATTGGACGACGCCTCCTATATCGAGTCAGTCCGTAAGATGACCATTATGACTATCGCCTTGTTTCTCGTCTCAGTGCGCAACGGTCCGTCATCCGCAGACCAGCCGCAAGCTCCAGGGGAAAGGTACAGTGAGTAACGGCCGTCAATGGCAAAAAGAAACTTTCTGACAGACATGTAGATCTGCAGTCGTTCGACGGGAGACGATCAATTGCCAAAGACTGGTACACTCGGTGAAACACTGAGTCGTCGTTTTACACCGACGAACTATTCAAAATGGCTTCCATCGCTGTGTGGCTCACACTTTTGGCTGCGACGTCAACCACGGCATCACCCGTCCTATCGGCCAAGGCTGGAACCAACACCCTCAATGTAGATGTAGACCTCCAAGGCGTCACTTCAGCAGTCAGGTCCCTCTTCCTCCCCGGTTCGCTCGACGCTACAACACCAACGAACTCTTCGAGATGCAAAGTCTACCCCGACGACCCCCAATGGCCTTCCGATGAGGCCTGGTCGCAGCTTAGCAAACTCACTGGCGACCGCGTCATCAGTGCACCCACTCCATTGGCAGCAGTGTGCTACCCTGGTGAAGACTACAACGCCGCAAAATGCTCCGAATACACTGTGGCAGCATGGCAGAAGTCGTATATCCATATGATCGACCCTATTGAGATGATGTCCCCAGTCGCTCAAGGCCTGACCTGTGCCCCACCGGTTCTTTACGACTCGCATGGCTGTACTCGCGGAGGCTTCCCCATGTACGTTGTCAACGCGACTGAACCCAAGCACGTCCAGCTCGCCGTCAACTTCGCTCGTAACTCGGGTGTCAGACTTGTCGTCAAGAACACTGGCCACGATTTCCTGGGCAAGAGTGGCGGCAAGGATGCTCTCAGCATCTGGACGCACAACATGAAGGACATCGAGTACATCGAAGAGTATGTCGATGAGAAGCTCAACTACACTGGCCCTGCATTCAAGAGCGGTGTTGGTGTCCAGGCTTTCGAGATTTACAAGGCTGCCGCTGAGAAGGGCAGAATCGTCGTTGGTGGTGAAGGCGAGACGGTCGGAGTCATGGGAGGATACATCCAAGGAGGTGGTCACTCTCCTTTGACCGGACTGTACGGCACTGGCGCTGACAGTGTGCTTTCCATGGAGGTCGTTAGGGCTGATGGCGAGTTCGTCGTCGCAAACTCTACCTCCAACACGGATCTTTTCTGGGCCCTGCGCGGTGGCGGTGGCAGTACCTTTGGCGTCGTCACCTCCGTGACCGTCAAGGCCCACCCCGACCTTGAGGTCACAGCCTCCCGGTTTGGTTTCAACTCCAAGGACACAGGCAACGAGACGTTCTGGGCCGCCATCCGCTCATACGTCGACCTGTGGATCGACAACGCCGATGCCGGTACATACACATACTGGACTCTTATCCCCTCCAACGGCACCTTTGCGTTCGCATTCTCGCCCTTCTTCGCGCCGGGCAAGAATGTAGAGCAAGCCACCGCACTCCTTCAGCCCTGGTTCAACAAGCTCGATGACTTGGGTGTCAAGTATGACCCCAACATCACTCACTTCGACAACTACTACGACGCGTGGCGCTCGTCCTTCCCTCTCGAAGCCGTTCAGAAGCCCAACGTAGCGACTGCATCGCGCCTGTTCCCCCGCGCCAACTTCGAGACAGCGGAGAAGCGTCAAGAAGTATACGAGAACATCCGCCGATCGAGCGAGAAGAACCGCGTACAAGTCCACTTCAACATGCAAGCTAAAGACCCATACAACACTGACAACGCTGTCAACACTCACTGGCGCCCGCTCGTCTCCTTCAGCATGCAATCCGTACGCTGGCCAATCAACAGCACCGCCGAGGAGATCCTGAGGATCCGCAAGGAGTTCCAGGCAGGCGATATGCAGGCCTGGAGAGACATTAGCCCTGGTGCTGGATCCTACCTTGCTGAGGCTGATCGTCTCGAGCCTGACTTTGGCAATGCTTTCTTCGGTGATAACTACCCTAAGTTGTTGGAGTTGAAGAAGAAGCTTGACCCTCAGGATGTGTTCTTTGCGACTACCGGTGTGGGTAGCGAGAGGTGGAGGGTAGAGAGCGTGGACGGCCTACCGAATGAGAACGGCAAGCTTTGCCGTGTTTAGAAGCGAGACTTTCTTTTCTCTGTACAGACTTTATTATATCCAGATTGGCCGCTCTTGTTCTTGCCGTTGATGGAGGGTCTCTGACACACGAATGAATATCAAGTCTCTGTCGAACATTATCCCTCTTATCTATTGATGACTGAACTTCCTTTGCGAATGTTGATGAAGTTTCGGGTTCCGCGGGCATGCAAGCAGACTTTCTAGCGTTCAACATCCGTGACTAGATTGCGAGCTTCGTGAAGGATAAAAGTGCAGCAGGATATGAGTATTTTGATCGTCGAAGCTGCCAGAAATCGGCTGCTCGGTGTAGCCTGAGGCGTCTGAGGTAGAGCGTGCTTGCCCATTTCCTTATCAGCCTCGTCTATCACTGCTGCGTCCCAATCTTCTTTTACGATCCGGGCGACTCCATGATGGGACAATCTGCGAATAATCGATGGTGCGGTGTATACCAGTTCCCAGCTGTTGTCAGGATGTCATGACGGTTTGTCCGACCTCGGGAGGCAGCAGCATATACGAAGCAGTTTCCGCAATGCATCGGCACGCGGCAAGAGCAGTCAAGTCGTCGTATGTGTGTCCATGTGTAGTTAGAGAGGCGAAGCGACATCTGGATGGAAAGAGGACGTTTCTAAAGCTCTCTTGGCACCATGGACGACTTCGACTCGGTCAGAGTTCGGCAACCTCGGCAGCCGCTCCTGCTAACGCCGCCTACCTCCATGCCGAAATGCATAGGTAATCATTCATCTCGACCTCAGTCCACGGGAAGTAACATAGTTGCAAAGAAACCCCCGCTTTCCAGGTTGAACCGTTAACATTGCGTGCGAGATGGCTATGCAGCAGGTCAACGTAACCCCGAATACCGCCGAACAATTGGTGCAACGCCTGGTTCACGGAGGATTGTCCGCCAGGTTCCCAAGGTCGCCTTTGCCTTACTACATGCGCTATCATGTACTGATCATCCTTTTCTATCTGCCAATCCTCATGCCGACGAATGCCAAAACGTGTAATCAAGAGGCATTAGTGGCTAGAATCAGACAGTGTATCTCATGAAGATGTTGCGTGGTAGACTACTTAGTCTAGGATAGCCGGGCTTATTAGGTAAACATCGGTCCGGCTACCAGAAATCTCAACGTTCACTAATCACCCACCGGGCAATGCTTAGATCCCGAGGTCGACTGATCAGTCTAGGTGTTTCACCAGATTGCGCCCGTAACTCTCAGCACCGGACGAACAAACTGTCCTTCTGGACGGATTGCATCATTCGTATGGAACTTTTCCTCACCAGCACGAGCACGCCAGAAAGAACCAAAAGATTGTTAAGCATGTTCGGCCTCGGGGTTTATCTCCTCTTCTATGTCAGGTCGGAGCCTACATAAGGTAGAAGTGTATCGTGGGGATCATAACTTTACAGCTCTCTACCAATTGCTATACATTCGACACCATCACAGCAGCCACCACAAACCAAACCATGTCTTCACCCATTACCTACCTGATCACCGGAGCCAACCGCGGCATCGGCAAAGGCTTCACCCAAAGCCTGCTTCAACGCCCAAACACAACTGTGGTCGCCGCAGTCCGAGACGTCGCCAAGTCCACTTCAACACTGGAGTCTTTGCCCAAAGCCTCGGGTTCTAAACTCGTCATCGTCAAACTCGACTCATCCGCCGAAGCAGACCCCAAGAATGCTGTCGCTCAGCTCAAATCAGAGCACGGCATCACCTCTCTCGACATCGTGATTGCCAACGCCGGAATCGCGCACTCAGGAACCACAATCGCCAACACCTCGGCCGACGCACTCCGCGACCACTTCGCTGTCAACACCATCGGCCCCATCCTCCTCTTCCAAGCCGTCAAGCCGCTTCTCCAAGCCAGCAAGTCCGGTAATCCCATCTTCCTCGCCATCTCCACGGTCATCGGCAGCATGGGTGCCCAGGCAGGTCTTGCTGGCTTTCCAGAACAGTTCAGCCCGTATGGATCTAGCAAGGCCGCACTGAACTGGTCTGTGAACAGGATGCATTTCGAGGAGCCGTGGCTCACATCGTACGTGACGCATCCTGGTTTGGTGGTCACAGATATGGGGAACACTATGGGTACGCCTGAGGCACTCAAGGCCGCGGGTGCTATTGAGGTTGAGCAGAGTGTGGGCGGGGTTTTGAGCACGCTGGATAAGGCGGAGAGGTCGATTTCGGGAACGTTCCAAAATTGGGATGGAACTACACTGCCGTGGTAATCGCTGGGGTAGCAAGTGGAGCGACGATCAAGTGAAGTTTTGGGTGTCCTTTGTATCGCGTGTCGTTTGATAGATAGTACGACTTGCCAGGTGCAGAGTTGTAAACCCAACAGACATGTCAGGCAGATCTATACATCATTTTGTCATAAGCCGAACGTCGGTTCTCCTGAAACTAATATCCATCTAGGGCTAGCGGAAGTGCGAGACGACGTCGATGATGTGGCTTCGGTGGAAAACGTCATGCTTTCGGCAGTGTACAAAAGTAGCAAGAAAAGCAACAAACATGAGTGTAGATTCACTGCATCCTCAGTACTACTGATCAAATACGCTCGAGCAAGAAGGACATGATTGTTGACTGTTATCGTTTCGACAGCGCCAACCAAACGAGAAAGTGGATTAGAATAGTATGCGTAAACAAACCACTTCATAGGCATTTTTGTGTATCGTTTTGTTGGAAAGGAGGGCCGACACGTAGCAGCACATGCTTTACTTTTGGAAAGTTCGCAAAGGGCGCACAGCTTTTAGAGATGCTCAATGTTCAGGAAGGACAGGCCGCTTTACATACAGCCTGAAGCACGGACTTCTCGATCATATGTCTCCCTAACCTGGTTTTGGATAGCGTATCCGAAACCTCCCCACGTCTCCATGTCTTTGTACAGAATTTCTTTTGTTCTGGGAATTTTGATGTTCAGGGCGTACGACGCGCTCGCGGTGGACTGAGATTTTTGCAAGTCCAGGCAGACGCACACATGGGTATGTAGAGGTGTGATTTTGGAAGAAGAGGAGGGAGCCATTGCTCATATCGTTCACAGTTTTGGTAATATAGAATGAGAGTTGTCGAGGAGCGAAGCATAGGAGTAAAGGAATAGTACTTTATATATTATGCGGCTAGTAGACTGATGTCGAATGCAACGAACATGATGATGGTAGATACGAGTTTTTGGAGAGAAGAGGAGGAACAGCATAGAAGGGTTGACCGCGTGCTTGATTCGAAAAGTCAGAAGACGCCGCAGGAGGCCATGAGCTTCGAGCTCCTCTTTTTTGATATGTTGTCGAAAAGTGTGGAATATGAAAGAGCATTTCAGTGTCCAGCGGGAGATTTATATACACTCTCAAGCTCAGGTACGCTAAGCCTGAACGATGCGTATCTAGCCCGGCGGAAGCACACACCGACATTAGCGACCTGCCTGATGCTTTTGGAAAGTGCGTTTCAACTCCGGAAGACAATCACCGACATTGAACAGATGCTTGATCTTTTTGAAAAGTTTTTGTGCCTCGTAGTAAACACTGAAGAAGCAGAAGACAGAGCAGCACATTGCAGACGTAAGTAGTTTTTTGGGAAAGGGGCGAGCGAGGAGCAGAACACATGAACTCTACCAGTCTCACTTTTGGTTCGAAGAGGGTCGCTCCTGCTCGCACCATGTCAAGCCCAAGAACGGCTTTTTGATGCTCGCATGCGCAAAAGGTGGATGGAGGACGAAAGAGGCATGATAGTACATTATGTTCTTGTACGCTGCCACTTGACCATGGCGGGGTCTTTGTTAATCTTCATTGCCCAATCTTTTCGTGAGAACAAGGTCCGCAACTCGCAGACATACTGAGAATTCGATGCGTTTTTTGTACGTTGGTGCATGAAGCTCCGAACAGATCATCGCGGGAATACGTCCAGATTTTTGTTGAGTCGTTTTGCGAAGACACAGTCGCACAGTCCGCGCACATGCGCTTCTTTTTCTTAGGTTTTGGAGGATGTCTCGACACATCGCGAACACGTAGTGGCATTTTGGAAAACTTTGAGAAGAAAGTGATTTTACGAAGGAAAGAAAGTAGGCACCAGAAAGGCACTTTATATAGACCACTCTACACAGTTGTTGAGATGCATACCTGAGACTGCTGGTGGAGAGATTGCGATGATGATCGTCACCCTCACCAAAACATCGAAGAAAATGCACACCCAACTCGCCAATGACACAGAAAAACGGTAATTGTGCTCCGACGGGAGTATGCGCCATGCAATGCTATCCCTCCAAAACTCCATAGTCTAACCGCCTTGCACCGTTACAATATCACAGCTCTTCCACTTCCCGCTCAACACTACTCGTCCTCTCACGAGCCTTTGACTTCCCTTTCTCCATGCGAAAGCCCACCTCCGTTCTCGCATCATCTGTAAGCCTTCCCCACTCAAGCAACAGCCTAAACATGTAAACCTCCATGTCCTCCTTCCTCAACACCTTCTCCGTCCACACCTTGCCATCGCGTGCAATCTTCTCTGCAGCCTTGATGTGGCCCTCCATCATGCGTTTATTCCTTGCCTCGACACCATACCCACCGAAATAAGCGAGCGAAGAAAAGAGATCGTGCAAGCGAAGATCCACAGGAACGAAATGTTTCCAGGCAGTGAGGCGGCCTTCGTACCATTCGCGAAAGAGGGCAGCTTTGAAGACCACGGAGTTGGACTGTAAGAAAGGGAGGAAACGACCAGAGAAGCCGGCGCCATCCGCGTCGAAGAGGTAGCGGTAGCGCCAGTGCTGTTTGAAGTCGATAGGGTCACCGAAACCGAACTCGCGTGTCTGGTCGATGCAATCTTGACCTGCACAGCGCGCTATCGGACCCACTAGGCGAACATCAGTCTTTGTCTCGAGAAGCCTCTTAATGTCATTAGTGCGCTTCAGCATGTACTCCAGGTGGCCACTGTGATCGGGTTTCGGGAGAAGGATTGGTTGGCGGGATGTTTCGTTGTTCAGGAGATGTACGATTCGTTGACGGAGCATGCCCTTCCAAGTGCCATGGGTAGTAACACCTTCCGTGGTCGTCCCGCGCCAGAAGAGGACATCTGCTTTGTCTTGGAAGTGAGGATCAGGGAACTTTTCATCGAATCCATACTTGCTTTTGCCCAAGTAATTCCACGGCGATGGATATCTGATGTCGACAAACCCGGGAGCACGACTCTGGCTGAAGATTGGAACCATGTCATGAGTACCCATGAGACTAGCAGGACTGAGATGCATGCCGTGTAGATTGGCGATATCTGGCTGATGGCACGGTTCTGATGATGAGCTCCAATTAGCCACGAATGCGCCCATGGAATGGCCTTGGGTACAAGTGTGACAGAAGGATCTCGTCTGCCAATGCCGCTCTTTCCGTGCGCGCGACTCAGGTGGGCATGCGACAGAACCGAAGGTCTCATACGAATGCTTGATGCGCGCGTCGACGAAAAAATGCGGATCCGTTCGTACGCGGTCCACGTCCAGCCATTTCTCTGCGCGGTCTACGCTGAAGTCTTTTCCCGGGCGAGACGCATCAGGGGAGGGATACTGCTGAGGCTTGTCAAGCGCATCTCGCAACCGCTCGTACGGTGCAGCCACGCGACCCTCATCATTCAGGTTCAGGGCAAGATCCATGTCTGGAAGCGATTCGGAGAATTGCTGGATCATGGCCGCCGCGCCATCCATCATCCAACGATGCGTACCGGGGACGTTGTTGAAGACCTCCACCTTCCCGTTTCTTATACGTAACCCACCGACTCCCTCATGCGTAGCCAAGACAGTGGCAGTACGTAAGCGAAGATCATCAGCATTGAAGGACGAGAAGGGTGCCAAGTCTTGTTCGATGTTGTCGTAGTCATCGATTATAATGGAGTTCCGGCTAATGGCGAAGTGGTACCACTGGTCGAAATTCGGCGGAGGATCGCGGTTGTAACGTTTCCGATAGTGCACAACGGCCTCAGAGAGGGATTTGCTCCGGTAGGCTTGTGATGCCCACCGGTCGTGCTGGACTGTCGCGATATCGATCAAGGTAGTGATGGGATGTTCGAGAACGGGACCGTGCCGACGATATAAGATAACACCAATGGAGAAGGCGATAAGAAGCACGATGAATCCAGCCGACTGGTTCCTGCCCAGGCGGATGGGTACTTTCGATCGTATGCGGGTCTCGATGCTGGTGTCTGTGACGAGGTAGAGGATGAGCGCAATGGTGAGCAGAGTCAAACACAAAACAAGTCCGACGGTTGATTTTGGTGGGAACGAATAGGACACGCCGGTGCCCAGAGCACGGAGAACGCCAATGTATGCAGAGGAAAATGCACCAAGGAGCAAAGCGCTCATAACGCCATACAATCGAGCCTAGGAGGTCAGCGACAGAGTACCAGACGGGATGTAGTAACGTACCGATTTGAGGAAACATAACGTCATAAAGGGTATCATCAACGATAAACGCAAAAGACCAAGGAGATATTCAGACGAAAACGAGAGCATCCACTCGCGATGCTCAGGCATTGCGGGGTATATGATAATGCCGGCGACGAGAAGGACCAAAGAAGATGCCTGTTCAGGGTCAGATGTGCATGGTGCATGAAGGCGATTGACGTACAGTAAGTGTCAAGCCGACTAAGAGGTGATTCGAGGTACCATCTGCAAGATGGATTGTCCAGTCGTCCGCCTCGGAGATGCCATCGTCGATCAGACGGTATGCTATCTGGACGATGACGCAGTCCAGCAAGAAGCCGAGGAACTGAAGGAAAGGAATGGCGGTTGCAGTCGAGTCTGCGGTGGGACAGATGTAGTTGGAGCGCAACGAGCTGGACTTGATGATGACAAGGAAGCTGCTGACAGAGAGCAGGAAAGAGGGAATGATGTATCGCGTGGAGCCGTCGAAGATGAAGCTGTAGACGCGGTCGAGCTGGGTACGTGGGCGCGTGTCAGCACTCCAGGCGGGGTATTGTCGCTGACTGGGGTGCCGAATGCTGTGGTAGAGGGCAGCGACGAGGGGAAGGAATGACTATATCGGTCAGTACTGTTGGCGCAATGGGAGGGGTTTGCGCACCAATGCAGAGGGGCCGCTGCACTCGACGTCCTTGGTGACGCGGTAGAAGATGGCTATGCGCCCGCATATCGCGAACAGCAGGACGGCCAACAGCGCGCCGACAGCCCGGACGCTCCATCCTCTCCGCCGGCCTGGCTGACCTGCCTCAGTCCATATCTCTTCGGCTGCGGGTCTGCTCTGCACCTGGTTCAGGGCTATGGCGATATATCTTGTATGCGGTTGCGGCTGTGCACTGCGCGACGACCAGGCTTCAATTGCGACAACGGCGAGGCCAGTCAGTAGCAGGACGATGGCGACGGTGTGCAGCGGCTTGTCGAAGGCGAAGGAGTAGTCGACGGGGGTTGCAGTGCTCAGGTACCCGGATGCTAGGACGAGGCCGCTATTGTCTTGTCAGCTGGTGTGCTGCTGGTAGCCTAGGACTGTGCTTACCACGGGAAGAAGAGGGCCTTCCTGTCCATGACCGCCGCATTCTTCGTGGCTTTTCTTTACAGCGGTGGGGGGGAGAAGTAGTCGCGACAGGCAGCGCTCAACATGGCCCGATGGTGAATTGGGCGACGTGAGAAAGTGATTGTACTGAGGCCCGCGTCACTTGGAGCACGGCTGCCCGGCACCTGCAGCCATACCAGCGGGCTGTGCTAGAGGCCCTCACACTAACGGGAGGTGGAGAAGTCCGTGCCCACCCCGAGTCGAACGTCTATTAGCGGTTCTGCTATACGCAAATACGCACTTCTACGACGCATCCCATGTTTCGCCCACTGCCACTCGCTGCGTCGACATCGCAGTCGATGGGTGAAGGCACCTTGCAGTCGCCGATCGGACCCTGGGACGCGATCTCCAGGAACCGTCCGCAATTACATCACGCACACGAGACGGCTATCACGGCAGCTATTGCACTGCTTCGCCCCGCTGTGAGACGTGCGCAACTTGTGATCGCCGCTCTTGGTCGCCCTTAGCGGTATCAACTCTTCTTCAATTCTTCACCATGATGTTTGCCACTGCGACACCGAGTTCGCTATGAGACAGCAGTCGTCATCAGCCCTGGCGCTAAGCTACTATCGAAACAGCTTTTCTTGCGAGCGAATGGTGGGGTACCTACATATCTTCAGACGCGGGAACATACATGCGCCTCACTTTGTGGTAGCGCCAAGCACACGCGGCTGTCAGCATGTCATGCTCGTATTGACATGTAAATACAGTCATGGTGGTGTCCACTTCGACGGTTTAGCATTGTAATGACTTCAAGACTAATGCGCCTAGCATTCGCTATTGTGAGCAAAGGACCTTGTTTCGCGGCAGTGTAGCAAAATTCTGCCTGCCGGCGAAAATTGGCCGAAAACGATTACCACATCTTCGATGATATTGTCAATCCAGACAGACTCACTTTGCTCGTCTTCACCAAAAAACCACGAGCCGAATGATTGAACATCATAATATAATATTACCTACTAATTAAACAAGATAACCCAAAGAATCTATGCATACGAAAGAGAAAGAAACAAGTCGCTCAAAAAAAAACATCAACTACTACTTTTCAAAACGCTCAAGCAGTACCAGCATCCTTCTCCCCACTCCTCTCACCAGGGTGTCCACCCTGCTGCGCCGCCTTCTCAGCACCCTCCTGTGCCTTATCCGCTGTACCCTTCGCCTTCGCCCCCTTCTTGTTCTTATGAAAGAAGCTCTTGAACGAGCTAAGCTTAGCAACGCGGAAGAGGTAGTATGTGAGAACAGCAATGGCGGCGTTGAACCCGATGAAAGCAAAAATGATGCCAAAGTTCCTCCACCTTTCGCCGTAGTAAATCGACGAGCCGGCCAAGAACTGGTCTGCGTTGGTGAGGGAACAGTAGTTGCAGCCTGCAGTCGCGTCTGGGTTCTGGATGGTGCCGCCGGCGACGGCGGCGTAGTCGGCGAGGTATGCACCGCATGTTTGGCCGGCTGGGGGGTCGAAGACGGAGACTTCGCGTTCGCTGCAGACGACTTGGCGGCCGGATAGCATGGTGGAGACCATGCCGCCGATCCAGTATGTGAAGGGACTGCAGCGGTACATGAAGAGCCAGAAGCCGGGGAGTTGGTCCGGGGGCTGCAGGACACCGTTGAACAGGATACTCATGAGAGTAAGAAGAGAGACGAGGCCAGACGCTGTCTCGGCGTCGGGCAGCGCTGCGATGGTCATGTCGGCGAAGGTGGATGTGTAGATGAGGAGCTGCATGCAGAACAACAGGACCAAGCCCTGGCGTTCGCTGGATTGACTCACACCAACGACGGGGTAGTAGAATGTCACGAACATGAAGACACCGGCGATGATGCCGTAGGGAATCTCCACAACGATGTTGGCGATCATGAAGGCGATCCAGCTGTATGCCTTGGATGGCCTCTCGCGCGACTCGTAGAGAGAGCGTTGGGTGACGAACAGGGGTTGGATCTGCTGTACAAGCGACGAGAAGATGGTAGTAAGCATGAAGACCGAGAAGATGATCGTCTGCATGCCTGCTAAACTCGTGTTGGCCTTGTAGAAAGAGAAACCGATGAAGAGACCCGCGATGGCGCAGAGACCGAACTTAGCCATGACGTAGCCGGGCATGCGCCAGTATTGTTGGAAGGCTCGGTATGTGCATTCGACGATTTGCGTGGTCAATGGCATGGCGAACTCGCCGCCACCGGTTTCCGCTGCAATGTTGAGTTCCTCGCTCTTCTTGGCCTCGTGGAGTTGGTCGATATCCCTTTGGACGCCCTTGGCTTCTTCGCTTTCTCTCCACACGTCGTACCAGTCCTGGCCGTTGTCGTTCTTGCCAGCGTTGACAATCTCCAGCATGTACTCAGCTGGGTTCTCGTCTTCACCGCACTTGCGTGCACCGTTGTTCTGGAAGTAGTCGAGGAGTGTTTGCGAGTTCTCGCCGAGCTCGCCGAAGTAGACGGTCTTGCCACCGCGGGCAAGGAAGAGGAGACGGTCGAACTCTTGGAAGAGGATTGCGCTGGGTTGATGGATGGTGCAAAGGATGGCTTGGCCAGCTGAGCTGAGCTTGCGGAGGAAGGCGATGATGGACCAGGAACTCTGCGCAGAAGTTAGTTATCATCGATCTTACGCGAACTGATGCAATTGTACTGACCTGTGAATCAAGACCGGAGGTAGGTTCGTCAAGGAAGAGCAAAAGCTTGGGCTTCGCGGCAAGTTCAACACCAATTGTCAGAAGCTTGCGTTGTTCAACGTTCAAGCCCTCTCCAGGCACACCAACAACGGCTTCGGCAAAGTCGGACATGTTCAGCATCTTGATGACCTCTTCGACGTAATCATGCTTTTCCTTCTTGCTAACAGTCTTTGGCTGGCGTAGCATGGCAGAGAATTGTAACGCTTCACGGACAGTCGAAGTCTCAAGATGAAGATCCCTGAAATGGTTAGTACTTATGATAAGACAGGCATAAGCTGGAAACTTACTGTTGTTGCACGTAACCGGTTGAGCGTTGGAAAGCAGGATCGAGAGGCTTGCCGTTCACAAACATGTCTCCAGTGATGACTCCCATTGTGGTCCGCTGAGCCAGAGCATCCAAGAGCGTGGTCTTGCCAGCTCCCGAGACACCCATAAGAGCAGTCATTGATCCAGGCTTGACAAAACCAGAGACATGGTCGAGCAGACGACGCGGCTCGCCCTTAATCTCAATGTCGTAGACAACGTCGCGCCACGTGAAAACACCCTTCTGCTCCTCAATGGCGCTGACATCACCAGCACCTTCATGCTCTCCTGTCTGCGTCTCTCCAGACTCCTCATCGGAACCCTTGCCACCAGGCTGCATGTATGCGGGAACATGTCCACGACGGAAGACGAGTTGCTCGGCAGTGTTGGATGTGGAAGAGTTGACCTCAACAGCGACGAAGTAGGTGACCATGAAGAAGATCAGGAAAGCCCAGAGGATACCAAAGTTGCGCCACACATGGCTCCAAGAGTAGGAGTATGAGACTTCGATGTAGCTGTCACCGTTGATGAACGTCTGTCCAGCGACTGCGCCCTGTGTGTTGCAAATGAACGAGTCGCCTGTCTGCGCGTATCCGGGTCCTGATGGGATGAAGGCATCGCAAGGGAAGTCGACTCCGTGGAACTCGTTCGCAAGCAAGATCTCGAATGCGTAGAAGATTGGATTGATCCACCTAATCCAGCCAAACCAGTCAGGCATTTCGGGGATGCGAATGACGAAACCAGTGTAGATGACCAAAATGAGGACCAAGACACCGGCGCCTGCCATGGCTTGCGATGCGGTCTTGGTAACAGCAGCAGTCGTTCGGAAGATAGCTGCCATGACGAAGGTTGCCATGTAAGTAACCACGAAGAACAAGAAGAACTGTCCGGCAGTGTACCGAAGTTGGGCGAGGAAGTACAGAATGATGTTGAAGACGACTGCCTGAATGAACTTGACAGGTATATCGGCAACAATACCAGCTATAGCTTCGGTAGACGGATGGTAAAAGGCGTAAGAGTTGTGCTTTTCGACGATAGGCCGCTGGGCGTATAGACCTGCGATTTCACCGATGGAAGTAAGAGCGTTAAAGAGAATGGCCAGGAAGATGACAGCTCCGCGACCTTGGAACGAGCTGGAGCCTGTAGAGTGGCCGAAGTAGATGGAACCGACGATGAGAGCAATGACGACATTGAGACCAGCCTGTGTTGCTGTAGAAGCGATATCACCCCAGATGCGTTGGTACGCTCGTCGAGTGTTGAGCTTGATCTGCATCGGGACGCTAATGAGATAAGGTGACTTGGGACGAGCGTGTTTAGCCTGGATGTAGTTCTTCTGTTGGCGTAGTTGCTCGAGAGTGCCGTGCTCGTTGACTGGGTTCTCTGCTTCGAAGTCCTTGATCTCCTCAAGAAGCGCCTGGTACTCAGGGGACTCGCGCCAGTACTTCTCAAAGTCTTCCGGTGTACGAGGCACCTTGTTCTCCATGCCCTCTTTGGCTTGCCTTTCTTGTGGGTTGGTAACGGCTGTGAGGAAGTCTCCAGCGGTTTGACGAGGGGGGCAGTACCTGTTGTGCGTTAGTTGTTTTCAGATGTCTTGTCATATTGGAATTCTTACCATCCTTGACGCTCAAAGAAGTCCTTGGCCTCATTGGCGGGTCCGAAGTAGATCTGGCGACCTTCGTAAAGAACGGCAGCTTTGTCAAAGCAGTCGTACACGCTTTGACTAGCCTGGTAGATGGCCACCGCAGCAGCACCTCCAGCCAAGTCGGAACCGACCCTCAGAGCCTTGACGAACTTCAACGCAGTAGCTGAGTCCAATCCTCGTGTCGAGTTATCCCATGCCGCAAATGGAGCGCCGGCGAGTAGCATCTCAGCTACGGAGACTCGCTTCCTCTCTCCGCCTGATACACCACGAACGAAATCGTTTCCGACCTTGGTGTTGTAGGTGTGACTCAGCCCAAGCACAGCCATGACGACCTTTGCCATGAACTGGGCGAACTCATCACGATTCGCTCCGCCGGGTCGGTTTGATGGTGTCCTGACAGCCGCGGCGAACTCGAGTGTCTGACCTACAGTCAGATGAGGAAAGTGCTTGTCGACTTCCTGGTTGTACACTGTCTCTCCCTTGAACTCTTTGCGCATACGCTCCTGAGGGATACCGTTGTAGTGGATGACCGAATCATCAGTGTCCAAACCATGAAGCTCTCCGGTGAGAGCCTTGAGAAGCGTGGAGCAACCAGAGCCAGGACGTCCGAGCACAACACACAGCTCGCCAGCTCGTATGATACCGTCGAAGCTGTGGAGGATTTGCTTGCGTTCCGACTTGCCAAAGAATTCTTTAGCTCGGAAAGGCGCCATGAACATGTCTGAAACAGTGCTCTGAAGCTGCAGAGCCTTGCCCGAACCAAAGACGTCCAGGTTCTTGTACACAACGTTGACCTTCTTCATTTCGATGCCCTCGCCCTCCAGCTGGTTCCGGAACATGTTCAAAAACCTGCTGAGATCAAAGGCCTCGTTGGATGGGTCCACACGGGGATCGTTTGGCTGCGCAATGCTCATCTGCTGAGTCACTTTTGACTGTGAGGTGAAGATGCGCGCCAACTCCTGCCTGCCGTCGTCGTCGATCTCAGCCCGCGTGACCCGTCGTTGAAGAGTGGCTGGGGCTGCATCTTCGTAAGAGGATGAAGTGCCGGTTCGCTTGACTTTGGGGGCTTGTCCATTAGATCCTAACCGCGTGTCTGAAGAATCCGAGGAGCTCGATGTGTTGACTTTCTCGAGCGGCACGACTTCCTCTTGTCGGTGCTGGGATTCAATGCCATCGGTGGAGGAAAACAAGCCCGCGCCGGCCGATGTTTCATGGGTGGTCGATGGTTCATGCGTGTAGGAGTGTGATGAGAAGACTCCGTGGGTGCCGTGAGCATGGCCATCTGGGAAGTAGGTCGGACGACCAGAAGCAGTTCGCGTGACGCCGTGGGGAGGAGTCTGGGTTCCTGACCCCGATTGGGTGGAAGTGCTGAAATGTGTTTGATGTGACTGCGACGTACTCGACATGAAAGTCTCGCCGTGGGACTGGTGGTCAGCCATGGTGATTCTCAACGGCAAGTGATGGCGAGTAACGTCGGCGTCGATGATGTATTGCTGGTGCCCACCTGCGACTATCTAACATATATCAAATGTTAGCCACGTTTGGACCTATGTTGTCATAGCACCCCGGATAGCGGAATCTCCCCATGGCCGCGGTTAGTCTTGCACCATCTGCCATGGCCTCGGACGAGATGGCTGGGCCTGTGGATTGAGATTCGTCCTTCGCCGCAGTAGATGATTGGGGCGTGCGTGCGCTACACGGGCCGGACTCAAAGTGAGCGGATCCAAGTTCAGCATGCTCGATGCGTATTTGTTCGAGGCCGCAATTAGTGCGACAACACTGGGCGCCGAGACTGCTTTTCTCAATGTTGAATATGACATCACAGCCCGGACGGCCACGGATGAGGGTGTTGCCAAGCAATCCGCCCACCATCACAGTCCGTAATGGAAGCAGACATGCGGTGGCTGTCGTGACGAGGCAGCTTCTGCGCTCGATGCGCACTCTTTGCGTGATTCTGGTGGTCGTAAAGCAAGATTGCGGCTGCCCGTCGAAAACGCTTATGTTGGTCCGCGATCGACAGCTTACTGCTTTCGGACGAGAGATCGCTCGGGATCCTCCTTACGCCTGCCATGCACTCTCGCGTCTTCGGTACCCGTTATCCTGTCGTACAAACCCTTGTCGTCATTCCAGCCATCCGGACCATCCGAACAGCGGCTATCTGTTGTACAAATGCCGGTGATTTCCAGTCTGTTGAGGACCGTCAACTTTCCACTCTCCGCCGGTCGTAATATGGGGCGGTGCACAACGGAACCCTGAACAAGGCCAATCTCGGACGAACGTAATCTCCGTTTGCTGTTGGCATGCGGACGCGTCTCCTTGGTTATGTCAGGCAGCGCTAACGCAGTGTCACTTGCTTGTGTCGGCATCGACAGAACCTAATTGCTTTTTGAGGGGAAGCAATACAGCAGGAACCGCCCTACGGGCCCTAAACGTTCGCGCACGGTGGGATCGATGATCAACATCAACGAGCGAAGACACTTGGACAACGTGGATGGAGTCTAGCGATTGAGTTTCAATTCTGCGCTTCCATAGTCAGGATTAGAGACGAATGTACTCGAGGTCTGTCTGGGCGCAGTGACAGCAAGATCTCGAGGCGCGTAGCAATACATTGGACGACTGCGCACACACTCGGTCTCAGGACACAGAGCGGCATTGACCATAGCTGTACGTAGATGTTCAAACTCACACCATTACGGTTGAATCAGCCGTAAATCTTGCATGAGGTTGCAAGCCTCATTAGTCCCGGCGCTTTTGGGGAGGTCAGACAGCTTTCAGTCAACAACATCCGTTTATATAATCGGGGTTGCATTGTAAAGGCTATCTTGCTCGAGAGCGGTGAAACCCTCCTACGCTATCTGTACACATGCAGACCACATGCAGGCCTTATGCCGGCCCCTTGTCTGGGCGGTCTGTACTGAGTAGCGATTTGATAATCAGGATCTTGTGTCCAGCTAAGCTTATTGGGGTGTGTTCGATGGGTATTCTGGAACGAGAGTAGACTCAGTAGAGATCGCCTTGGGCTGAGGCCTGTCAGACGGCGGATTCCAGGGACAAGAGGCCTGCTTCCTGGTTGTTCGCGTGATTACTGAACAGGCGATGAGCGAAGGCTAAATATTAACACCGTACGCACCGGTCAGACTGGCCTTGGGATTGTCGACGCAGCTTTGGGTCGCCGTTGTGCCTTCGCGCTTTTAGTGCCTTTGGTTTCGGGCTGATGAGTGATGATCAACGTTCTGTCGAGCCGCGCTTGCTCACTTCAGTTGCAACCCCTCAATCTTCTGCTCCACTATGGGTATATGTTCCGCCAAGCGGTTAGGGTCTCGCATTATCGCAAGCACGTCTTCCTTCCGTCCTGCGAGCTTCTTCCGCACTTCCTCGTATTTCTCCTCCCTCGCCGTGTACTCCCTCAGCACCACGTTGTCCCCAAACTCGACAAACACGCGCGTGTCGCGTATCCGGAATACAACATCATCCAGGCGCATGAAGAAGCGGACAAGGAGGAGCAAGCGCTGTGGCATGACGCGGATCTTGCAGGATAGCATGGCAATGCCATTGTCCGCTAGCTCGTCTTCGTAGAGTACCAGCTCGTCGAAGAAGTGTATCGGGTCGGGACGCTTGAGAAGGTGGAGTGGTATCGGGGTCTCGGTCGGCTCGAAGGCGGGCGTTGGTGGTGTGGTGCCCTTGTAATCTGTGCTGTAGGACCAGTCGAACGGCTTAACGACCTCTTTGATGTCCTCAAACTGCTTCTGTCTGATCCGAGTTAGCTGCAGGTTCTCTCCGTGCTGCGTCTTTGGTCTCACCTGTTTTGCTGCCACTCTTTCGAGTAGGAGACCTTGAACATCTTCTCGCCGGTCTTGTCCACCAGATCCAGCGCATCGAAGGCATTGAATTCGATGTACCAGCCGCTCTGGGCGTGTTCTATCCGCATCATGTTGTCTCCGAATATCATCTCGGGCGGCGCGATCCCGAGCTTCTTGGTCATGTCCTCTATTGGGCCGGCCTTGAGGATGGGCAGTTTGCGCGTGGTGATCTTGAAGCCTTCCTTGGTAATGGATGTGTCGGCGACACCGGGTGCCACAGTGTCGGCAGGCGCGCCATTGAGGGAAGCCATAGCGGGGGAGTTATGCGACGAGACCCTGAAGAATGCTGTGTGTATAAATTGTTCGCAGACACCTGCAGGTGGATCCGATGGCGATGGCGGGGAGCTTCAGCGTGGTGGGGCGCGAACCAGCGCTCCGACCGCCGATGGCCGATGGCTGTTTCCTTGACAACGCACGAAACCCACTTGTTTGTCTGGGTTAACTAGCTGCCATCCGTCCTCGAACCCTGCAAACATCCACACCCACCAACTGTCACCCATTCCCATAGCACAATATAGCTATCAGTGGTCTTTTGTGGCCCTATTGCTTGCTTCCTGTCGCTCCAGCTTGCATCTCGACATCATCATGGCCGACGTCGCAAACCTCGAAGCCGCCTTTGAGCGCACCACCATCCACGACGAGAACGATGAGCACGTTACTTCTACATCGACCTACCACAAGGTGAAGGTGTGTATCTACTCGCCTTCTCAATATCGCGCTTTCTAACAGCACCAAGCCTTCCGCATCCACAACCGTATCGGTAGCTGGCCTATCGTCCTCACAATCAGCTGCGAACCGCATGAAGCTGCCCCATCAGACACTACAGAAGCTCGCTACGCAAAATGCAAAGACGGCAAACATCGCCAAGGTTACCATCTCAGCAAGCTCCAGCCGACCCTCAGAACAGCACCAATCACATCGCCGCACGCTCACCGACTCCGCCATCTACACCGTACCCTCAAACCCTGCAACACCCAAGCAATGGCATCTGGGCATGTTTGACATCGGCAAGCCTCTCGGAAAGGGAAAGTTTGGTCGCGTCTATCTTGCCAAGGAGCGCTCATCAGGCTTCGTGTGTGCCTTGAAGGTGCTCCACAAGTCTGAGATCCAGCAAGGCAAAGTCGAGAAGCAGGTCCGAAGAGAGATCGAGATCCAATCACATCTCACACACCCCAATATTCTCAAGCTTTTTGGCCACTTCCACGACGCAAAGCGCATCTTCCTCATCCTCGAATTCGCTGGTAAAGGAGAACTATACAAGCACCTCCGCAAGGAGCAACGCTTCCCCGAATGGAAGGCAGCACAATATGTAGCCCAGATGGCCGCAGCACTCAAGTACCTCCACAAGAAGCACGTCATGCACCGCGATATCAAGCCCGAAAACATCCTCGTCGGCATCCACGGCGAGATCAAGATTTCCGACTTTGGTTGGTCGGTACACGCGCCCAACAACCGCCGCAACACCATGTGCGGAACTCTCGACTACCTGCCCCCGGAGATGCTTCGCGGTGGCGGCAAGGACAACTTCTACTCCGAGAAGGTCGACCTATGGAGTTTGGGTGTCTTGACATACGAGTTCCTAGTCGGTGAAGCGCCATTCGAGGACACTCAAGTCATGACACAGCGCAAGATTGCGAGGGGAGAGTATACAGTCCCGAGCTTCGTCAGCTCAGAAGCGCGAGATCTTATCAAGAAACTACTCGTGCTGGACCCTGAGAAGCGTATCGCGCTTGAGGATGTCGAGGTACACCCCTGGATCCTCAAGCACTGCAAGGGCAGCTCGCGAGCCTACGAGCGCACATCGGGCGGCAAGGTACGCAGCAGCTCGGAGCAGTCTGAGGAGAGCTACTAAGCTTCGTCTTGGTGGTGTTCCAACTTCACATAATGTCTAACATGTACGACGGCGAAGGGGCGTTCCGCACGGTAGTCACTGAATTTCTTGTCTTTAGTCGCATTGCTCGGCGTCTTGGGTTTGCCGCTGGCGTTGGTTGGTATCGTAATTGGGAATATATCCCACAACTCATTCAATTCAAGAATTTCAAGCTTGACACCCAAAGCACTGCCTTTTTGTCATGTCTACGTCGTGAATTAGTCTCGTCTTGACAGACCCCATGCCTCGCTACAATCCTCAGTGCGCCTCAACCCCCTCTCCCTTCTTCTCCCCATGCCTAAAATCAGGCGTACTAGGTCTACTTCTCTCACCCCCAAAGAACGCAATATTCTCCCTCAACGCCACATACTCGCTATCCGCATACCCCAATGCCTCACTAATCTGCGTAGAATGCAATCCCTTAATGCGTCTGATCTCCGTAGCAGAATAGTTCACCACGCATCTCCCTATCTCAAACGGCGCGGGATTGTGCAATTCGAAATTGGGCGGATGCTGCAGTAGTGTCTGGGAAGAGGACATCGAGTACGATGACGAGGACGAGTGTGTCAGGGGTGTTCGGATAGGAATTGGGGCGTGGACGCCGTGAGCTAGGGCGCCGGGGGTATTGGGCGGCTGGGGCGTTGGTGGTGTTTGAGTCGTCGGTTTCGGGGAGTGGGGAGGGTTGGAGAGGCGTTTGACAACGACGATGCGGACGGCTTCTTGTTGGGCGAAGTGGCCGTCTACTTCTACGATTCCCACGGGGAGGAGACCTGCTTTGTCGCTTAGGGCTGCCCAGGCGCCTTGGTCGATGTATATCGTCCCGTGGGGTGCGAGACCGTGGAGAATCCAGAAGTAGCGGTCCCGGATCGGGTTGGATATGGGCAGGAAACGGGTGTGGAGGGGGACGGGCTCCTCTGGTTTAGGGGAGGATAGGCCGGTCAGTTGTTGGTTGTCCAGTGTGGATGTGGATGTTGAGAGGTCGTGGTTAGAGTCTTGATATGCTGCTGGCGCGAGTGGTGCGCCTTCGTCTTGGAAGTTGGTGACGGAGTTTCGACTTGACATTCGTGACTTTCTTTGCTTCTCGGCGTGCGCGATGATGCCTGAGATGTTGCCTGGTTTACTGCTCTTTGTGATGACTGTTGTGACACCTGCGCTTGTTGCTAGCCTTGCGGCCACGATCTTTGTGCTCATACCGCCTGTGCCCAGTGAACTGCCTGCCGAACTGACGTCTGCTGCCAGCTCCGCAATGTCTTCCACAACAGGTATAGACTTGGCATCTGGGTTTGTGCGAGGGTTCTTGTCATACAGACAGTCCACATCCGTCATGAGGAAAAGATAATCCGCCTGGACCATGGCCGACGTAATGGCGCTCAGCGTATCGTTGTCACCAAACTTGATCTCAGTAACCGCCAAAGTATCGTTCTCATTCACAATCGGAATGACGCCCATGCTTAACAGCTCAATGAAAGTGTTCTGCGCATTTTGGTACTGCGTCCGATCGGCGATGTCGTTCCGTGTCAACAGGATCTGAGCAATCGGCTGCTCCAAGTGGCCAAACAGCTGGTCCCATAGTGACATCAATCTGCTCTGTCCTATAGCAGCCAGCGCTTGAACTTGTGGGAGGTGTTTTGGACGACGTGGAAGGTTCATGCGCCGTAGGCCGACACCAATGGCGCCCGAAGACACAATTACGACGCGGTGGCCAGCGGCGCGCAGACTGCATGCTGTCTCGACGATGAGGGAGAGGATGGAGAGGAGGGGTTGGTGGGTTTTTTCGTCGACTATCGATGAGGTTCCTGGGTGTGTTGGTTAGGTGCTCTCTTCTTGTCGATGTGGCATATGTACGGTTGTGTATTTACCGAGTTTTATTACCACGGTGAGCTGGCCGGGCTGCTTGCGCATGTGGACGGCCATTGCGACGGAGGGAGTGACGAGGGGCTCAAGGTGGTGATGGCTGTAGTCTTAGACGGGAAGAGACAAGTGAGATATGTACAACGCGTTGTGTACTATATGAACACGCAGCTCGTGTGTTGTCGCGCAATGGATGACTGTAAGCAGCCCAAGTTTCCTCGCAAGCGATCTTCGGCTTCCCTTGTACGCGGTGACGTCTTCCCTCCGATTGGCTCCCCGCGCTACCAGCTGCATCTCCATCTCCACCTAAACTTTTCGCGACGGGAATCAGGAACATGCCACGCCCTACACCAAACATCTATACGCCACGCCACACCTGCACGCCCAACGCTTGACCCCCCCGTAATCAGACTCGAACGTCACTCCACGCCCTACCACGATGGCGAACCCCGAGACAGCGCCCGACGGCGCATCCCTCTCCGCAATGGCCCAACCGCCGCCCCAAAAGATCGACCCCGTATACTACACATGGAGCAGCACCTTCAACATAATGCTCGGCCGCATGACAGGCTCCCGCGACATCGAACTAGAAAAAGGCTACTTCAACGAGATGGACAAGATAAAAGCCGACTCGATATGCAAGCGCTGCGAGTCCAACAAGGAATACCTCTTGAAATACAGTCCCATCATACGCTTCATGTCGGACGAAGTGTACAAACTAGGTGGCGACCTGAATAAAGACAACATTCTCTGTCGCATGTGCACGAACGAGCAATCTGGTGGCTTCTCCCTCGACCACGGCATCCTCCTCTGCGCAAACAAATTCCGCAATCGCGGGCACCAGGAAGACACCATGGCGCATGAGATGGTTCACGCGTGGGACCACCTAAAGTTCAAAGTCGAACCTGAGAACCTGCGCCACCAGGCCTGTCTAGAGATTCGCGCATCTACACTCAGCGGCGAATGCCGTTTCTCGAGAGAGTTCTTCACAAGGAATCAATGGAATATCATGGAACAATTACAGTCTTGTGTTAGGAGGAGGGCGACGCTGAGTATGATGGCGAGGCCGGGCATAAAGGATCAAGAGCATGCTGGGAAAGTTGTCAATGAGGTTTGGGAGAGTTGTTTCCGGGATACCAGACCGTTTGACGAGGTTTATCGATGATCTAGAGAGCAAGGAGATGTGGTTGGTTGGTTCGTTTAGACATGTGACTGAAGCGGTGGGTTGTCGGTGTGTTATTACCCTTGTGTTTGCATAGCGATGGCGTTTTTAAGAAAGGTCTCAGAGGGCGTGGTGGCGCGCACATCTCCTCTCTGTTCGGTTCGATAGTAGAACTCTCGGTTACTCATATCGTTCCTCAGCCCACATCCTTTTCATGTTCTTGCCTACTCCTAGACGCAGTAATAGTCGTAGGCAAGAACATGAAAAGGATGTGGGCTGAGGAACGATGTGAGTAATCAGAGCACATCCTCTTCAAGTCCTTGGAAATATCAGAGGTTGGTGTTTTGGGCCCCCAACCTTTAAAATTACGCATCAAGCCATGGCGTGCATCGCCCGAATCGCGGGGCTGCAGGGCGTATTTTCCGCCCTTGATTTTCGCTGCGCCGCAACAACAATAGGCGGCTAGCACAACACTGCCCATGTAGTCCGGGCGCCTTGAAACCCACATACATCATGATCATGGACGCCTATATACAACAAGTAGTATTTTGCGATGCGCATCCCTCTCCATCTAGTCTCGTTCCGTCAATACCTCATCATCACATCCAAACTCAAAACATCCCATACCTGTCATAATGTTACCACACACCCTACTGTACACCCTCTTCATCGCAACATCATCAGCAGCATTCATCCCCCCACCACGCATCCCCACACCCCCAAAACCCCAAATCATCGAACCCATCGCGCCCGCACCAGCAGCACCCAACCCATACAGGCCAGCCGACCGACCAGACCCTGAAGCGACACCAGGCTTTGACGCACCTGAAATGACTGGAGGCTTCCAAGCGCCTAAACCGACTGGAGGATTTGAAGTGCCTGATGTGCAACTTCCTGACGATCAAGATGAGACTGCGTCGAAAGTGGCGTCTAGGCCGTATGGAAATCCGGCGAAGACTTTGTCGCCCGCACAGGTGGCGGCTTCTCTTGCTGCTTCGAAGTCAACTGCGACTCATTCAACTGCGACTCCTACGACAGGAATGACGGTGCCGGCTTCGACTGGTGGTGCGGCGAGGATCGAGGATGTGGGGTTGGGTATGAGTCTGGTCGGCTTGGTAAGTATCCTTGTATTGATTTATAAGATTGATAGCTGATTGCGAATAGGTTGTTGTACCGTTAGCGGCAGTCATTCTCTGAGCTTTGCGATATTGATGAACAAAGATACCATGTCGGTGCTCAGGTCTACTGTAGCTACTCCGGTTCATGCTCGAGCGACATCGACAAAATCGCGTTTGATGGGATCTTCGCCTCCGTCTGTCCACATGTCCCTCGGGATCCAGAGATGCTTGGATCATGCTGATCTGGCTTCTCGCTGGAAACGAACCTGGAGGTTTGATCGGGCATCGAAAATGAACACGGTACGAATCATGAGCTATGATGGATTGGATGAGCATCCAGACTTCCATCGAAGTGCGAGAGCGATCTTCGAAGGAAATTTGTCGAAAGATCTGGTACAAGGAGGCAATATGTGTCTGAGGCTCTTCGGCGAGATCAAGAAGCTTTGATCGCCAGAAGTGGATATCCACTGCCATCTTGCGAAAAGATGTCCAGTTGTGTACTGGCGTCCAGGTGTAAATAAAGCGACTTTCGCTCACGATCAAGACCCTTCAACTCAATGACCTCCTAACTTCTCCAAACGACCAGAATATGCTTTGATATTCATCATGTTGTGTCGGTTGTTTGGCTTGCCATCTCTTTGCGCGATCGGAAGAGATCATCATGAGTTGCATGTGCGCCGTCAATTTCGGTCCGAGAGTCGCGAAATGATGTGAAGATACACCTATGTGACCTTTGCGCGGCGCTGGATTTCGTGGGACTGATCGCAGCCATGGGGCTTGACTCTGAAGACGTAGATGACTAAACATCTGATTCAACCTGGTGTTCTTACCTCTTCGGCGTGTCTGCCTCATGTCGATGTGAGGCGGCGCGGAGTTCATAGAATCTCTCTCAGCACCCCTTTCCATATTCCGCTTCTCAAATACTAAATTTGAAGATGTGGGCGGTGTGTTAATGTGAGAGCTCACTGGGCCTAGAAGACGAGGAGCTACAAGGTTGGGCACGTATCGATCTTTATGCCAAGCCGCTAGTCATCTAGCCCTTTCCCAGATCACTTTCCAACGCGCATGCTTGCTCTAACAGCTCAGCCGTTATTGCAGGTTCATCACGATATTTGTTTGTATACCGGCGCTTCTTCGTGTTCGAAGATGCAATCCTCTCAACACTCTTCGTTGATTGCGCGAAAGCTCGTGGATTAGTATAGCATCCGCAGATGCCGTCGACCCCCATCATTTCCCTGATCACTCATCCCGTCATCCACGCTTCCAAGTAGCCGTGCCGTTGGACGGAACCCTTTTTTTCCGCACAGTCACTCCGCATCTCCACTACGGTCATGGTGGCATTCCGGATGAATGTTTCACGTTGTACATCTGCAATAATCGGCCAAACAGAACACGACTTAGACCTTTTGCCACTGACCGGCCAGCCGTACCCCCTGTTCTTCCGAGCCGTTCCCCATGATAGCACGCTTCCGGACGCCGATTTGTGGGTCAAACACCTCTTTTCGCATAGCACTGCTGTCAAGCATCGTCTGGACTTGGCTTTGGTGCTTGAAGTGCTTGTGCTTTGGGGTCGGAAATGACGAGGCTGCAGTTCTTCTACCACTACAGCGGCCGAGCGCAAGATTATGTGGCGACTAGTCGGTAATATGCAGGTGGTTCTTCAACAAATTATCTGGGGACCCAAGACCCTGCATACATTTATATAGCGTCGTCGATATCCCGTATACTCATCTTCACCTAACGCTCACGTCAGATTCAAGCCGTCACTATGCGATTCCACGGTACTAATAGCACTTTGCAGCCTAGACCATTTCTGTACTGACGAACTTATAGCTGCATCATCATTGGCTCTTGCCACTGCGGGAACTGTATCTGCTGTACCTTCACCTTCTGCAACCGCGGCCACCGATGCCTGCTACGTGACGAAGTACTCCGATATCTCGGCTGCAGTCGCAGCTTGCACTTGCATAACTCTCGATAACATCACGGTCCCTGGAAACTCAAGCATCGATCTGTCGAAGCTGAAGACTGGTACCAAGGTCACGTTCAAAGGAAGGACGTTCTGGGAGTATGCCGATGCAAACTATGCCTTCATCAAGGTAGCAGGTACCAATGTCGAGATCACTGCAGAAGAAGACGCAGTGCTTGATGGCAATGGTCAGGCTTGGTGGGATGGCCTGGGTAGCAACGGAGGCGTTACCAAGCCAAACCACTTCATTGAGGTGAAGGTGCTTGGGAACAGTTCAGTGCATGACATCTACATCAAGAACTACCCGGTGCACTGCTTCAGTATCAGCAACAGCGCTGGTCTGGATGTCCACCACATTACGCTGGACAACAGCGACGGATATGCGCCCAACAACCGCTCCAACGGCCTTCCTGCAGCACACAACAGCGATGGATTCGGTCTGAGTAGCACCAATCATACCAAGGTTCGCGACAGTGTCGTTATCAACCAGGATGATTGTGTAGCTGTCACCAGTGGAGACAACATCCACGTCAGCAACATGTACTGCAACGGCAGCCACGGTCTCTCCATCGGATCTGTGGGTGGAAAGTCAAGTATGCCATCCCATCATCCGGCTATACAGTATTCATACTTTACTAACCTCATCTATCCAGACAACAACGTAACAAACATCTCATTCACAGACTCCGTGGTTCTTAACGCCGAGAACGGAGCCCGCATCAAGTCGAACTCCAACACCACCGGTTTCATCTCCAACATCCACTACGAGAACATTCGCGTTGAAAACATCTCCATCTACGGAATCGACATCCAGCAAGACTACCTAAACGGTGGGCCAACTGGCAACCCCACGAACGGTGTCATCATCCAAAACATCACAATGAAGAACATATTTGGTACGGCAACAGAGGAAGGAAAGAACTACTATATCCTTTGTGGTGAAGGAAGCTGTAGCGACATCAAGATCGACAACGTTCGTATCACTGGAGGCGGAGAAGAGAGTTCATGCAATTTCAAGACGGAGGGTAACTTTGACTGCGACGGACACTTTGCATGAGCTGGCTATCTCTGTACTTCTATATTTCGTTCGCAGAGTGCGGAAACCATGCCGCGTGTCAACAGAATTGAATAGTCGTTCCAACTACCGCGCGCTTTGATGGTTTCACAGACAATCCCTAGCAATATCGTTTGCAGTTTCTGAGGACCAGAGTTCAAGCGATGAGTACTACTATGTGGGCCGGATGGATGGGGCCCCAGAGCGATGTAACACCAATGTTGTCACAATCGAACTACGCCGTACGTTCGGGTCATGGTGCTTCTTGACCTGCCTGCGCAAGTACCGTGTGAACTGCTGCGCACGCGCCACGTGACGTAAAATTCAACGTTAACCGGGCGTCGCGCCAACCACCTCGCGCCGCATCCAAAGTTCAGTCCGCTCCTGACTCTCGCCCAAACTTTGCTCGTCGTTTTGGGCAAACCGTTCGCGGTCTGGACGTCCTCGAGAGTACCGCGGCGGTTCGGGTCCCGAACGACGGCGCCGCTTTTCAGGGACACGCCATTGTGGGTACGCGCTCACGACGACATGGAAGAGGCGCGATGGAGTTAATTACAGTACGTCTTCGTGATTAACGCTCCGTCCGATTTCACATACCAAGCAACCAAACGCTCTAGCTAAGGCTGTTATCTCGAACTACTGCAATTTATCCGGCCACTTCCTGCCCGTTATGGCAGAGTCCCGTCTCCTTACATTACCCTACACTAGTCGATATTTCCTTTGATCGCGCGTGGTTACGCGATGACCTCGAGCTACAAGGGCATCCTCAGCGATGACGGACTGCAGTGCGGCAGCCCAATTGTTACAATCACAGTCCCAAAGCGTTCATTCGCTGCTATCGTTTATGCATGGGGTACGTGCTCCTGCCGTCAGCACTCCATTCTGTCAGCCACCGCGTCTCAAGTAAGTCGTCGTGGGAAGGGCATTCGAGTGCTGATTGACGTGCGCGCGCTGTGAGGGAGTCCTTCCTCAATGTACAATGGTTGCCGTGCTACCTCGTCCAACGCCTGACCGGCTGTCGAGCTGCGATAGCTGCGTCTGCGTTAAGCGAAGGCGTGATGCCGAAGTTCGGCGTGCAGGAATGAATCCTGTCAGGTCCCACCAAAAATGTCACTCATCACGGCACCAACACACTTCGAGAAGTTACCAGCGGTGCGTCATCCAGGTACCGCGCGCTGCATGCCCCTTACAGGGCCTAGTGTTCGGATGGATTCGTTGCGGATGGCCTGTTGCGTTTCTGCGATAGGTGCGTGTTGCTGCACACCATGTCTGTGCGAATCATCGCCTCGCGCAGCCACCTTGTCCGGCCACGTCTCGACCCGGCTCGAAAACTGCCTTCAGACGGCGCTGAAAGAGACTTGAGCAGTCGATGCGCACACTATCTCTTTCATTCTCGTCGCTTGCTCTCGTGCTCTCCCAGCCCCTACTACAGTTCCTTGCGGCCACCTCAAACACGCTACATATTGGCATGCCTGTCGTAACCTCAGCCTTGCCCCAGCTTTGAGGCCAAACCAGGGCAGTGGTCATGTCGATGTTGCGCACGAGCGCCCCCGCGAGCAGCCCTCAATTAGCTTCTTCTACAATCCTTCCATACGCCTTCTAGAAGCGTGCCATTTCCGCATCCCCCGCTGCACCTTTGCGTGAGGTGATCCCACTTGTATATCAACTGTCGCACCAACAGCAGCTGATGCCTGCTCGGATACACGATTATCCACTCCTTGGCCCCTAGTCTTACCGCGACACCTGGATACCCTTCCCCACCCTCTTTTGCACCTCCGCCTGTCGTTCGTTCTAGTTTTCAGTCGTTTGGGTTGTCGCAAGGTCTTCATGGTCGGCATGTTGGAGTAGTCTTCTGTTGCGCGATTTGAACTGAGCATACGGCTCTCCCCTCGCCACAATGGAGGACAACCTAGACATACCAGAGGAGTCTATGCGACACATTGAGGCCCTGCTGGCGAGGCATCCTCCACATTTGATTCAGAGAATGTTTTCTCAAGCGATAGATTCGCGTACGTTCCTCGTTGTATTGTTTTGTGTGTACATGCTCACCAAGTCTAGGCCGCAACTCTACAGCCTCGTCATTCATGTCCACCAGCACCGCGAGTTCATCTGCAACATCCTCGTCGGGATCATCATGGCGGTCTCGGCTTTCTATGGCATCAACATTCTCTTCATCTACAGGAAGCAGCGATACGCGAAGTTCCATTGCTTCCTCTTCGTCATCGCGCTCTAGGATGAGAAGGGCGGAGCCGCGTTCCTACCCAGCTGGTCTTGATCCGACACGTCCGGTGCCGGCTTCCATGCCTGCGGTGGACACTGAGAGTCCACTTGACCTGAAGATTGAACCAAGCTACACACCGACAGACGACATTAGTGTTGCTTCTCCATCGCTGAACCCGGATGATGACAAGTCACAGAGTCAGTCGGGTGAGCCATTCATGTTCTGTACGTATTGTGCCGAACAGAAGAGCCAGAAGACGTTCAAAGCAAAGTCTGACTGGAAGAAACATGAGATGAGGATGCACGAGACTGGAGAAGACTGGCCATGTGTCGTCAACGGCTGCAACCGCATTTTCGACCGACAGAAAGATTTCATCAAGCATCATCAACGCTACCATGCCGGTCGACCCCTGCCGTCGCTGACAGACATTGGCATCACATTATTGCCGCGAAGAGTGTTTGGTTGCGGGTTCGACAAGTGTAAAGAAGTCAGCATCGGTTGGGATGAGCGATGCGACCACGTCGCGAAGCACATGAAGAATGGCGCGACGATGGACCAATGGAAATACTCTAATGTGATCAGGAACCTCATACGACAGGAAGCTCTCCACGACACATGGAAAGAGCTTATCGGTTGCCTGGACGAGAGATTGCGAGAGAGTCGGTCGCAGATTAGTTGGTGTCCCGACAACTCGCGAATCCTCCGACAGAAGCTCCAGTGCTGTGACCTTCGACCGAGCCGGGAAGAGGTTTTGATTACCGCCTTGAGCCTACGCGCTGATATACCCCTGGACCCTGTGCATCAACAGCTACCCACTGGCTTCGTAACACCCTCAAGAGATTCCGTCCCGCATGTTGAGAAGCTGTCGCGCGAACAGCGAATGCACATACTCATCGGAAACTCCAACCCACATCACTCAAGAGCGCGGCTCGCGAGCATCAACGCAGCTTTGCTGCGCATTTGTAGTTCGTTGGCGCACGTGCCTGACTATGATTGCGGCTCGTCTCCATTTGTGGAGCCGCAGACGCCTGGTGCGCCCGCAGTGGATACGGCCAGCCGCCGTATCAGTTATATGGACGTGGACCCTGGAGATTACCTGGACGTAGCGCAACCGGCTATTCCTGAACTCCCACCGGCTATGACGACATCCACAATGCATACACCCCATGCACACCCCACGCCAGTCATGGATCACGAGCAGCACACACAGTTGTACCAACAGGAGTACATGGACCAAGTCAAGGCCACACCCAACCCACTGGAATCACTGTATCCCAACTACTTCGGTGCTGCTCCCCAGTTCGAAGAGTCGCAGTACTATGACCGCCCATCGTTCGGTCAAATGATATCGAAGCCGCTCCACAAGATAGGCAGTCGGATAAGCAGCTCAAGAGGCAGCTCTTCGAATCAGAGACCATCATCGCAGATGAGTCAAGCTTCGTCAGAGATGCTCCCTGACTACAGCGTTGCCGCAATGGGCATGCGTCACCCTCATCAGCATCAGCAGCCCCAGCATCACATCCCACAACACCATCAGCATTCTCAACATCCTCAACACCCTCAACATCACCTGATGCCTCAGCAGCATCAACCCTACCGCGACACTACATCGCAAATGCATGACCACATACACATGTACACCACACAAAGCTGAAGAGCTCACGTGCAACGAAGTCTTCATGTCCCAGTACTTTCATCAACGCCCCTTTTAGTCCTTTCAAGCGAGCATTTAGAGTTTTATTTGTTACCTCATTTTTTTCTTTGATACCCCGTGCTTTCGAGCACATCTGATAGACTTGTACTATAAAGCATATTCATAGTATAGAGATGTTATTCGTGTGACGTCACTCAGTCTCTCCTCTTGCGCTTCATGCGATTATGTGGTGAACATGCCATGTACTTGTTGCTGAGAGTGTGGCTTCGTTTGGTATCGTCCGCGTGTAGTCATCCCGTTCGCATGAACCCAACGGTGTTGTTCACCGTGAGACCCAACGTCGGCAAGCTCTTGTCTCAGCCTATGCCAAATCACCACGGCGTTTCCATATACCAACATGACTATCGTCCCTTCTTTTTTCTTTCGTTCTAAGTGGACTTGATTCATGCGCTCAGCCGCGCATGTTTGCTCTTTCCTCGTTCACCTCGCTTATCAACGCCACTGCCTGTTACAGCCACCTTGGCAAGACCCTCACTCACCTCCTCCTACTTTCAAACCCTCCCTCCACACTGCACCACTCTCACTTGCTTCAAGCTACTAACATGCAGCTACTCGATCTGCCACCGGAGCTCTTCGAGAGGGTTGTCGCCGCCCTTGCGCGTGCAGCGCCCTTCCATGAGCTAATCCGACTGCGCGCCGTCTCCCGTACACATTGATATTCGTGACAGTTATGGACGGTGAAGCTAATAGAGACAGGGACCTTTGCCGGCGACATCGACAACGAACTTCTTGCAAAAACTTCTGTTGCGGACTTCCATAGTCGTTACCATCAACGCCAGTCGATCCCTGTTAGCCTTGATATTCATAACCCTCTACCTCCTCTGCATCAGCTATACGTTATATCGCGTTATAAAAAGGATGATGATACCGATTCGATGGGTACGCTCCCATCTGACATCAAGGGCTACCTTCTGAGCAACATCGAGATCTATCTGCTCAATCACATCGAAGACAACGATATCATAGCCTATGGACTGCCGAGTTTCATACACAAGGTTACGGACAAGCTCATGGAGTTTGCTACCACGGGCACAGATCATTCAGTTCTGCGAAAGGACTATCTGAACGCACTTATCCATGGTCTAGTCCTTACAAACGAAGTTGCCCCTCGGACTATGTTCGACACAAAGCCATTGACGTTGGACTCTGTCTTTACACCAATCTTCAGACCTGGTTCGCGCAGCATAGCGGAAAGGGAACGGGACCATCTCAACTTTGCACAAGAGAACGTCAACGACATGCTGGCAGCAGCAGCTACAGTAGGGAGTCTCGCAGCTGTTCGTCACTACATTTCGCAATCTGCTGAGGTTATTGACTGGTTCCCCAAATACTTTGCTGGCTTTGGTAACCCTTTAACCGCAGCAGCTTACAGTGGAAATGTCGAAGTTCTTGAGTGTCTGCTCGCAGAAGTCAACGATGAGCTCACGAAGCGGCGCTTCGCTCGGATACAGCACGGTCGTACCACCCGTTGCGGTCCACTCACAGAGACTATCACTTCCGCAATCAGATTCGCAGTTCGGACCGGAAAACTGAGGGCCGTCGTCACACTGTTCGATTTCTTGCCAAGATGCCGCGTTGAAATACCAGTGCATATGAAGTCCCGGTCATACTACCTTACCGATGCCATGAGGTGGGGACAGATGGACGTGTTCATATGGCTCATGGACCAATGGAATCCTCTAATCGCCGACCTGCCCTATTGGAATGCCCTGACTGCAGGCTTACGTCTTGCGGTCAAACATGGTCATACCAACATTGTGCAATACGTCTTCGACAAAGGTTTGGTACATCCAGATGATGCGGACGTCAACACTGTGCTCATCGCTGCGACACACGGTCATCGCGCTATCATACAACTGGTGCTCGACCGAGGCGTTCAGCTTACGATGCGGGACCTCATCGCGGCGCTGAACGGATCACTTCCCTTCCTCATCACCCAATATCTTCTGCTTCACAACGTTCCACTTACGTCTGTGACCAACGTGGAAGATGGAAGGTCCATCACTACTTCCATCGTTCCTACAGTCGAAGCGCTCTGTCGAGAATCTATCCACATTCCTTTCGGCGATTACAACGCGGTTCGGGGCGGGGAAAAGGTGCTGGCGCTCATACTCTTGGCAAACGAGATGAGACGACAAATTCCAGAGCTTACGTTGGACAACTGTGTTGAGCTGAAGAAGGTGTTCGATAGGCTGGTCAGAAAGTGTCTGCGCTTGCCAAGGGGGTCAATTCCGTATCTTGAGATGGTTGAAGAGCTGCACAGCTGGATGGAGTGGGGAGATGGACGAGAGTGGGCAAATTGTGAAGTCTAGCGCGGAAGCATATAGCAAGTGTGCTCGGGTGCCTGAAAAGGTAGTGGGTCAGACTGCAAGGAAGAATGTTTGCTCCTGCAGCTGAAAGAAACATGCAATCAAGATATGAGACACCTTTCAGTAAACATGGTGCCAACATGTCCTGATTTGTAACACCGCACTGACCCTTGTTTGCTATGGGTCCTGCAAGTGCCGGCGGCCTCTTATATGCAAGCGGGTCTAAACTCGTGTACCATGGGTCTGGGACATTGACAGCGGATATGAGCATGCAGGGAGAATTCGCGGGCTTCCATGCATGAACAGGGACGACGTGGATTAATGGGGTTACAGTGGGCTGTTGCATAAGGTCTGCCCTACCATCACGGAGCTCGCCGAATAAATGGAACCAATGATGATTCGAGACAATACCATGTTGTTCGAAGAAGCCAGGGCGTTATGTATTGAAAATAGATGCGAGAGACGAGATGGCCACGGACCGATTGCGCACACGTCTGGCTTACCTAACTCGGCGCCTATCCGACGTTCTTCCATCCATGGTCCCATGTACCAGGCGCGTGTGAATGTCACTGTTAGCCTTCAGCTCGCAGTTCTTTTTCGGTAGACCCTGGCGATATTCCATCATCATCTCCTCGCGAAGTCATGACACCCACTCGGTCAGCCCGATCAACTTCTTTCTTTGCATGTCTAGACGATTTGCTACACCATAGGGCACATGTCTTCAATGAAGGGCTTGTAGTGGTTGACAAGGCTTTGCCTCATCTCATGGCAGCACCGAAGCTCGACGAAGGCTGCCTCGGCAATCCTTGTAAGGCTTACTTAGGCGGACGGGAACGCGGTTATGCGGCACCGTAGTTCGTGAATACCAATACCACGCTCTGCCATCCGCAGTCTTGTAGCACGCTCTGAGGGCGTGGTTCTACCACGAGGTAAAAGGAGGCAATGTGATTGGCTGGAGAGTTAGCGGCGTCTGCGGTGATCTGGGGTTATCAGAGATTTCGAAGGATGGAGGCCCAGCTTGGCGTGGGGCTGGGCGGACTGGGCGCCAAGGGAACGTGGTACAGCGTCGAACGCTCGTTCGTTCACCTTGACTTGGTTACACCAAGGCGATGGCGAAGACCCGCGACAAGACACAGTGGAGACTTAACGCGACACCAACATGCCATGCGCGTGGATCCAGGCTTGGGGGTCCTACAGACCAATCACACGTCTCTTGCACCCGAACGCTCACCCCGGAGCGGCGCTGAGGGTCCAGAAAATAGGTGCTGTTGGGCTTTTGGACCACGGCCAGAGCCGAATAGCATGATATTGTGGCTTCAATGATCCACCGCGCCTCGAACAGGCAGGCAACACCGTCTGACGTCCACAAAAGTCCACTTGCAGTGAAATGTCATCTGCGCCGCCAAGATCCCACGCCTCCGTTTGTATGCTGTGTACTTAAACTCCCCTGCACTCGTTCAACCAAACAGTCAGGACACCTCACAACACCTCAGCTTTTCAGTCAACCGGCGCTACTGCTCGCCACTCTTCACCCACAATGGCTCCCGCCTTGAAGAAGTACGACTGGATCCTAGCGATCACCACCATCGCCTTTATCGCCTCGTCTGCATCCAACGGTGCCAACGATGTCGCCAACTCCTACGCCACGTCGGTGGCTGCGAGGACCTTGAAGATGTGGCAGGCTGGTATTCTGGCCTGCTTCACTGAGTTCCTCGGTGCTGTCGCCCTCGGATCCCGAGTCACTGGAACTATCAAGAGCGGTATCTTCGCCCTCGACACCTTTAAGCCTGTACCCGGTACCCTCATGCTCGCCATGGGTTGCGCCGAGGTCGGATCCGCCGTCTTCCTCACTGTCGCTACCATCGCTGGTATGCCCGTCTCGACCACCCAGACCGTCGTTGGTGCTCTCGCTGGTGCCGGTATTGCTGCTCAATCTCCTCTCAGCTGGGGCTGGAAGAAGGGATCCATCTCTCAGATCGCCGCCTCATGGGTCATTGCGCCATTCCTGTCCGCCGCCTTCGCTGCCGTCCTCTTCTTGACCATCAAGTTCGGTGTCCACAACCGCAAGGACCCCTTCAAGTGGGCTCTGCGCCTGATTCCCTTCTACCTGGCCTTCACCGCTGGTGTCCTCGCACTCTTCATCATCGACGAGCTGCCAAACGGCGAGTCTCTCGAGGAGATGGGCGCTGGCAAGGCCTGCGGTATCATTCTCGGTGTCTTCTTCGGCATGCTTGCCATCGCTTACATCTTCTTCATCCCTTACTTCACCCGCCGCCTTGTCAAGGGTGACACCAGGCTGAGGGCGTGGCACATTCCTCTCGGTCCCCTTCTGTACCGCGAGAACCCTCCCATCTACTTCCCCGGCAAGGGCGACCAGGTCGTTACCGATTACTACGCGAAGGCTGCCCCTGTCCCGATCCAAGAGAACGACGGACTCAAGGGCGAGAAGGCTGTTGGCCACTCTACTTCCCTCGACAACAAGTCTTCTGACAGCGACAACATTGACGTCGAGGGTGGCCGCGGCCTCTCCCGTCCTCTTCCCCGCGATGGCGCCGTTGCTCACATTGTCCCCGCCACTCCCGAGCCTGAGGAGCGCTGGTTGAAGCCCGTCGAGCACCTCCCCGCCTACTCTCCCAAGAAGATCGCCAACTGGACCAAGTTCATCCTTCTCCAGGGTATCTCCCGCGACGTTGTCACCCAGAAGGATCTCGCCGATGTCCACTCCCGCGCTGTTGTTTACGACAACCGCGTCGAGCATCTCTGGACCTACGCTCAAGTTGCCTCCGCCATGATGATGTCCATTGCCCACGGTTCCAACGATGGTACGCTCATTCCCTCAACCCTCACTCCCACAGACATGCATGCTAACTCTACATCACAGTTGCCAACGCAGTCGGCCCCTGGGTCGGATCCTACAACACCTACACCACGGGCGTCGTCACAAAAGAAGCCGACACGCCCATCTGGATCCTCGTCGTCGCGGGTCTCCTCCTCGGTCTCGGATTCTGGTTCTACGGCTACCACATTGTGCGCGCGCTCGGCAACAAGATCACCCAAGTCTCGCCCACGCGTGGTTTCAGCATGGAGCTCGGCGCCGCCATCACCGTGCTCCTCGCCTCGCGTCTCGCGCTCCCCGTCTCCACCACGCAATGTCTCACTGGCGCTACCATTGGCGTTGCGCTCTGCAACTTCGATCTCAAGGCTGTCAACTGGAAGCAGGTTGGCTTCATCTTCTCCGGTTGGGTCATCACCCTGCCCGGTGCTGGTCTTATTTCTGGTCTGCTCATGGTTATGGCGCTTAACACGCCCCATTTCTAGATGTCAGCTAGATCTTTCTCTTCCCTTGGCCAGTTTGATTTGGTCCCTTTTTTTTATGCGATAAATGCGCGGATGGGGCATGATATGGAGTATGATACCAATCGTTTAATGTACCAGATTGTAATCTATAGAGTTACACACTATGAGCCTGCCGAGAATTTCGCATGTGATGAGTGATTGTCGTGAATTTCCAGCTCGAGGGAAGGAGCGTGTTGCTTGCAGTCCCAGAGCTGGATTAAGAGGTGTCGTCTCAATGCCAACATCCGCTCGGCGATTTACTCGGCCGCAGTGGATTACTAAACGCCCTTCGCAATTTCGCACCGTACAAACCCGAGCAGACTCAGCAACGACATGCGCAGAGAGATCAAGGAACATACGCAACAATACTGATCGCAGGCAAAACCGAAGGTCTCACTCAACTCGCGCAAAGATATAAGGGTGGAAGCAGCTCGAAGCCACCGAAAACATTGGTATTCCCCTAAAAACAGCACAGCACAGCGCAGCACAGAACCCTGTCGGGGGAGGCTACAAATAACGGTCCAGTCTACCCTGACCCATACACTGCGTTGGAAATAAAAAACGTGGTAAGTGTGTCAATGACACACAAACTCCATACGCCCAGCACAGTAAAACACCGCCGGCCCGAGCGAATAAGAGACAGGCTTCAGGGCCTATGCATTACATCATAAAGCGAGGCTAGAAAATGACGGCTGAGAAGCGAATTAAAATAGCGATAAGAGGTGATGAGGAGGAGATGAGCAGACGCGACGAGGGTATGTGAGTATCGGTGTGCTTATGCGGTCTGCTTGCTGGACGATTGCTGGAGTTCATTGACGAAAGCGTCGTAATCTGCGGCGGAGGAACCTGAGCCTACTATGCTGGTAAGCCATGGATCGGACCGGCTGCTTCTTCATCTTCAATAAGCGTCTGGGTTGGGGTAGAAAGAGGACGGCGAAGGGTGCTGCTGACCTTGCGGTGGCTCGTCGACCTTTTGGCGCTTCTCGGCGTAGTCGTACGAACCTTCAGAGCTGGTGTGCTTGTTGCCTGATGCGCTGTGTTGGGCGGCTGCCGCAGCTTGCGCTGCCATTTGCAGTTCGCCGATTTGGTGCTCCGAGAGTCCTCCATTGTTGTTGTTCGAGCCCTGCTGTTGCTGCTGTGGTTGCTCGGGCTGTTGGGGCGGCTGTGGTGGGTTCGGTTGTTGGTGCATGTTTGGCTGTTCGTGGGGCCGGTTGAGATCTACACCAGCCGGCGCAGGTGGTATCTCGCCCTGGGTTTCGAGTAGTCGCGATTGCAGATTGATGATGTAATCGCGCAATTGGTAGTTCTCGGTTTGAAGCGTCTTGTACAGTTCGCATAGCTGCTCGAACTCCTTGACCTGGTCTTTCAGCTGCTTGATGTACTCTTCCTTACGCTGGCGGAATGCGCGCTGGTGGTGTTAGCTTGTGCCATTGGAATGCGCGCGTTGCATGTACCTGGGCAGCGCGATTCTGTGCGGCACGCTTAGATGTCGACAGCTCTCTCCGCCCCTTGGAGCGACCCTCGCTCGTGTTCCCATCGTCGGGGCCGCCGGCGCTCATGTCGTAGGCGGAGCCCCCAATGGCCGGGTCGATGGCGTGTGGCGGGCCAGCAGTGTGCGGGTGTTGGGGATGCTGGGAGTGTGGGGAGTGCTGGGGGAGAGGCTGCACGCCGGGCTGTCCAGCGCCAGCAGCGAGCAGATGTTCTCTTAAGCCTGCGCGACGATACGTGTTAGTAATCGGCAGGAGGGTAGGGATGCGCGGGGCACTAACTCATCTCGATGGTCGGCTTGGATTGATCCTGAAGCGGCGTGTCAGCAGCGCAACGGGCCTGAATAGTCAGCGCAGCTTACCTGAGCGGCAGATGCCTGCATGTTATAGCCAGTGCTAGCTTGGATCGCAGGATCCAGAGTTTGGCTCATTCAAGGCGCGTCGCACGGGAGCACCGCAGCGAGGGTGTTGTGGCGTTGATTAGACAGCAGCGTGGGAATTGGGGCGGCAGCAGACGGGGTGGCAGCAGCGGTCCTCGGGCGTGGGCCGGCGGCGGTGGTGACGTCGCGACAAGGTGGTGGTGCGAGAGGGCAGGCTGCCGTGCGTGAAGAGAGCGCGCGCGTGCTGTGAGAGTCAGCTTCAGCGCTCGCCAGCGCCAAGACAGGCGCGCAGTGTTGCGACGGCATTTTGGTTGCGCGTCTCGGGTTGTAGGACGCTGGGGCAGCTTACCTGTATCGTGACGATGCAGTTGGTCGAGTGGATTACGCAGCTTTGACTAAGAAGAGGGCGATGCGCGCTATATACAGAGCAGGGCGGCAAGGTCGGCCTCGGGAACGCTCAAGCAGCAGCAGGACAATGCAATCCATGGCACACGCTCCCCTCATGCCATCACGACTCGCCCCATCTGACGCTGCGCAAATCAGCGCCCTGTCGCCCTTCTCTGTCTGGCTTCGGCTGCCATCCGACGACCTGCCTACTGCATCCCACCAGCGACCTGCTTTTTGCGCGCTGATGCTGACCAATTCCCCGACTCCGACCCTGTGGTACCCGTCAAACACACCTTAACCCTCTACGGGCTAGTCTCTCGCGTTTGATTACAGAGTGTATATCGGATGTATGTGTCTCCAGATCCGAAGCTCCCGCAAGGACCGAATGGAGTGTTTGTTGCGCTCTGAGATAGGTTAATCGCTGCTTCAGTACGCCTTCCTTCAATGTCTTCACGCTGATGACTTGCCGCGCGGATCAGCCGTTGCTGTTCCCATCTGTCCATTTAAGCGTATGCGCAGCATCAGCCGATGGCTGTCAAGGCGAACCTTGTGATACTCATGCCATCCCATCTAGTTTCATGCACGAGTCTTGTCATTACACAACTCTCATTGTCTTCCTCAAAAGCTTGATTAGATACATGGCCGTTTGGGTACTCCGTCATCTTCGAGACCCTTGGTCCATGCGCGTTTGCAAGGCGTATCGTAGTAGCTAGTTCTCACTCCAACTCCGCTCCTCACTATGCATCGCTTTTGCATCTGTTGTGCAACTCGCAACTAATCATCCTTCTCTTCTAGCACAGTCTGCTAAATTACTCCTATACTCTTTCTGAAGAGGAACTAGCCGCAATCCATCAACGCTCGCTTGCACTTGAACCCCTCATCACCACCAAAGTCCATCTACATCATGACAAGGCCCCCAAATCTCTTACGGGCTCTCCCGTAAGTCCAACGACTAGTTCCCCCAAGACCCCAAGACCAACAAACAAGCCACTCCCTCGTCTGACCAAAGCCCCGAACACCTGCCTTGATGACTCAGAACTCAAACCCATCTAACCAACAAATCACAGCCCATCGTACATCGCGTTGTGCCAGCATCACTGTCGCACCAAAACGTCTTTGCTGACCCGCTGCAAGACGCAAATCCGGCCGCAACAAGCTAACCCCCTACCTTATGCGGGATACGCAAGCACTACGACGGGGTTCCGGTCACTATCCACTGGCTCTCGTCCGTCATCTAGTCCGGCAGCGCAGCCGAAACAAGACGCAGCACATAACATGATCTACGCTGCCAACCAACCCACTGACTTACCCGAACGCGTGTCCAGCCTCTCTCCTGCATGGCAAATCAACGCTGCGAAGAAGAGTATCACGCGCACCTTTACATTTACCAGTTTCGCAAAGGCTTGGCGATTCATGTCGCTCGTTGCGGATGAGTGCAAGGTCAAGAAGCATCATCCGAGTTGGTCGAATTTGTATAATAGGGTTGAGATTGAGTGGACTACGCATAAGCCCGAGGGACTGAGTATCAAGGATGTGGACATGGCCGAGTTTTGTGACCGGAAGGCGGCGGAGATTGGATTGAAGGAACCGGAGTGATTGAAGCGTTTGAAGATCGCGGTTGATCGACGATCGGGGGATAGTTAATACTTCTGGGTAGAGTACTGCAGCTGCCAAATCCGACCGCTAGCGCGAAGTCTTTTAGTAAGATACTCGGTCTCGCCTCTGTGGATATCATAGCTCCGTATCTTTCTCCTTGTCTCTGGTAGATCAAGTTCACTCGACAGTGACGGCTCTTCGTTGGACACTTTTATTTATCTTAGCCCTTGGACAATCTCCCGCTGACACGACGTTTCTCTACCCAGCCTGACCTGATCATTTGATTCGTGCCACTCATTTCCGCTCGTCTAGCATCCGACCATCACACCAACATCGTCAACAGCCACTCTCCAGCCTTCCTCATCTTCAACGCCATCGCCCTGCACACTGATAGCAACCGAATGACCAACGCCTCCAGGTACATCTTGCACTTGAACTTTTCCTCCAACCTTCGTCCAGCCTTCTTTTCCAGCCCCCATATGAACTGCTTCTCCACAGCTGACTTGATCCAGGAAGATCTCAACGCGCGTTTGCCCATTCGGTCTCCTTCCGGTAACCCATGCGTAGCAATCGACCGTCGCACCGACAGGAAGATCGATGTAGGATTGCGATAACGTGAGTGTAGCTTGGACCGCTGAGCTATTCGATGTCGCGGCGTAGAGATTACTGCCGGAGTGTCCGCCTGTAGGAGAGGTGGATATCCCGCGCGAGTACCACGAACCGGTCACCATATCCATCCACGGAGACAGCACAGGGATCTCGAATGAGGGGTTGACAACGGCATTCGTGCAGCGCTTGACAGAAGGCGCTTGCTGCGGTGACGATAGTGGACTGGCTTGCGCGGTCGCGAAGGTGAGAATGGCGCACACAACAAAGAGTACGAATCCATGGAGAGGCATGATGACGTATTATCGGTCTTCGGTATGGTCGCACAACTCGGCGATTTTGCAGACTTTCAATCGCTTTTTAAATGTGATCAAAACTGATGGGCCGTTCAGCTCCGTGTAAGCTGCAGGTAGCTGAAGCAGCTGAGCCGAGGCGATCACGAGTGAGACCTGACGAGAAGCCGCGTGTGACGTGAGCTAGATGTTGCTACCAGCGCACTTCGACTTGAATTGTTCCAAGTCAGTAGGATCGGTCTTTGGACGATGATGTGGAGATTTCGTGTATGTTGTGTGTGATATGGACGGGCATGTGAGCTCGCAATGTTACTGGTAGGTACTGGAGGAATATGGACACCGGTTCTCTCGAAGCGCAACCGACCAAGGTGAAGGTGAAAGTGAAGGTAAGGAATTCCGCAAAGGACATCGACCCCTACCATGACCATATACAATCGCAGGCTCGCGTTGCATAGTTCAACGCAAAAAGCACACTCCAGGCTGTGATCATGTCGAACAAACTTCAGCTGTCAGGGTCAAAACCTGATCGAAAGGAGCTAACCCGCCGCGCCACATTGTTATCGACTGGAATGCGCAATGGTAAACACGTAGAAGCTGTCCTTGGTGTTGTTGTTGACAGGGTTGGACGGTTGGTAAGAGGCAAAGGTGGCGTGCGCATAAGCGAAATTCACGGGGCCGCTGCGCATCGACTTGGCACCACTCCCTATCGCAGTACGATCAAATTCGACAGTCGCGCCATGTTACAAGCCAGAAGTTGCTCGAGATGTCGGACATTTAATAACGAATGATAGACATGCGGCTGATTATTGGCGAGTGTGAGAAGCTTAGGTCAGGATTCTCCGAGCCTATGGAACCGTCATCCACCGTTTTCTGACAGGGACTGGGTTGTTAGAAGCGAAACGGAAAGGAGATCTAGATTGCGAAAGAAGGAAAGGAGGAGCAGTGAACTTTGTCTGAACTTTGTCGGATTTATGTGATTGGATGTTTGTTAGCCCATGGAGATTTCATGCTCCTGGGCCCTGCTCATAGCGGCGTACTTTTGGGGTATATAGCGAGCCATCGAAATCAACCTGTGCGGTTGTCGAAGGCCAGTTGGTACGCTTCTGTCGCATACTGATGCAGTTGTAATGTCCGCCTCAAACGCCGACCGTGCAAACCGTAGCCTCATGTCGTCATACTATAAATCGTGTCGCTCATGCGGGCTGCTCGTATGCCCTCTTGATGACCCTTGCGAATTCTGATAGGCTTGTTAGCGGCGACTCGACGTTTGTGGTGCTGGTGTACTTACGATCGAACTTGACGTTCTCGCGGACAACGGTGCCCTTAGCCTCGTTGTCCTTGTTGATGGGCACCTTGATCTTAGCACCATCGATGTTCCACCCGCAAACGCTTCCGACGAAGTTGTCGAACTCGCTTCCAGAGAGGTTCAACCACGACTCGAGGATGCTGCGGTCAACCTCGCGCACCGCCTGGCTGACGGTTGCAGCGATGCGTACGCGCATCAGCTCCTCAAACCCTGAGACATCGGCAATCAAGTCGGCGTACAGGTCGTCGGAGTCTAGTGTGGACCAGAAGGTAGAGTAGTCGGCACCTTCAAGCAAATTCCTCAGCTCGTTGAGCTTCTGGACAGCTTCTGATAGCGGCGCGTCGCCAGCAGCTGGGTTGTGTAATGAAGATGAAAGAGGAGCTAGGACGTGTGGAGGGAGGAGGGAGAGACCCAGGGAGAAGTCGGGGCTGGGGAAGACGGTGAGAGCCTTGACGAGGATGTTGGTGATGGTCTCGTCACGGGCAAGGTGTGGGTTGAATTGGTAGCTGGAGCATCGTGGTTAGCAGATGTAACGTTGATGCTTGAGGTACAATGGTAGTCAGGAGAAAGCTGTCAGATAGAGCTAATAATAAACTTCAGCGGGGGAGTGATTCATGCTCCATCCCTCGGGTAATAGGAAACGTTGTGGTTGTTTATTCATCTTGTAGCATGGGGGGAAGAGTAGGGGGGACACGTACAGCTTCAACAGGGCGAGGTTGGCGTAGCAGTCGTACGTCTGGTTCTCGCACTGCTGCATGACATAGTCCTGGAAGACACCCGTCGTCTCTGGGTTGTAGCGATCCAGTCCATCGAGGATCTGCTGCATGTGATCCGGCCGCTCAGGCGCGAAGTCGAAAGGGGCGCCCATGGTGGTTGTGTGGATGAGCGACGAAGAGTTGGTGTTGCAGGCTTGGTCAAATTCGCTCAGTGCGACAAAAGGCGCATTGGCCACCAAGCAGCCCCGCGTCATATTCAAAAAAGTTAGACCCCGCCAAACAACCAACTGTGGAAATATACACAAGAACAACCAGAATGGCGCCCTATGACAGTGATTCCTCAGACGATGGAGGCGACTACACCGAGACGAATGTTCTGCTAGGATATGCGGCGAGGGAAGCAACGGGCGACGCGATTTCCCACATTGGAGGCGCACCGGTACGCACATCATCAACCACGCCGAGCGTCTTTCTGACGATCATAGTAGAGCTGGATAGACGAGAAGACAGCCCCTTCTGGCGCCTTAGCAAAATGTAAAGTCTGCAATGGCTACCTCAGCCTCCTCCTCGAACTTAACGGCGATCTTCCCGACAACTTTCCTGGCCACGAGCGGCGACTTTACATCTGGACATGTCGGCGCAAGCCGTGTAGAAGAAAGGAGGGCAGTGTAAGGGGCATTCGCGGAGTGCGCATCGCAAAAGGCGCCAACAATAAGGCGAACGCCCCCAGGGCCGAGAAAAAGGAAGTCAAGGAGGAAGAGAAGCCGCAGCCCAAGATTGGCGAGTCGCTGTTCGGAGTGAAGAACGGGACAGGCGCATCGACATCCGCGAATCCCTTCTCGAACCCGTTTTCGTCCAACCCGAATGGCGCAGCATCATCAAACCCCTTCTCCAAACCAGGTACCAATCCCTTCGGCGCATCGAGTCCCACGCCCGCAGTGCAAGTCAGCGAGCCCCAAGAGAAGAAAGACGAAGCCTCTACGACCCTCCCCGAGACGTTCGCGTCCAAAGTTCGTCTCTCATCACCACCTCCCTCTGAACAACAACCCCCGCGTCCGCATGAGCCATGGCCAGCAGACTCAGCCTTTCCTACGCCATTCCCTCACTATCACCTCGACGCCGAATACGAGACGTTAGACGCGCCCTCAACACCCTCGATTCCAGCGAACGTGCGGATGGACACAGACAACGAAGGGAGCGGTAGTGGTGGTGGGAAAGAAGACAAGGAGGTTTTTGAGTCGTCCATGGACAGGACCTTCCAAAAATTTGCAGATCGCATCGGAGAGAATGCAGAGCAGGTGCTACGATATGAGTACAAAGGCAAGCCGCTCCTGTACAGCGACAACGATGCTATCGGCAAGCTTCTGGGTCCACACTCGGAGAATGGTCCTTCGTCGAACGCAAAGGTCAAGACAGCAGGCTCACGAAGTGGGGCTGGGTTCCCTCGCTGTTCGACCTGTGGCGCGGACAGGGTCTTCGAGGTTCAACTAACACCACATGCGATCACCGAGCTTGAGGCTGATGAGATGAGTCTCGACGGCATGGAATGGGGCACTATTATCATGGCAGTATGCAGCAAAGACTGCAAACCCAATGATGTTCAGGAAGGAGAAGTCGGATATGTGGAGGAATGGGTCGGAGTGCAGTGGGAGGAGGTGCCTTCGGGCAAGTAAGATGAGAATCGTATACGATACCAGAGTTCTGTGTCTGAAATAAATGACTCAATACCCGACCTCATATTGTTCAGGCTGCTGTGGCTGCTGTAGCTGGCGCAGCTACCCTGGTGATCTGATCACCAGCCCTGACAACACCGAGCCCTTTGGTGTCTCTGGTGTCTTTCTCACCACCTGTTTTCCAAACTTCAACTTCCTGTCCGCCTCGCAATATTCCAACACGCATTGTCGACAACAAGTTATGTGCCGCATTTGAATGCTCATATACACCACCGTTGAACACCGCAGTAGCGTCCTTCCCAATCGCACTCTTAATGAGCGTCTTGCCCCCCGGATGATCAGCGATGAACGGCGAGACGTCGTGTATCACTCCAGCAATAGCGACTAAAGCAGCACCCTTGGCTGAAGCCTGAGTCTGGAAGTCGTCCCAACTAATCACCGGCAACTGAGCGAGTGGCACACCCCAATCGAGCATCGATCGCTTCTTGTCGAGAGCTTTTTGTTGCTGCTGGAGTCTACCTTTCTCAATCTCATTCGAGCGGAAAGTCTTCAAGTCGTATGTTAGAGGAAAGACCGGGATCTTCGACATGATCCAGATGAGCCATTTAGTCGGATCGTATTGGTACCAGGCAATCGCGTTCCCTTTCAAGCATCAGTATTATCATAGCTTCCATAGCTCAAAGGAAACAGCAACTTACGGTAATCAGACGGAAACTCATGATGAAAGTTGTGGTACCCCTCACCCATTGTCACCAACGCAGTGAACACATGATCCCTCGGACTCCTCCGATCATCAAACGGCTGCTCGCCAATCCAATGCGCAAGACTATTCACACAAAACGTAGCCTGTTGTACGAAACACGCCCGTATAATCCCCGCATACACAAAGCCACCCCAATAATCGCCCCACCCCAGTCCAGCAACCACGGCAGGAAAGATCCAGGCTGTAAACAGGAGCAGTTTGCCGTAATGCTTATGTTGGAACACGACGATTGGATCGCTATCCAGATCAGAGATGTCCGTCCGCCCTTTAACTTTCGGATCGTTGTTCAACACCATCCATCCGATGTGCGAGAATAAGAGTCCGCGCATAACCGAGTAGGGATCTTTCATCGTATCCGTCCATCGGTGGTGAGCTCGGTGATTAGCGCTCCACCACCGTATGCTTCCCTGAATCGCTCCTGCTCCTGTAAACGCGAGGAATAAGCGTAGGGGAAGGCGTGCGGAATAGCATCTGTGGCTCCATAGTCTATGGTATCCGCCTGTGATGCCGAAGGCGGTTGTGGCGTAGTAGACAATACTCCATAGAAATGTCGGGAGGGTGAGAGGTGTGGAGCGGGCGAGGTAGAGACCGTAGCTTGGGATCAGGATGACGAGGGTTGTGTTGAGCCAATTTATCTTCTTGTACCAGTTCGTCCAGGTGATGGGTTGGGAGGATATGTGCGGTGCCTTTTCTGGTGGGGTGCTGGTAGCAGCCATTGTGGCGTCCTGGTAGTTGAATACCCCCACACACGAAAGCAGGTCGGAAAGACGAAATTGATGAAGCGGTTCACTACCTCGAAGTACTATAGCCAATATGTACCTCCACCCACGTTCCCATCCGGAACATACCGAATACACCAGTCGCCTGTCAGCCTAAAAAAACGCAGGGCCACCTGCGCCTTGCATGCCCAGGTGCTTGCTAGAAGAGAAAACGTGGTTCCCACGCTGTTCAGCCCCATCATCGGCAAAAACAAACGTGCGTAACGGCGAGACGGTCGTGCCAAACCCTCCGACCCGGATTCCTCGGGCGTCGTGCGCACATCTGCGTAGTGCGCGTGATTGGTTGGAGGGGGTTGGTGGTGGGTGATTGATGAAGTTTACAATGCCGGGTTTGGTTAGTGCGCATGCAGGAACCTGGCTGTTCTTCGGTGGTTTGATGACTAACCTGGTTTGGGTGAGGGATGCGAGTTTGGGAATAGGATGCGAGCGGCTTGGCGGAGACGACAGGACACCTTTCCCAATGAGAGTGGATGTGGTATTTTGTTTGTTTTCTCGTGCTTTTACGTGGGTATGCTGTTGATCAAGCTTGGTAGAGAGTTGGAAGATCTGAATCCTTCGTTCATGTAAAAGTCTTGCGAAAGCTGGTGAGCTATTTTTACTGTGCCTATGAAGCACTCCAGTAATGTACAGGTATCAGATATGTCTTCTAACATGCGCTAGTCTTTCCCATCTCGTACTGAGCTTTGAGATTGAATACATCCATGGCTTGGCTTGTCAGACCCGAATGACAGCAGAAAGTCAACGACAGTTGCAAAACTGGACATCAACGCTTTGATGTTGCGCATGTATCTGCTCCAATCTTCTTGAATCCTGCCGGTTCTCATACTCCACTTCTTTTCCCTCGGAAATATCCAGTCCACTTGACCTACTCGATGTGTCCACAAGCGCGCATGACGCTCCAGACATACTCGTCGTTCTCCTCGCTCTGAGGTTTCGCCGTCTCGAGTAAACATCTGAGAAGTCTCTTGGAGATTTTGATATTAGTCATCGGGTTTTCATCGTCATCGTCATCGTCATCGTCATCGGTGTCGTCGAGTTGATGTTTCTGGATGTATCGAAGAGTGAACAAATCGACGACGAATCGGATAGCATAGCCGGGTCCAACCGAGTTCCTCAACACCTGAGCGAATTCTGCATAGCGAGAGTCGACCGTCATCCGTAGACTGCAATGGATGATTTCCTCGCGCACGGCTTGTAGGAACTCGTCGTCTTGGTAATCCGCCGCCACGAAATACGCACCGTACAGTCGGACGAAGTGGTCTACTTCGTCTCCGTCGTCTCCGTCGTCTCTGTCTTCTGTTGCGTATTTCGGGAAAGTGTGTCCATAGAGCCACTGAACGTACATGTCAAAGTCATTGGCATTTGTATCCTCGAGATCGACACTGTTGAGGAAAGGCGGCATGACCCACTCCGCGCGACACATGGGGCAGGTACTGTTTGTACCGGACCACTCTTCCATGCAGTCTTCATGCAGGTTATTTCCACAGCTCTTACAGTAGGTGAGGGTCTTGACCATGGGATCGAGGCCTTCCTGGCAGATGACGCATTCGCCTTCGACGTCTTTTCGTTCAGGCTGGAATCGGTCCTTGAAGACTTTGGACCGCTTGCATAGCATATCTTCATGAACCGAGACTGTACGACGTTGTGGACCTACGCGGAGGCGAAGGAGTCTACCACCGAAGCTGGATATGTTAGCCTGTGGTATTAGGACAATGGCGCGGAAAGTTACTTGCAGGATAGGCTGGTGCTTCTTGGCCTTCTTGGTTGCACCGCGAGCATGGATGACTGCCATCGGGTATTACTTTGGTGATACTCTGCACACGAGTCAGTGACTATTGCGACGACTGTCGCCCAAGACGCGACTCACTTCGGATATGATTTGGTGTGTCGTGAGGTAGTGGTTGATCGAGAGAGTAAGGCCAAGTGGTAAAAAGAAATAACCAGCTCTCGCTAGCCTTTTAGACGCTTGTAAATTCATGGTGATACAGTGAAGGTGAGAGAGGCGGTACGCCGAAGGCGGAGCAAGGAGCGGTGAGGTGAGGTCTTGCCTGTCGCATTGGTGGTTAGCCCGCCGCTGCGGTTCAGGGTCAAAGAGATATAACAGCGTCTGCGCATGCTCTCGGATATCTCAAAAGCTCAAGTGCACCCCAGATGTGCATACAAGAGTAGCCACACTCGCCCTCTGCAGGACATCGTATGCGTTTTTGTTCAATGGAAAATTTGTGAGTATGTGTCCAATACCTGGAACTTGTCACATCAGATTGATACAACTCTCGACACAGTTTATAGTAGTGATGTCGCTGGCAAACACTTGGGATACTCTCACCAATCGATACATAATGCTGATCATCGGTGCGAAGAAAAATTAGACCCCCTCTAAGCTGAACAATGGACAGATCGGGTATTCGCACGGAAGGCCGGACAGTGAAGGGGTGTTTGTACCCACGGCGCTTTGCGGACATCAGGCTGATTGAATCACGAAGTGCCCCAATTTGCTGCTTGAGGTCGCAATGGCAATATCTGAGGAAGGCGCCTGGGTCACGGGACCACGCGTCGTCGTTCCTTCCCCCACAGCGAACATTGCAGCCTGACCTCACGTATGACGTGTGACGCGACGCGTACCCTTGTCTGACTTCATATCGTGCTCTCTCGTTTTCACTTCACCACTCACCTTCCACAGCAAAGCTCAGCCCAGTCAACAATCGTCCGCAGTAGTCCACCTTGACTGCTTGCTTCATCGACCGCTCATCTTCCACTCCTGTACGCAACTACTACAAGCACTGAATATCCAAGATGGGTGCCTGGGGATACTGTAAGTGACGAGCATACTTCAATCGAGCACCTCATCGACTAACACCATGCCAGGTCTCTTCCAGTCAGACCACGACTTCGAAATCGTCGAAGCTCTCGATACTGAAGCCGGTCTCTTTCCACTCATGGAAGCCGCTCAGGCCAGGGCGCGAGCTCAAGGCAAGTCTGAGGAAGAAGCAGGACGCTGCTGTGCATACAGCACCTACGCCCCCTACTGCTCTCACCCCAAACTCATCCGCAATCACCTCGACTCCGGTATCCTCGTCGACATGATCGCTACGAAGGAGGCGAAGATGCTCGCTGGTCCTGTCGGCCTAAAAGAGAAGTGGTTCGGAAACTGGGGACCGGATCCCACCTACGTCTACGTCCTACTCGGTGCTTGTGCCATGACTCTCGGATGCAAGCTCCCCGCTGCCTACATCACCATGCTCAAGAAGGTCTACACTGAAGGTGGTCTCATGCCTGCTGCGCAGGGCCAGATGAAGAAGGCGCTCTTCGGTCCGAACGGCTACAAGAACGGCGTACCTTACGACTTCAAATCCAAGAGCATCACCGAAGAGGCCAACGCTAGACCCTCTGAGCCCGCTAACGGAATGGGTTTCCAGATGATGAATGTTCCTGGCCCGGGAGGTCTCTTCAGCACTGGTATGACCGATTCATCAACTTCGCTCGTCGTCAAGGAGCTTCGTGAGCAGTTCAACAAGCCGGACTTGTGTGGTGGATGTGGTGTCAAGGCTAGAGCTGGAGGTGACGCCCTGCTATCTTGTGCCAAGTGCAAGAACCGCAAGTACTGCTCCACTGAGTGCCAGAAGAAGCACTGGAAGGTTCACAAGAAGGTCTGCGAGCTCGCCGATGTCCCATTGTAAGCTGGTGGCTTCCACACGTGAGAGGGGTTTCAAGAGAGTGTGCGATGTATGCGCAAGATGGTGCCACGGCTATGATGGCGTATTGACGGTCGCAAGATGTGACAGTCACATGGTGAAGCGGTCTGACTCTCATCTGTTGTTACATTAGTGTATGCGATATGAGACGAAATACAATCACGACTTACAAGCTACATTCTTGTAATCAAGAACGCCGCTATAGTGACTTTGGAGTATGACCATAAGCAGGCTTTTGAGGAAGCTGTATTCATAACACATTGTTATACGACAAGAAATACCACCCTCGGTGAACCCACCAGGATGCACCATGACCGATTGTCTACTCTCACCATCCCACACCAACCCCATGCTGCTCTAACAATACCCAGTAACCCACCCATCTAAACACCCACCCTCCAACAGATCACACATCTCGACCTTCCTTACGAGACCTATCCACAGCATCCCTATTCACTCCATCCTACCAAGCAAACATGCACTTATTATTCAACAGCCTCGCCCCCAACATATCATACTCATACCGACTAATCCAGCCATCATTTCCATGCCCGCTCAACCGCCCAAACACACTCCCCCCCTTCCACGCCACAACCTGCGGATCAAAGTCGCGCGGCGGGGGCCCCACAAGAATCTCTTTACCGTAGCCCGGTCGCAACTCACGGAGTCGCATCTCGAGGAACTCGCGTAGCCCGGGTGTTTTGGACGCGCCGCCAACGAGCATAATGCCGCCGAAGAAGTCGCGCAGTTTGCGGTCGTCGCCGCGGGCGCCTTGGGAGAGGGATTCGAGGATCGCGGCGTCGAGGGAGTGGATGGGGAGGATGGCGTCGCGGGCTTCGGCTAGTTTGGTCTTTTCGTGGATGGGGTCGCGGAAGAGGAGGGGGGCGCCGTCTGTGTCGCCCATGGGGGTGTCGCGGTCGGGGTTGGGCGTGTTGCTGCCTTCGGGGCCGGGTGAGCCGGCTACGGAGGAGCGGGGTGTGCCTTCGTTGTCGTTGAGGCGGCCGAGCAGGTTGAAGGGGTTTGGCTGGGGGCGTTGGGGTGTCGAGGCGGGTGCTGTGTTGTTTACGGCTTCTGACGCGCCGTTGATGGTGGGGACCACGGGTTTACCGGCTGCGGCTTCGATGATGGCGATTTGTGCTTGCGAGATAGGATCATTGGGTGAGCCGTCGTAGAGGTCGACTGAGCGTGGCACGACCTTCCTCCTGTTCTCAAGTTTTCGTGCGTTTTCAAAGATGGAAGGCTTGAAGAAACCCTGAATTCGTCAGCAAAGCCCATCTTACATAATTGTTGAGTTACTCACCATGACAGAAAGCATGGTCTCGTCATACGTCTTGAAAGTGTACTTCCGCGTGTCTTGGCCCGAAGCGCGAAGATGGAAGTCCCATGTTTGTACCGTGACCGAGCCTTCATCCATAGAGCAGAATTTCTGCTTCAGCTCCTCGGCAAGTAGGAAGTCGTATCTCCGTTTCAGGTTCATGTCGGCATACGGGAAGTGCCCGTAGAGCATCATCTTGATGAATGTTTCCGTCACATCAGCTCCGCCCATCTTGAGGTTGACACGGGACTCCTCGGCACAAAGGCCCTCGTCAACGCAACAGATCGATGTCTTCTGAGCACCGATATCGACTACGCAGGCAACACCGTAGCCAGCACCGAAAGTAGCCGAAAGCGACTCTTGCTGCAGGCAGACCTTTCCAAGGCCAAGATCCCGCATGAGAATGTCCAGTATCATCGTGACGTACTGTCGCTCGTAGAGGTCTGGTATGATGAAGACGCACTTGTAGTTGACAAGGTCTTTTAACCTGGTAATACCAAGTTGATTCCGGAAAGCCTCTTCTAGTATCTTGGAGAGATCATGGTAGATCTGATTACGGTCGCGATAGTCCTTCTCATTGAAAGTGCCGTTCCGTATAGGCCAGAACAGCTTGTATCGTGGGTTGGATCTCTCGGGTATCCGCAGCGCATCGTGCCCAGTGAAGAAGTCCGGTGCCTTCTTGGGGTCTGCAGGTAGTTCTGTCCACTCGATGCGGTTGATGTCATTGTGTTCGGAGATAATGTCTGGGGGTGATTTTCGGTTGAAGTTGATTACGAGGTCTTTCGAGTTGGGTAGCACTCGTCGCTTGTTGGAACGCATCCTCGTCCTAAGTTCGGATGACATGGCCATGTACTGGTCGGCAAACTGGTCGCAAGTTAGCACCGCCCGTGCAATCAACACTCAAATACTCACATCCTCTCCGAACCACTTCTCAGGCAGCGCATCGGCGGGCACGGCACCTTCGACCTTCATCCGCTTGGGGCTAGGCTCCCCCTCATCCTCCTCGTCCTCACTCTCCTTCCATTTGCGCGCGATGACCATAGGCACAGTCTTCGGTAGTGCGTCCGATCCAAGGCCTATCCTCAAGTTCTGGCTACCAGGATGTATCACGATGAGCTTGGAGATGTCGGTTCTTGATGCGAAGGAGACCTCGGCGTCTTCCATTATCTCGTCCGCAACCTGTGGTGTCGCTCCTTCCGTTGCCGGTACACCCAACGCGCGTGCGCGATCCTTGTCCCTGGCTTCCTGTACTATGCGCGCCCTCTCTTCATCCTTGGGGTATCGTACGGCGAGGAACTGTTCGTCGCGCTTGAGGAACTCGGTGTAGTAGTTCTTTTGGTTGATCATGCCGACCTGGGGCCATGTCGTGAGGTCCATGTTGTTGTCCGTTCGCTCCAGACCTGCAGGCTTGTTAGTTCCCATGTTTGCGCTGTGGTGTCCCGATGCCGTACCCTCTTCCCTCAATTGGGCTCTGCCCGATTTCTTTCCAACCATTTTGCTGACTTGTTCAGGTGCGTCTGGCGATTGGGAGGGTCGTGAAGTTGCGGTAGCTTTCGCAGGGTTACGTGAGCGTAGGCGGTGTCCGAATCTCGAAGGCGATCAATGCCGTCGTGTCGGCGGGATGGCTCTCGTGCGCGCACACCGATCTATGCTGGAAGAGTCGTGTGAGGGCCGTGCGATAGCGGAAGTCGACCGTGGGCGTAGTCGTCTTGGGAGAGGTTTGTTGGCGATGCCGCTCGTCTGAGTGGTGGTGAAGGCTAGCCTGAGGTTGTTCGTCGCGGTCGCGCGTCTGGTGATTGGATCGCGAAGCTACCTAGGTACGCGCACGACCCCTGGCCCTTAGAACCATCCATCACCTCCACCGGCTCGTCATCATTCCCACAACACTCGCGGTAATGGAGGCCATCGCTGAGAAGCACGCGGGCTTCATCTCTCGCCTGACGAAGCTTCTCGATCTCTTCGTCACGATGCGCTACATATCTCCATCTGATATCATTCGCCCACCTCACTCTTCCGAGACCGTCGCAACTTCTATTTTCGAGAAGATAGGCCTGGATTCCGAGGTCATTCAGTTGATAAGGTCAATCCCTGCAATGCGCAGCGACATTGTCGAAGCGTGGCAGTGGTTCGGCGTCGAATTGATTCCCCGTTCAAAAGCGGTAACATACTTCGCCGACACCGGTGACACAGACTTCGTTGAGGATTTGCGGTGGGGTGAAAGGGTCAAACAAGATGAAGATACCAAGCTACTGCCGCCTCATATGCTGAGGTTGACAAGTGGTGATATGTATAGCGGTCACTACGGTACTGACTTGATCTATGATACACAGGACCGTATGTCAATTGTTTGCAAGCAAGTAGATTGAACGTTCACCGAATACAGAAACGATAATTGAGTGGTCTTCAGTTGGACCTGACCGCAACGAATGGGAGAAAGCACCTAGACGACCAGCTGAGACCGTGCTTGATGAGATTATTGCAAAGTTTCAAAGCTTGGAATGGGTTCCGTATTACGATCCCCGAGAGGACGACGATCCTTCCCATCCACCCGCGCGCAAGATCTTGGAGGATCCCATTATCATGCAGAATCTTTTTCCGGGAGGCATTCGTCTTCCAACTGACACAACTGCCGCGATCCAGCATTTGAGGCAGCAGCACGGCCCAGATGGTGCTGACTGGTTGCGACGGTATATTAATCGAGTAAGAGTGTGGCAAAAGATCTACCTCGATTGTGGATGGGGCTCGGGTGCGTTTGACGGCGAAGCCTTCGAACTGAAGAGAGCAGAATACATTGAAGCTTTAGAAGAGCTCGATGATCTGGAGTCGGAGGCACGCAATCGCCCGTTGCGTATTTCTATGGGCGCACAACAGGTAGTTGGAGAAGATACTCCCACATTGGAACAAGTCACTTCACGACTTGATCACTTCCTTGTGCAAGCTGCTGGAGAGCTCGCTGTTTGAAGTCGCTACAGCCATCGCCGAGCCTATGTCAGTCTATTTCAGTTGTAAATCATGAAGTATTCATATAATCAAGTATTCATTTCCCTGTGATACATCTCTATATGTTTCAGAGGGCCGTTACACCACCACTTCATGCAAGAAAATTCTGAACAGGTCTGCAGACTACCCTCAGATAGAGTAAGTGAACTAGAAAGACTTCTTGGTAATGCAAGGTCCATAGGGTTCAGTTTCTCCCTATGTTGACATACCGTCATGACTATGTACATATCGTGTCATTCGTGAAAAGGTCTTACACATCCCATCGTAACACCATGACACATGTTATCCAGAACTTCCATTTCTTACAGTAACATGCCGTTATCCAAGAGGAGTAGCTACGACTCCCTAGATAAGCCAGGTAGCAGCCAGTACGCCGAAGAACAAGGCAATGAACGAGGCCCTATTGTCTCCAGCCTGACCCTTCTTAGTCTCAGTGGCCGCAGCGTGTGTGGTCTCTGAAGCATGAGTAGTATCCGAGACATGGTCAGAGGCATGGCGGGTAACCGTAGAGTAGACAGTCCTCGTGGACTCTTCATCCCTTGCGTTCAGCGTGGGGAAGATGCCGGGGGTGTAGCTGATAGCGGTACCGTTCGCGAAAGGTGGAGCATGATGACCACCTGACGGTAAACGCGCCATCGAAGACGTCGAAGCAGCCGTAGATGTGGAATCCAACGCAGACGAGGAAGCCGCCGAAGACGCGGAAGCTGACCAAGACGTGGAAACCACCGAAGACGAGCTACTAACAGTATGGCTAGGGAACAATCCAACCGATCTGCTCTTGCTAAATGATGGCGGACCGACGGACGACACTATCGATGGTACCTCAGTGCGAGACGCCGACGACGATCCGCCCGAGACATGGGAGGATTTGACATCGGTAGGGAGGATCGCGGTGAAAGACCAAGTGATGGACGGGGGAGGAAGCAACGAAGACGTAGAGCTGGGAATGACCTTGATGACTGATCTAGTGATGGTAACTTGGACGGTTGACTGGATGATCACGGTCGTGGTAGGCTCCTCTGCGGGAGGACCTCCAACGTCCGAAGTGGCCGAGACGGGTTTGTGGGGGAGAGGCTGCACTGAAGGAGCAGCTCCGACATCCGAGGTAGGAGCGGGAGCGGGAGCAACGCTAGAGGTCAGGCTCTGGTCTGCCGTCACAGTGGTTGTCCTGGTGGTAGTGACGGTGACGATAGACGGGCCTTCGGTATTCTCGGGACAAAGATAGGTGAGGGTAGTCTCATAGCCACGTAGCAGTACGGCGTCTGTGCAGAGCTTTGGGAGCTCAGCGCAGTGGTCGTCACGTGCAGCTACAGCATGAGCGAGAACGTGGTTGATAGCGGGACTCCATTGGGCAGACTCCGCGGCAGCGCCTGCTGGGTATGAGTTAGCAAGAGTGGAACAGCGGGCAAGCGCGCTGGTTGGAGACTGTTTACCGGCAACTGCGACCATGGTGAGTGCGCGTACAGTGTTCATCTTGGAGGGTGAACGTTTGTATCGGAAGGAGCGACTGGGGTTGAAGTGGGTAGAGGGAAGTAGCGAGTGTGAGTAGCGAAAAGAATGTGGAATGGATCAAATACTTCAACGAGCGTGGTGAGGTGAGTGGAAGCTGATGATTGCAAAAGAGGTAAATGTTTTGTTGTTATGAGAGCGATTGCGGTCAACGGCACTAGCTCCATTGGCCCTTGAGCAGCCAATAGCGTCGAGGGCAATTACTGAGACGAGTGAATGGGAGATTGATGTGCGTTTGCGCTCGCGCGCTTGCTCTGCTCTCCACTGTTGCTGGTAACATCGTGCAAGTGACGTCATTTCCGAGCCGATTTCGCTTTATAGGTAAGTTTACAGCTAGAGGCTGTTTGGGGTGGTGAATGAACGGATACGGTGAGTGAACAGAACGTTTTGGTCTAGGATCAGAAAGCTAAGTCCGAAGCCAGGCAACCACCCACTATCAGCACTGGTAGAATATAGATCGTTCTGTGGCAACGAAGCTTCTCCGTTCTGTAAAGAGGTCTCCTCAGTCCCCGTATAGCTCCATTAAGTGGTTCAGCATCTTCCGCTGTAATTCGAGGAGCTGCTCTTTCGATACCTTACCGCCCGCCGGTGTCGGCTGCGAGTCGGTGACTTCTGTCGGGTCGTAGCTAGAGCCAACTACCAGATGTGGCTTTACACCAAAGAATGGAACACCCAAGACTTTGAGTGATGATGTTTGTGAGTCGACCATAGCTTTAGAAGCTCGGTATACCTTGGCGTCATATTGGTCCAATTCCTCTTTCTCACGCTCTGGTGTCTGTGCCGCGTCAGTAATCATCCATCAGCATAAGTGTACTTGAACGTACACGAAGCGCGGGTGTATTTTCCAAGAGACCTGGTAAAGATCTGCGAACGTTAGTCACATGTCATGACAAACGGCTTGTGACGTACAGCGCAGCTCGATGAGTCCGTTCGTTCTCCCGCTTGAACTTGTGTTCATCAATCAGATTCTTGCGTCCAGCCTCCCAAGACTTGACATTTGACTCTTGATCTTTCATCAACTGACCATTTCGTGAGCATTATACGTGGGCTCATAAGAGACGTATGCCTTACCTTGCGAACCGCAGGAGCAAAGTCTGGGTTCTGGGAAGCTATCTTGCTCACACAGCGGAGACCTTGTTTCCATTCTGTGATGGTAGAAGGATCGATGAACGGAGAAGAAACTCTGCCTTGTGGTTTGGGAGGTGGCTGTCGATGTTGAGGAGGCGCGCGGCCAGCCAAACGAGGGTCAGCAGATTGTTGATACGGAGCACTTTGCTGATTTAGGTATGCCTGTTGGGGCTCCGGGTACCCCTGGTGACTTTGGTAGGGCTCGTATGGCTGTTGTTGATCTTGAACTGGCTGAGCTTCTGGTTTGGGCAGGTTCGCAAGCGTGGCCAAAATCTGTGCCAGATCCAGGTTCTGACTGACGTTTTCCGCCATGTCTGCGACAACAGCGTGACTGCACTATTTGGTGGTGTTAAGGAGACTCTCCAATGCTAAGATGTCGGAAGAGTGGTGTGAATTGAAGGCGGGCACGTTGGATCATGGCGTGTGATTGCGCTCAGATCAAGGACATTGCAAGGAAAGAAGCAATCTTTGGCCTGCACTGCTCATACTGAGTTCTGCTGCCCTCTCGAATCAACGTATCAGCGAGCTCCCGATACACACACGAAAAAGATCTGATAAGTAGTTCAGCGGTATGGTCGACGATGTACGTTAGCGGGCAGATGGGCGGAAATCTCCGCATCGAACCCTAGTCCATCTCGACTTTTGGAAATCATCGAATCATTCGTTCTCCCGCTCCGCCATCTTCACGACATCTTCTTCCCACAACACTTCCCCTCCGAGTGCTCTTCCCACTTCCGCTCATCATGTCGAAATCACCGAAAGAGTCCACGCGATTTACAGCCACCGGAGTATGGGCGCACACAAGACCTGGCGGGCGGGCAACGACGCTCCAATTCGCGGATCCCGCACCGAAAAACGAAACGCCACAGCAGAAGGTCAAGCGGTTACGAGAGGCAGCGAACAGGGCAAAAATGGCGCAGGTGACGAGGTGGGATTACATGTACTTGTACGGCAGAATGGCGGCGGATGCGGCGCATAGGTTTACCGTCTATGGCTTGATATTTGCAACAGGTATGTGGGCACCAAGTGGCCAATGGCTGAACCGGTCACTGGGTAGGAATGATGCTAACTGTCTGAATAGGTTGCGTCGGTGTCCTCGCAGTCTTCTCAATAGGCGACATGATCGTCTACAACCGACGGAAACGAGCAATCTACTTCGCCGAAGAGGAACGAGTCCAGGCCAGGATCCTCGAAGCCGCCCGCAATGCTGTCGCAGCAGGAACAGCCTCACCCGCACAAGCCGCTCTTGTCACAGGTATCGCCGAGGAGCAAGAAGCAATGGAGAAGAAGAAGGCAGAGCGAAAGGCGCCCTCCAAGCTGCTGTGGTGGCTGCACGGCGACTGGAAGGAGGACCAAGCAATCGCAGAGCAGAGAAAGCTGGCGGTGGAGGAGATCAAGCGGCAAGAATCCCAAGGCAACTCAAACCTAGGTATCGCTGCTGCGGTACAAGAGGCCAGGGCGAACGACACAACATCCACTTTCACATCATCGACACCAGTAGTCGGAGGCCCGCTCGACAATACAGCAGAGAAGGTAGTGCACAAGGTGGAGGAGACGGGCAAGGGATGGTTTGGATTCATGAAGGGTGGATCGAAGAAAGAGTAGAAGAAGGACAGCGGAGAGTGAAGCCAGACGCTTCAGTGTACTATATACGACCTCAGCCTTGTACATTGCTGTCACATTAGATGTATGCATGATGGAGTTCTTCAGCAGTTATGAAGGAGTCAACGATCATCTCGGGTATCTTTGCTTCGTGTCCATATTGTACATCCAATGCATTTTCAAACGATTTCCAGTCTTGCAACTCGCTAATTCCCTTGACCAGCCACAGGTATATAGCTTCGCCGTTCTCGTGCACGCTGTTTCCAGTCAGTTCCCGATCAAGTCGGCCTCGCTCGCCTACACGTACCTCTCTCCATCCCTCAACATAAGGCCGCAATGCCGCCCACCCCAAGAGCCCCACCGTCGCTCCAATGAAGACAAACACAACTGCCTGGTCTTTGGCAGAATCTCTCTGGAAGCATGTTGTAAGCACGTTCTCCTCTTTCTCTCCTGCGCAGACGCCATAACCTAGGCAGAATTGGCGGGTGCAATCGTTACATGTCTTTTTGGAGGCGCGGGGTTTCAATTCGAGGGCGGCGGGCTTCTTCGTGCTGGGCGCGTCGAGGGCTATGATGGTACTATTGCCTTTGCAGGTACATTTGCAGAACGACGTACGCGCTATGAGATGTCAATAAGTGCCTGGATACGAAGAAAAGGGTAACGTACAGGCTGCAAGGGACAGGGAGAGAGATGATAGAAAAGTAAGGAGAAGGAAGAGGAGGTATGGCGGTTTCCGCATCGTGGTGGCGACAAGGATAGATATTGTGTTGAATCTGTACAAGCGACGGATCAATTGCAGTGCCAACAAGATGTCAATCTGATGTGGTTCTAGACGTCTATCGCGCGAGGAACATGATAATGGTCACAGTGGAGCTCCAAACCTCCGCCCGCATACACGCTAAGACCAGACAGCTGGGTCCCTTGTCGCGCTAAGCATTTTCCTTTCCCCTCCGGCCCCGACACCTCTACACGACGCTTACAGGCGTCGCTCAAGTTCGTAGCCCGTATTATTTGCTCTAGACGCCCTGGAGTCTTTGCGCACAGTCATCTCCACCTGTCGCACGCGCGCGAACCTGCGACCCAATGCCAGCAGCACAAGCGCCTAACTCTTCCGAAGCGCAACCCGAAAGCAAGGTCGTCCGCCTGCACATTACGCCTTTCCGCCCCGACCTGCTCAAGGTCTACGTCGCGCCGTCTGTCCTCCCCTCTGCGCAGAATATCTCGTACCATACCGTCGCGACCTTCCCCGAGAAAGGTTTCGGCTACGTAGAGCTACCCGAACCCGAAGCTCAAAAGATCAAGAAGAAGCTCAACGGCACAATCCTGAGAGGCGCAAAAGTGCGGATAGAGATGGCGAAACCTGAGAAGCGCAAAGCTCTGGCAGAGGCTGACGCGGCGAAGGAGGTGGCGGATACCGAACGCCCCTCGAAGCGCGCGAAGAAGGAGAAAAAAGAAAAGAAGGAGAAGAAAGAGAAGAAGAAGAGGGAGCAGGGCGTGCTGGAAGGTGTAGAGCTGCCAGACGACAGGAAAGTCAAGCGCGGTTGGACTGAGCCGTCGAAGAAGGACAGGAAGGACAAGAAGGATAAGAAAGACAAAAAGGACAAGCGTGACAAGGACGAGAAGAAGGAGCGGAAGCCCTCGAAGTACACCAAGGATGCTGAGCTGCTCTTCAAGGCGAAGCTGACACCCGTGGCTGCGACCGAAGTTGCTCACAAGGACGAGAAGAAGGTGAAGAAGGAGAAAAAGGAAAAGAACAAGTCCAAGATAAATGAAGTCGTTGTTCATGAGTTCGAGAAGAACATCAAGACTCCCAGCTTCCTGAAGCAGCCACAAGTCGCGCTGTCAACGAAGCCTGCAGTCGACTATGTCAATGGCCAGGGCTGGGTAGACGAGGACGGTGTCGTTGTTGAGCCTGAGACTGGCAAAGCCAAGGCTAGGCGAGCTCTGGAGCTGGTAGACGCGCCCTCGGAGGCTCAAAGGGCCTGGATTGACGGGACAGCAAAATCTACGACCACGAAGGACCAGAAGAAGAGGAAAGCTACTCCCCCACCATCATCGTCTGAATCTGAGGACGAATCATCAGTAGTTTCGTCTTCTTCTGAAGATGAGGACTCTTCTGCGTCCGAGTCCGAGCCAGAATCAGAATCAGAAGCCGAATCATCTGCATCTTCTCCCGCTCGACCTGTCGAAAGCAGGAAAACGCCCGAGGTCCAACCAACTACATCGTCCGAGAAAGAGGTTCACCCCCTCGAAGCGCTGTTCAAACGCGCAAAGCCCGCAGATGGCACAACCTCAACTCCCACCAAGAAGCTCACTCCAATCGACACATCCTTCAGCTTCTTCGACAACAACGAAGACACGATGGAAGTCGACGGCGAGCGCGGCCAACCCATCGACGAAGCCCCCACCACCCCCTTCACTCAACGAGACATTGAATGGCGCGGCCTCCGTAGCGCAGCACCAACCCCCGACACCGCCGGCCTCGGCCGCCGCTTCTCCTTCGACTGGCGCAAGAACAGCCAAGAAGCCGACGAGGACGAAGACATGGGCGACGTTGACTCCCTTGCCGAGCAACGCCTATCTCAGAATACGCGCGCAAATGCCAAAGCCAAGCTAGCTGAGGTCGCGGAAGAAGACGAGGAGGACGAGGAAGAGAATGCAGCGGCTGCTGGTGGTAAAGAGGAGAAGCCAGAGAGCGAGTTTAAAAAGTGGTTCTGGGAGAATCGGGGTGACTTGAATCGGGCGTGGAAGAAGAGGAGACGGGATGCGTTGAAGGCGAAGCGGCATAGTGAGAATAGGAAGATGACTCGGTAGTAGGAGGGTGTGAGGCAAGAGCCAACCGATTGTGATGGTATTGTTATTACGTTTTGCGCGCTTCAAGATGTTCATGAATTGGGGTAGCGAAGAGTTGGAAAGACAGGAAGGGAAGTTGTCCTTTCCATTCGTAAAACCGAGACATGAAAATGGCTCTCAATCAAGACCTCCACGTTATCATACATCATCCCCCTCAAAAATCCAGTTCCCATGTATACGCCTCGAACCAGAACGCCTACCTCATTTCTCTCCGTATAGCTAAACATCAACCCCCTTAAACATAACACACCTCCCGCCCTCCCTCTCCCCGCCCACCCAACTACTCTTCCTCCCCTCCCCACCACACGCCTCCTCCGCCCTCGTCAGCAACGTCCCCTCTCCGACCACATCTCCCGCCTCAGACTCATGACCCTGGCTCGACGTCGTGGACGAGTCACTCGGTATACTGCAGAAGGGAGCGCCTATCATGCCTTTCTCCGTTGCGGTGATGATGTCGGTTGGTATATGCGGGAGGGGTGGCCGTTGTGGTGCGGAGGAGATGGTCGAGGGGTTGGAGGATGGGGGTGGAGGTGGGGAGGCGGATGCACGACGGTGGGACGAGGGATTATGCTCCGTCGTAGTTGTTGTTGGTGCTGTAGGTGTCTCTACTGGTTTCGATGGGAAAGCTATGTTTCTTGTTAGCATGTCGATGCATCATTCTCCAAGTCTAGACATTACATCGGCCGGGATATGTTATCCATGTACATACCATCGCTTCCGGAATCGACATGTTGGCTACTCCTCCGCCTCTTGTCAAAGCTGCCAGTCAATTTATCGCGTAGATTGAATAGCCAGTTCATGTTGTAAGATGGCTCTGAAAGTAGGTGTTCTGTTCCTGATTTCTTAACAAACATGATCGGTCTGGATATTGGATACAAGTTAAATCGTACCTTAGTAGTAAGTAAGAGCAGTCCCGCGCAATGATATATCAACCAATGTTCGTATAAATCAGTCCGAAACTCAACCACGAAACGGAAGTTCAAGGTCCACACTGAGTATATATCCCGACCCCGAAATACCCCGACCGAAGCCAGTCCCGCCCCCATTAAAGGTTGAAAGCTGTTCTGTTCCACCTTCAAACAAAATGACGTATCGCGGGCGCCTTACTCTTACTCTTACTTGCTTATCTGCTTACGCTTTCACGCCCCCATGCCCTCGCCCGTGCCGTGGCGCCTCGTCCCTTCCACCGCGTCACGACAAAACGAGGCATTAAACAACATCCATCCAACCTCCCTCAACATCACACCACGCCACAAATGTGTCCTACCCTTACGTATATCACGCCTTCCCCCCTCTTCACATGCACACATCCCGCGTCGCTGATCTGCCGTCAGAAGGGGGACAACGAGATCGACGCTGGGATGCTGTTCCGTTAGGTGCATATCGTGAGGATCAGCGGCGTTAGTCGTCTAGCCCTGGATGGATCTACGGATATCCCGTCATGCCGTGTTGGGGGGAAAGAAGCAAAGCTTGTGATAAGGATGGTAATGGGCGGCGTAAAGGAGATTCGGGGTCGTTATCTTTGCGATCGCATCAAAAGTGGTCTTTTGTTTAGCTCGATTGATTGATTGATGGATTGATTGATTGATGGATTGATGAGAATGGTAGAATTAGAATAAAACGTCCGCCCGTATGGATGCCGATTGGCATAGCATATCCGCCTGATCGCTCAAACTCCATGTCGACAAGTGAAGATATAGCCGGAACTCTCCTGTTCCATCCCATCGCACATGCAACGTTAGCCTGGCCTGCGCTATTAACAATCCTTCTCACAGATACCCTACAAACACATCTCCTTCACCCTATTCACAGCTTTATTGGGGGACCCCTGCTGTCTCATTAGCAGGTGCTTGCACAGTATCAGAAGCATTGCCAACCCCGCTGCTCTGCGACTGCGGTGCACCCCTCCGACCCCTCTGACCGTCAGCGGCGTCATTGCCGCCCCTGATCATGCGCTCCAGATCACGGATGCGCTGTTTCAAGGCCTCGTTTTCCTTTTTGACCTCCTCCAGCTCCGCCTTGTGTTGTGCCACCTCTTCGTAGCGTGGGGTGCTGACGACGCTCGAGCTGCGGTGGTCGCGCTGGGCAGCATCGCCCGTCGCAGGCTGGGACGAGATGGAGTAACGGTGTGGAACGTGGCCTGGTGGTAGGCCGCTGCGGGAGACGCTCGAGGAGCTGCGGTGGCGGCGCGAGGATGTGGGATGCATAGGTCCGGTGGGAGCTTCAGCGTGTGCGACGGAGGAGTCGGCGGCGCTGGACATAGACGTGTTGGAGGCCACAGACGCAGAGTGTGCGCGCAGAGCCGAGAGTTCTCGCGTCAGACGGTTGACGACGGCTTCCTGCTCCTTCTCGAGCTCCAGGTGCAGCTCTGCTTGTGTCATCGGACGTGGGTGTCTCATCGGAACGCCTGCTGAGTCGACGCTCGCCTGGACGTAGCCGCTCGCGCTGGGGCTGAGAGGCGGGAAGCCATGTACATGATGTGATGCTGACTGGGGCGGTGGTAGGGTACCGCCAGGCGATGCGAGAGGCAGCGGCGGGGGGCCCATCTGCGATGCTCGCCTAGAGCCCGGTGTAGATGCCTGACGGGACGATGTCTGACGTGACAACGAGCCTGAAGCCGGCTGCGTGCTCGACGTATTGCCTGTGTTGGTCGGCACCTTGTTCAGATCCGGGGCCATCGTGCTTGTCTGGGTGCGAGTCGCGCTGGGTGTGGTGGACGTGGAGGCGTTGATGACCCGTAGGAGACGCGCTGTCTTGCAATGTTTATCGAAGAAGCAGCTCGTGGCTGATTGTGGAGGGGAGACTGATCTCAATTACTGGGCGTTGTTGTGGTGGTTCCGAGTACGGTGGATGGATGGGAGGAAAGTGCATCTGCGGAGCGCACGAGCGACCGAGAGGGGCAGGGACATTCACTCCATCGCATGATCATCCCGGACGTGCTTGCTCCGAACGATGCGCTTTAACCGGAATTGCTTGTCAATGATCGTTTGGATGGTGTTGGTCGGACAGAAGCGAAGATTACGGCAGAGCAGCCATGTCCACTCAATGCGCTAGCATCTACCAGTCTGCTACGAAGGCTGAACCCTTGTTTCCCCACACGATGTGACGATGTCAAGCTGAAGTTACAAGCATTCACACATCCACGTCGCGTCCACTTGTTGATATGTGTTTGAAATCTGCAAGTTTGTTTGGTATTCTTCAGCTCATTGCTCGTTCGCTCATCCTGTCCATCCTCCGGCCCGCTCGTCGCGCACGGCGGGCGGTGTCCAGTCGTGGAAGATCGCGACCTGGACCCTATCTTCGCCTTCCCCATGCCTAAGCGTATCTTTAGATTTTGCAAACACGCTTTTGGATACCCATGAAATCCTCCAACTCCAAGCGCAATGCTCTATTGTGTGGGCCCCGAATGTGAATAGTCGCTCTCAGAAAACACTCGTGATCCTCTAGTACGTCCTGGCCAAGTTGCGGAGGTACCAGTCTACGAGCCTCCTGCCGACCTTTGCCTCTGAAACGTGGATGAGGTCCTGATAATCGTTAGCAGATGTCTCTCGTTCCAGATGTGTTGTACTTACACCCTCCATAGCATAGTCGAGGTCGCTGGCCTGGATGATATCACCATCCAACAGACCACCCTCGGCCCACCTTATTTGCCTGCTCCTCTGCTTGTTGACGAGCAACCAGCACCTGAGCTTCTCTGGCTCAACCTCCAAGAATCCAGCGAGCTTCTTGAGGTCCATGGTTGTGTAGAGCTTGAGGTAGCTCTTGACGGTGGGCGACATCATGTTGTTCTTGACCTCGTCCATGAAGATGCGGAGGTGGTGCTCAACAGGGTCAATGTTGACCTCTGGGTTGTCGAAGTCGGGAGGTGTGGGGCTGATGAACTTGGGGCAGGCGGTGCGGAAGAGCTCCTCGAAGAGGGGAAGAGACTCGGGGCCGCCGCGCTGCAGCCTGTTGAACTGCTCGCCGTACTTCTCCCTCAGAGCAGTGTGGATGGTGTCGTCGAGCCTGGTGGGCTGGAAGGCTACGCAGATGGCGACAAGTGCGTACATTTGGTCGTTCTTCTTGGTAATCGAGTCGTACTGCGCGTTCTTCTGGAAGTTCTTTGTCCGCGACACGTAGACGAGGATGTGGCTGAACATGCGGATGGCATCCGAGTATCGTCGCATCATCATGTAGGAGAATCCGACGTAGTAGTATGTGGTGAAGTGGGCGGCCATGACACGGGCGAACATGGCCTTCTTGTTGAGCTCAATGTCGTCGAGCGTCTTGAGCGCGAGGCTGAAGTCTCCGAGCAGGCAGTGTACGCGGAGCAGACCGATGATGGAGAAATATCCCAGCATCTTGTATAGCGGCCTGTTGCCGTACTCCCCGGCGTACAGACTCGCATCCTCGCCCCGCTTCATCGCCGCCAGCTGCTCGCTGATCTGTGACCGCTGAATGAGCGAGTACAGGACGTTGAGGACGCTGTAGCAGCCCCATGTGTTTGGGTTCTCGCGCAGGAGCGCAATCTCCTCCTCGTTCTCGTTCTTCTGGGCGACTCGTTGGCGGTAGCTGCAGAAGCTGTTGAACTGGTAGATGAACTCGTCGATGACATCCCACGCCCAGTAGTACTATGCGCAGTTAGCCCTGCTATATTCCCCTTTTTTCCGGATTCCTTACGTTTGGCACTTCCAGGTCAACGGGGCCCTCGGAGTTCAGGATGTAGTGGAAGAGGTTGCAGTAGCTGTCGTAACTCGCAAACTTGGTCTCGAGCGTGGCCTGGAATTCGAGGGGGGTGGCCGCGGCCTGCAGTTGCGCGTGGATGTCCTGGTTGCTGTTCATCGAGGGCATGCGGTCGAGGTCCTCCATGCCGTCGTATTGGACCTGCTCGCGGTAGTCGTTCGCCATGGCCTCCTCCTCGACGTCCGAGTCGTCGTCCGGCGCACGCCTGGCAGCGTCGCCATTCTGGTACTGCGGCGGGACACGCTCGCGCAGACTCATGTTGGGTGTTCGTTCGGGCGACGGCACGGGTGCTTGTACGGGGGGTGAATGTCGTGTCGTGGTGCTGCTCCCCGCTTTGTCACGAAATTTGGCGTTCTGTGCGTTTGCTAGCGGCAGTCTGCTATCGATAGCGCGCCCAAGCAGAGGGCAGGCGCGACCGGGATCAGCGCTGTGAGGGGCAGTGCGCAGAGGTCCACTCCACTCAATCCTCACGGCCATCCTGCTGTTTTGACACGTCCTGATTCGACTCACCGGCCATATCCTCAGCGCTGGGTGTCGTGACGGCGTTGAGAAAGTATGGCGAGCCCATGTCGTCTACCGGTGCCGGGTCCGTAGTTTCGCCCTAGGGCACGAGTAGCTGTGTGCATCAATAACGGAGGCTTTAGGCGCGCTCGGTGCCAGTATGATGTCTTCGCATCGAGTGTGGCTGATAAACTACAAAAGCCTGCCGTTCCTCTGTCCCTAGACCCTCTGGAAGCCACGCCGCTGTCAAAACCCTACTACTGTCTTTACCACCCACGCTACCCTTTTCGTCGCAGTCAAGACCCTTCCTGCCCTCTGACTCGCTTCCCACCCTCCAATATGACGTACACCATCGTCCTCTTCATCACGCGCAACCACGACCTTACCTCGGAAGAGTTCAGAGACCACTATGAGCACACGCACATTCCCCTCGCTCATTCGCTGCTCGCCTCCTGCTGGCCGATCGATTTCAAACGTCGCTATCTCGCGCGGATATCGCGGAAGGGGTTCGGAGGACCGGCAAATCCCGACCGACCGCCGCTGATGCTAAGGGGCGAGATGAACGAGCTGGACTGTGACTGCATTGCAGAAATGACGTTTGACAGCGAAGCCCGCTTCCAAGAATTCTACCGAAGAATCTACGCCCCGGAGAATGCAGCCAAGCTAGCGAGAGACGAGGAAAAGTTTTTGGAAACAGGGAAAACGAGGGTCATTGTCGTTGGCGAGACTTGGAGTACGGACGAACACGGCGTCTCGACGAGAGAAATAGGCTACATCCGCAAAGACGAGAGGTCCGACAGCGAAGCCAGTGGTAGCGGCCAGAGCTGAGACGAGAGACGGATGCCGACATGCGACCCGGAGATACCACTCGACGCCCAGCATGCGATTGAGTCGAAGTATCTGCGTTAGGCGCAGGAAGATGGTGCCATGGTGGTGAATCGAGCTTCTGGCCATAATGATCGGCGTTCAATAGTTTGGGAGAGGGGCTGGCGCTGCGCGCTACTAGGCACCCGTTCGCGCTGCGCGTAGGAGTTCACCGGTTGCTTCCGCGAACTTTTGTCAGATACCATGTCTTTGCGAATTTGCGACTTTTGGGCGCATTTGGAGGAGCCCGATGTTGGCCGAGAGTAGATTGAATTGACCAAATGGAATACATTTCGTTTATTGAACTTTACACCCTCGATCGAAACCCGCAGCAAAGAATGTCCAGATCGAGACTAGTGCTTTCCTGAGCATACTTTTATACTTATCGAACATGATGCTGAAGATAATACAAAGAGATCATGTTGATGCGCCACATCCTCACTCAAGGCTTCCCCTCTCCCGAATGCCTATAAACATAATGCCAATCCCCCCTCGCAATATCAGCCCTGACCTGATAATTACTCTCCGCATCCTCCAAGACCTGCATATCCAAATCCACAACACACATGCCCTCGCCTGCACTCCCCAACTTCCCCAAAGCCCCCACAAAAGGCACAGCAACCTGACTCAACCCCGCATACCCCATCCCCGGTGGACCCCCCGCATTCGCAAAAACAACCGCACACGTATTCTCAAACGCCCGTGCCGTCAGCATACTATCCAGAAACAATGCTTCAGCCGCCGGGTTCCTCGCAAGGCCCGCTTCGTTGCAATCATTCAGCGTCCAGAACGTCGGTATAATAATGATTTGCGCGCCTTTGGCTATCAACTCGCGGAACGCTTCTGGGAACGCGAGATCCCAGCATATGAGCAATCCGACTTTTCCGATGGGTGTGTCGAAGACTTCATGGGGGTCGTGGCGGGAGCCGGTGAGGTGGTTGCGTTCGGGGCCCCAGAGGTTCTTTTTGATGTATTTTCCCACGATGGAACCTGAGGGCGAGATGTAGTAGCATACGTTGAGGAGTTTGTCTTCCGCTGCGGAGTTCTCTTTGTGGGATTCTACGATCGTGCCGGGGACGATGGCTACAGTGAGGAGGAGCTTAGTTTTGGGTTTGGGGGATGATGAGGGTTGGAGTGATACTTACAGATGTTACATTCTTTGGCTAGGGAGCAGTATTTCTCTAGGTAGCCGGAGCATTGTTCGATGCACTTCAGGAACTCGGGATCGTTTGGCTTCCAGCTTGTCAAGTGGTATTCGGGTAGGACAGCGAGTTCGGCGCCCTGAGCTGCTGCTGAGCGGATGAATGAAACGGCTTTGTTGAAATTGTGCTCTGGTTGTAGGGGCTAGCTAATGTTAGAAACTGATGCTGATGGTTGCAGATGTGGTCGACCATGATGGGCAATCAAGATGATGTGGGGTAGAAGAGATACCTCTGGGTAGAGTTGGATGACAGCAACTTTGATCGTCGGCGCCATATTGATTCGACGAAGTTTGTTGATATAGATCAACTAATTCAGGACGATATCTGTGGTGAAGTTGTGATCTACGAAGTGAGGCTAATCAAAGGCGTATGACATAGCTGACGCATGCGCGTCGATGCAAGACTAGTGCTCGCTAAAAGCGACAAGCTTTCTGCCCAGGGGGTGAGCATGTCTACCATCCCGGCAAAACGCTGATCATGGACATCTCCTTTAAGCGTGAAGGGATGAACGTATCATAAGTAAAATAATCATATTCCAGAGTAGCCGAGGGGTATCTATATAGGAAAAGAAGCATACTCCAACCAACACCTGTCGAGGGCTGTACGACACGACCTTCTTCTCGTAAACATACCCATATTATTATTCTGGTCGCCATGCCTGCCCTCATGGCTTCCCTATCTTCGCATGAAGAATGTAGCTGGATAGGTGGAATATTTTTTAGCTTGTTTTGAAACGTGCCGCAACGCGAAGAAACTTGACAGAACAGAAAGGCCGGATCAAGTTACTGTAACCCCTCGTCGACCCCAGGGAATGGGCCGAGCTCTGACAGGCGATGAACCTCCATCGGCAATGTTCATGCTACTACACTGTCAGCCCAATGGTAACCATCGACTTGCACACCGTTGGTCCTGTACAACTCCTCTTCAGACTCTGACCCATCGTCGGATCCGGTATCTAGAAGAGCATACTGGTTGACCACAGGTGCAGGCTTCATAGGCATGCGAGCGACGGGAGTGTGGGCCTTTTTGGGCTGAGGAAGCGGTCCAGCGCATTCATCCGGATAGTACTCGATGCGCATGCCCTTGTATACAGTACGCGACATCATGCAGGTCCTGGCGAACAGAGCGTTGTGGATAGAGTTGGTCGAGATGTACGCATCGCCATTTTTGAAGTAGACGTCTACCACGATGAGGTTGTGGATGTGGTCGAGATGGTCACGGATCTGATCTGTAGTGACCTTGCCTGCAACGCCTCGGACAACAAGGTTTCGCGTAGCGCCGCCGGTGATCTTGTTGGACACGTGCGGTGGTACGTGGAATTGTCGGTCGCTCCAACGGAATTCAAGCTAGCATGGTCAGCTTCTTTCATGCCTTGGGGTAGGTGCGTATCTCACCCTCTTCATGTGTAAATATATGTCGTTACGCTTAGCATAAGCAAGAAAGTCGGCAGCTCCTTCGATGAAAGATACCGTTGCAGATCTGTCGTTGCGGAGGAATATGTCCAGCAGTCTGCCGCCACGGACAATGCTGGCCAGGTCCTTATGTGTGGTACGCTCGGAAAGGTTGGTGATTAGCACAGTACGCTGATCGTGGAGTGGTATACGCTGGGCTGGTCCGCGGTTTAGATCGTCATATTCGTCGGGTGGACTGTCTGGGTCGCCGGTGAAAGACTCGGATTCCCCATAGCTGACGACTCGATGGAACGATGCTGAAGGTCTAGGGTGGAGTCCATGGCTGGCAGAGGTATAGTCCGACCCTTTTGGGTAACGAGCTGATGCAGGCGCTGCTACAGGAGTAGCCTGCGATCTGGCATGTGTGTGTTGCGATTCATAATCGTAACTGGACGGTTCTTCGTTCGAAGCCCCATTCTCGCCCTGCAGCAGTGTATCCAAGGTTTCGTTCGTCAGGCCTCCACGGAATAGAGCGCTCTTGAGAAGGTCTAGACACGGTCAGAAAGGGACAGTATTGCGCTGGGGCAGGAGTGTACGTACGGTACTCTCGCACTGCTTGGGTCTATGGGCAAATGTATCGTTAGCATTTTTGCATCTACAAGCAGAAGCCAGAGCGAGCTGGAGGGCTAGTGGACGAAGTTCGAAAGTTTAGAGTTATGTTGGGTGAACAAAACGTACCATGTACTCATGTTCTGCCTTGCTGATGGTGACATTGTCAGAGAGATCAGTGCCGTAGCTGACAGGCTGGTTGGAAGTATGCTGTTGATAAGAGTCAGCTCTACCGAAGCCAGACGCATAGCTACTGCCTGGGGGGTACCGACAAATTCAGCCCTAAAACTCTAATCAGCAAACAGCCCGGCGCATAACACAGTGCAAGATAGTGAGCACTCACTTGCGTAGAAGAGCGTCGAAATAGGATTTGCCTATGGTTACGGTGGCCATGGCATAGGTGAAGAAGAGCGAGGTGCTCGGGGCCGAGGATGGCTTCGCAACGTGCTTTCGGGGTGTTGATCAGTGAATTGGGCAGGCTATGGTAGTTATCAGTGACGGGCAGCAGGTCCAAGCTCGCCCTAGCGCTCCACAACTCCACAGGGCTGGGAAGGCGCCATGGATGGCCTTCCGCGACGCGACCCCGGATTGCTTATGCAGCCCTGTGCATCTGTGTATACAGCATTATCAACGTCTATTTTTCTTTTTCTGCTCCGTTTGCACAACTTCCTGATGGTGTGACGAAAATACGTCCACCAACCTTCCACGTTGCAAACAAGCGCTGTGCGACACCCATCGGTTGCGTGCGACATGGTGATAGGCACGAATGGGCGCGGCGTAGCGGCATCGATCCCCCGCTAGCGTCCATGGCGTATCAAATTTCTGGACAGGCGCGCCTCTCCGCCGCTCATGGAACCGAACACGCCTCAACACCAGCTGGCCAAGCAGATCGCGGCCGGCAATAGCAGCCCGGGTCTCAGCTCCCCCTGGTCGCAAATCACCGACAATCCCTTCTTCACCGCCGTATGATTCACCCTGGGGCCACTGCGTGCTTGCTGGACGTGTGCTCACTGATGCCATAGGGCTTCGGTCTCGCAGCGCTTGGGGTTGCGGCGCGGACGGGCCAGAAGGGACTCCAACACGGCGCCGCGTTTGTGCGCCGCCGCATGCTCGTCGATCTCGAAATAACTCGCCATGACGACGCCTATCCCTGGGTCCTCCAATGGATGACCAACTACCACCGCGCACAGCAAGCCGGCACCAGACCACTCGTGCGCAACGGCGTCCTCTCCAAGGTCCTCAATCGCATCGACCCGCGCATGCACCACCTCCAAGTCCAGACGTACACGCCGCAGGATGGACCCTCGCACGCCGCCCACTTTTCCTTCGTACCGGGGCCGGGCAAGCACTTCTTGCGCTACAAGAACGCTTTCATCCTCGTCGACCGGCAGCGAGAGCGCAATAGCCTGAACGTCAAGGATGGCGTACCCTTCGAGACGATCAACCTCACGACCCTATACTCGCACCGCGACGTCTTCGAAGACATCTTCGCCGAGGCGCACCAGATATACCAGCAGTCGCAGGAGGGCAAGACTGTCATATACAACTCCATGGGCACAATGTGGCAGCCCTTTGGCGACGCCAAGCGGAAGCGGCCGCTCGATTCAGTGGTCCTTGAGCGCGGCGTCAAGGAGCGCATTGTAGAGGATATGGAGGCTTTCATCGCATCACGCAAGTGGTACCTAGATCGCGGCATACCATACAGGCGAGGCTACTTGTTGTATGGGCCGCCGGGTACGGGAAAGAGCTCCTTCATCCAGGCTGTTGCAGGTCATCTCGACTTCAATATTGCCATTTTGAATGTCAGCGAGCGTGGTCTCACAGACGATAGGTTGAACCATCTGCTGACCAAAGTCCCGCGACGGACTGTAGTGCTGCTGGAAGATGTTGACGTCGCATTTATGAACCGTAAGACGCCTGGTGCAGACGGATTTGCTAGCGCCTCGGTCACCTTCTCCGGGCTGCTCAACGCTCTCGACGGTGTTGCCAGTGCTGAGGAGCGGATCATTTTCCTGACTACAAACCACGTCGAAAGACTAGACGAAGCGCTCATCCGACCTGGGCGCGTGGACATGACGGTAAGACTCGGTGAAGCAACAGAGTTCCAAATCGAGCAGCTTTGGGACCGATTCTATGCAGAGTTCGATGCAGGCGGGCAGGCGAAGCAGAGATTTATGGCTAGAGTGAGGGAGTTGGGCCTCATCGACTCGGTGAGTACTGCAGCGCTACAGGGGTTGTTCCTCTACAACAAGGACGACACCGAGGGCGCTATTGCGATGGTTGAGGGCCTCACCGCTGGTCGCAAAGCCGAAAACCACGTGGGGATACCCGGTCACGTTGACGTGAACGAGGTGACGTCACGGTGAGCGTTGGGAACCCGCAGAAATATGTAAAACTCCGAATGCAAACGCTGCGGCTCTGTTCGCTCGGACGTGCAGATGTCAATCAGTCTTGGTGTGTAAGGGTGCCGGGATTTTGAAGCATGCAGGCGTGTGATGGTATGCAGGCGGCTCGCGCGCGCGGGAGCGTGCGAGGCTTTTTTCCTGGGAACTCCACATCGTCGCCCGGATCTAACCGCTTACCGTGAAGACACTGCAGTCGCCATTGGATGACTCAAGCAGTATTCCATCATTGACCTAATTCTGGACCGCTTCCCGCGCTTCCATCTAATCAGATCATCGAAAAGTGTGAGGCCCAACACATGGCTGCCGGTGGTTTTATCTGATCATCTGATTCCGACGTCGCGCGAGGCCGCTTTGGCGCGACAAACGGAGCACTTGTACACGCGCCCCTGGCCACACCCGGGCACCCACCCGTACATATGGCTAACGAGGACGGGTGCGGGTCATCTTCGTCGCTTGCTCTCTCGCCTGCCCATCCTTCTGGAAACACGCGACACGACCGTCCTCCCGTCTCGCCAGGCAGCTACGAGTTGCAGCCTCTGCCTGACAAAGCAAAGAAAGCAAGGAACATAGCCACGTCCGAAACCCCTTCTGATGACGATCTTGATTCGCCAGCTGGCCGCCCCGAGACTCCTACACGATCCGTCAAGACAGCAATGTCAAGAGTACCTCTCTTGGTGAGATCGAGCCCGGCGCAGGGAACAGGTACGCAAACTATTCTTCGTTGTCAAGCGCCATGGTCGTCAATCGCCCCTCGGCCTGGGACGGGTGCACAGGAGCAACGATGCACACGGCGCACAGAACCTCATTCGCTACACATGCTGACCCCAACCTCAGGTTCATATGGCGGCCTACCTATTCTTTCTTCCAGTCCAGAGGAGTCTGATGAAAATAATGTGATTAAAAACTCAAGAAAGAAGAAAGGAAAGAGCAGACTTTCGCATAGTGAGCCCTCACTACTTTCGGATCACCACCAAAATGATTCGACACGTAGTGAGCCAATCCTTTCAGGCGCTACCAAGTCACGACGCAGGACGGGTGACGCCAGTCGTAGCAGCACGACGCTCGGTGTAGCCTCTAGTGGCCAGGACTTTGAAGCTAGGTTCAACGCAAGCGGTCTTGATCCTTCTACCGCCGGCGCGCCACTGTTTGACAACTCAACCTCATCGAGCAGTACGCTAGACGATAATGATTCCTCCGAGGACGACGATTTACACGATATGAAGGGTAGCCCGTCCGATAATTCGCCCTACGCTCAAGTGAGGGCATCCGTCGCTGCTACCGACGACCTTTCCCTGTCCATTGATACCCCGCGCATGTGGTTCCTATCGATTCTGTTTTCTATCGCCGGTTCTTCAACCAACTTGTTCTTTTCCCTACGATACCCTAGCGTCAGCCTTACTCCTATTATTGCACTACTACTCGTCCACCCTCTCGGTCTGCTTTGGGACCAACTCTTCAAACGACACGACGATCCTGAAGAAACCTTCGTCGATGGCTGCTCTCAAACGGCATCGCATCCTCCACAGGCAAAAGCCACTTGGAAACGCCGGATACGGCTCTGGCTAGGCCAAGGCCGTTGGAATGAAAAGGAACACTGCTGCGTATACGTCAGCAGCAATGTATCCTTCGGCTTTGCCTTTGCGACAGACGTAAGTATCATCCATGCATCGATGTACGGTATGCTGACGACCCAAGGTCATCGTTGAGCAAGTCAAGTTCTACAAGCAAGACCTTGGCATCATGTACCAAATATTGCTCATCCTCTCCACACAAATACTTGGCTACTCCCTTGCCGGTATCACCAGACGTTACCTGGTCCGACCCAGCGGCATGATTTGGCCGAGCACACTGGTATCAACTGCCATGTTCACAGCGTTACATAAAGATGAAAACAAGCCTGCTGATGGCTGGACCATCGCTCCACGCAAGTTCTTCTCGCGCATATTCATGGGATCCGTTGCATTCTACTTCCTACCTGGTCTCCTATTCCCAGCATTGAGTTACTTCAATGTCATCACTTGGTTCGCGCCAAAGAGCGTTGTTGTTGCCAACCTGGTACGTTTGTTGCTTGTCTGAATCGACAGAGAGCTAACCTGAGCAGTTCGGAATCTCATCTGGTCTTGGGCTATTCCCAGTGACTTTCGATTGGGCGCAAATCGCATACATTGGCTCCCCGCTGATTACGCCATTCTGGGCTGCTATGAACATTCTTGGAGGCCTTGTAGGAGTGATGTGGATTGCAGCGCCAATCATGTGTAAGTAGTTCAGGAGGTTTGACTACTTGTGCTAACAGCTCTTAGACTACAAGAACGTCCTCTACTCATCCTACATGCCCATCCTATCATCCGCCGTATGGGATAATCGCGGCAAGCCGTACGACGTCAGCAAGATCTTGACCGAGAACTTCCTCTTTGACGAAGAAGCGTACAAGCAATACAGCCGCGTCTACCTCCCGATTACATACGTATTGAGCTACGCCCTACAGTTCGCCGGTCTTACAGCTCTGCTTTCGCACACTGGCCTTTGGTACGGGAAGGATATCTGGAGGCAATGGCGTCGCTCTTGGGCTGAGATCCGGAAGGAATCAGCAGCTGACTACCAGCCACTTGTGAATGGTACCGACAATAACAGCCAACCAACTTCCCCTGCAATGTTGCGACACAGGCCCAGTACGACTTCAGATCCAGACGTGGAAGACTTGCTATCTGCAGAAGATGTGCACAATCGACTCATGCGCAAATACGAGGACGTGCCGATAACTTGGTACCTTTTGACTGGCATCAGTATGGCCGCAGTTGGCATGTTCGTCGTCGAGTACTACCCCGTCCATCTACCCTGGTACGGCCTCTTGCTAGCACTTGGCATCGGTGCAGTCCTCTTCGTTCCCATCGGCATCGTCATGGCCATTACAAACCAACAAAGCAGCATCTACCTCATCTGCCAACTGATCTGCGGTGTTGTATTCCCCGGTCGACCCGTCGCAAACATGGTCTTTACGACATTCGGCTACATCTCAGCAACCCAAGGCCTGAAGTTTGCTTCCGATCTCAAGCTCGGCCATTACATGAAGATCCCACCTAGAATTCTCTTCAAGCTCCAACTCTCCGTCACCATCATCTCCAGTCTAACACAGATCGGCGTTCTGAACTGGATGCTGAACAACATCCCCGGTATCTGCACACCCTCAGCCATCAACGGCTTCAACTGCCCCATCGCCCGCGTTCACTTCAACGGAAGTATCCTCTGGGGTGTCGTCGGACCAGGAAAGTTCTTCGGTCCTGGCGCACTCTACCAACACCTGATCTGGGCCTTCCCCATCGGCGCCATCGCACCTGTTATACTCTGGTACCTCGCCCGTGGCAGCCGCAAGTCCATACTCAGTAAAGTCAACCTCGCCGTGGTGTTCGGTAGCTTGAGCTGGATTCCACCGGCCACCGGACTGAACTTCTCAGTCTGGGCGATTGTGTGCTACATCTTCAACTACGAGATCCGCAACCGGAGGAACGCGTGGTGGAAGAAGTACAACATGATGCTTAGCGCGGCCTTGGACTCTGGGCTCGCGTTTGGTGTTGTCGTTATCTTCTTTGGCATTGTGTACCCCGGCTGGATGAGTAACTTTAAATGGTGGGGTACGGAAGTTTACAAACAGGTAAGTCAGCCACATACAAACTGGGCTTCATTGGATACAAAAGCTAACACTATCGATAGGGTTGTGACTGGCAAGCCTGCCCATACAAAGAAGTACCCAAAGGCGAGACCTTTGGACCTGGGAGTTGGTGATTCGTTGATTACACACATTGGGCTTGCTCACGCGCACTGGCATATGCATTAGACGACTGGCGTTCATAAGTGGAGTTTGGCATAGACACGTTGTTGGATACACCACGTTGATTGTTTGAGCGGATTGGATACGCTCGCGACTTTGCATGTTATTTTTAGGTACTGTCGTTGGATACAATGAATCTCATTGCTATCCACTCTTTGATGGTTTTGGTAAAATTGAACGCCAAGTAGGATCCTCCGGTCGACGAACTCACTCGCCCGCCACGCCACCGCTCCTATTTATCCCTCCATGACAGCAAAAAGGACGGTAAAACCACAGTGCTCAACACAAAGATCTAGCAAAAAGTAATGAGCCCACCGCGACTTGAACGCGGATCCCCCACAATCTCGGCAAGGCTGTGTGCTATCGGTCATCTTTGGCGGAGGCGGAATTTGGATTCGAGAACTGTAAGAGGATTCGACATCAATTGGCGGAAGCTCGGACGGTTTCTCAGCCTTGTTCGTTCGCACGCTGAGACGATGCGATGGCAGCCCTGCGCGGTTTGAGATGTGGGTGTCTTACCGTTGGACTATGGGCTCTGATAGTGGGTGGGTTTGATGGAGGAGTGAGCTATTAGAGGAGGTTTGTGATTAAGGTGTTGGCTGGGGGGTAATTATTATGCGGAGATATGGAATATCAAGCTCTCGCAGGGCGGTGGAAGAGCGCTTTGGAGACGGCAGTATGGTGTGAAGGCAGCTCGGAGGGTCTTCACGGCATGATTACAAGCACAAAGAAAGATTGTTGGTACATGTATAGTTGTTTATTAGATCTCATCTTCCGCTCAGGATGGCACGAGCTGACTATATAGTAGTGAAGCTCCTTCATATCACAATACCTGTCGTGGCAATACCGCAGTCGCTCGCTACCTTCTCATAAGGCCTGCAGGTCGGGGGTAATCGTGAATTACGCGCCAAATGAATCCCATATTATATCCTTCCAAACAACTCCGACTGATCTCGGCCGATGATGCCGGCTTCGCATCAAGTCATCTTGACATCCGTCTTCAACTCCCAATATCTGCCACCGATCATTGCAGTCGCCAATGCCGAGGCGCGCTTTGCCATCTCCATCTCTTCGGTCTCGATGGTCATCTTAGCAACGCCGCCATGGCACTCGAATTTGCCCGCCCATACATCGGGCCACTTTGGAGCGGAGTACGCGTTGCTGGCAGTAACCTTCAGGTGCCAAGATCCATCGTAACCGATGAGGAATCCGGCGACGTGCTCGAAACGGTAGGCCTTCATGGACGTATGATGCTCGAAGGTGCCGATCTAGACGGGTGTTAGCGATCGTCTGCTTGGAGGGTATGTGATGACTTACGAAGACCTCTAGACCCTTACGCCAGATGACTAGCTGAACTTCCTTCTTGCCGAACACGGCCTTGAAGGTGTTGACGGTCGGGCTGACGAATGATTTGAGAGTGGCAGGTGAGACGTTGTAGAGAGCGGTGACAACAGCATCTTGAAGCTTGAGCGCGCCATCTTCTTTCATAGACGCAGCATACTCGCCGAGATCGAGGATATGAGCATGGCTGGCCGGACCGCTTGATGGCAAGGTCTCGAAGTCATCTGTGTATGAAGACGTGCTGTCATCGCTCTTGCCAGAGTCACTCTTGCCCGGCGATCTGGGACGGATGTCGGTGCCAGCCGGGGATGGAAGACCGCTGTTTTCGATGTCGATCTCCATAGGAGTGCTGTCGCGATGAGTAGTCATTGTAGCGGTGCGGTTGACAGATTGTGCGTGCTCTCGTGTGTCTTGTTCGAGATCGGTGTCAATGTCAGAAGGTTGTAGCTGCAAGCGTCTGAATCTCGTAGTTACCGGCATGGTACAAGATATATGGGTACAACAGTTGGGCGCGCTAGCTTCCGGTGAGCGATGAGATCTATGAAAGAGGAGTGGTGAGCATGGAGTCAAAGAAGGAGCGATGAAAGATGATGGGGAATATGCTGCTCTACGTGAAGCGCGTAGGCGTTTGCCATGCGGGTCACACAAGTAGCGCTAGCGGGCGAGGTCGGTGAGAGCTCATGGAAGGCGCGACGGTGAGGAAAGAGATGACATACCGATTATCGTACATGGCTTTAGTAGTCATGAGGGGCAAGTAAGAAGGATGTCATGAGCAAGTGATGGTGGTGCAGGGGAGAAACAACCAACATGCACGGTCTCGTTCGCGTATTGACAAAGGGCAGGCGAGATGAAAGAGCGACCACGATTGAAAGGCGACTTCGGATACTATGCATGTTGGAAACAAAGCCACTGCCTAGTCTTGCTTAACCATAGCTTGTCGCAATACACATTTGAGCTGTTGACAGGTTCCTGAAGGAAAGCTCTGATTCATCCATGGATGTCGACTACCTAGGTACCCTAGTATTCCATGCAAGAAAGGGCTCGCTTGAATCACCGGTCTTTCATATCCTCTTCCTTAAACTGATGCATAGATCAATGAAACTCAATGCTCAGTATATGAGACAGCAGGCTTCATGAATATGACGATGCATCAGCGGGCCACGCTGATCTCAATGTTCCACTTGGACTCCGCCTTGGGGATCCAGCACTCGTTGCTCAGGATGTAATCACCCAAGTTCCGTGCGGATTGCTCTTCCCCCTTCTTCTTGTCATGCTCAATGCCCATTCGAGTGTAACGTGGGAGGAATGATTCTGCCCATGCGTGGTGAAGCCCAAGGCGAGTGTATCTACCAAACGTGGCGGATGCAAGGTCCCAAGAGCCGTCATAGTTGATACGGCAGCGAACAAGGTTGTCCCATTCCAATTCATCATCCTCGGGGTACTCTACGAACTGGCCGACCTAGAATCCAAGTACCTAGTAAGCATTATGTTGAGACTCATGTATCTTGATAGGATCACTTACAAGAACTTGAGCACCCTGCCTCCAAACGATCATCTGATTCTCGACATGCTCCCTCTTGAATGACCAGAGAAACTTGAACGATGTAGTCTGACTGTCAAGGAATTGATCCAAGGTTGCCTTAGAGATGTTGAAGAGCAGAGTGGCGACTGCGTCTGGGATCTTGACATCGCACTGTACCCCTATAGAGGTCAGGGAAGGCTCGTAGAGAGTCATATCGATAACGTGGGCATGGTCGGAAGGTGCGTTCGCAGGCAAACGCTCATAGACGCATAGGAACTGCACAGGAAGATAGTCGGGGTCGATGGACCAGGCGCCATTGCGGTCGCAGCTAATAGCAAGTACCATCGTGTTTGGCTTGTGAGGTTGATGTGTGATGTGTGGGGAGCAAGACTTCGTCCAAAGTTGTTTTGATTTCATACCAAAAGCTTGGACCACAAGGGGAGAAGCAAACGGCGGTGACAGTGCGCGCAAGTCAAGGTGAACGAGGATACACCACTTTTGGTTAATCATAGAGAGAAATCGATGTGTGGCGTGTGGACTGGAAAATTAGTAAGCCGTGCGAAAAAGGCAGATATGTTCTCATGACTAGAGGCGAAGTAATCGTGTTCGTCCATCAAATCTCCCTCAGTAGTTTGGACTGGGCAAGTAGATGAGAATTGAAGAAGAAGACACATCATAAAGATGAATTTTAAAGTATTCTAGTGACATATGAGAATCTGGAGTTCTGTAAGAGCCAGAAGAAGCTCGCACTATCTAGAAGTCCAGCATAGTATCCTTCCCACTTCCTCGCTTAGCTGGTCACAGTATGACTTACTCCTCCCAATGGAACTCCCTGGTCCAGCGCTTAGAGTCCCAGTACTGACCCGCCAACAGGTGATCAGCAACCTGCGTGGCCAACATTGCCCGCTCCGGCTGGCCTTCAGTAGTCTCGAAGCGGAGAGCCGCGAGGACACCACCGACATTGACCGTGTTTCCTGCCCAGACATTCTCCCAGGTGTAGAAGCCGATCATTTCGACGGAGAAGTAGTCGCGGTAGGCTGCGTAGGTGATCTTCCAGGCTCCAGTCGCATCAATAGAGCAACGGAGGAGGTTATCGAACTCCAGCCAACCCTGAACTTTGGCGTACTGGCCCACCTATGAGTAGTTTCGTTAGTGTCATGAGTTCCTAGACGCCTTTCCCAACTGTCACTTACCAAAACTTCGTTGCCTTTCTTCTTGATAATGATACGATCGTAGTGGCGATCGGTCTTAGATTCAAAGTCCATGTGGAAGTGCTTGGTGGGATGGAAGAACTTGGTGAGAGTGTTCTTGGAGACTTGATGAAGAGTTGTAACGATGGCGTCTTGGATCTTGATGTTGGTGATGACCTCGCCGTCGTTCTCCTTGAAGGTAGTAAGATCGATGATGTGGGCGTGATTGGCTGGAGCAGTAGAAGGAAGCTCGGCAAAGCTATCGACAAACTGGATGTGGTGGACCATCGTGCTGAAATTGATTTGTACTGAGTTGTGTTGTGTTGTGTTGTGGGAATCTTGGTGGAGGAGACGTGTGCTTTATATAGAGAGGCTCTGCACGATACCAGCACGTAATGACCCTGGCGTCTCTCACCCTGGCGTCTCCCGTGCAAACGGTCACAGTGGCGAAATCTCTCACCGCATAACCTTATTAGAAAACTACCTGCAAGTCTATTTGTCCTTCTCTCACCGTGATCATGGCGCTAGAGGTGATATTGGTATGTCTGCTGCCTGAACAAACGCACTGAAGGTTACACATGAAGCTATCGGAAGATGTATGTTGTCATCATAATATACGATGCCTCCGAATTTAGCTGTCCCCCATCATCCTGCGCAGCATCAGAACCTCGTGCTTTGTGACGAAGACGCTGTTAAGTCCCACCGATGCATCAGTGGGCGACTGCGATCCCATGTTGTCAAGCGCATCGACCAGATCACGCACCTTCGCGCCCTCCCAGCCTCCCCTGTCATCGGTCCAGAAAACGCGTTTGATGCCCACAGACGCCATGTAGGAAATGCATCGGTAGCAGGGTCGGGAAGCTAGGACGGTGGGTCGCTTCTCGTCCTTTTTTGGAGGCGGCGGGTGCTTGGTGCGTGCTGGTCTCGCAGGCTCTGGACTGGTGAGCTCGTCGTGTAACGAACCTGTGGCAGGGCGCGATGGAGGTAGCGTCGCAGCGTCTTCGTCTGGATCTTCGCAGCACACCTTCGGCGCACATTGCCAGCCCAGTCTTACGACGTACAGATCGGCTCCATTCAAACGTGGGCTCTTGGTCCTGTCTTTGAGATTGCGAGAGCTCTGTCCAGTCTGTCCCTTCGGCATGAGCATTGGCTGAATCCTGGCGATTTGGGGATTCTGTCTTTCATTCTATGATCGTCAGCATATGTGATAACAGAGCTTGGATGACGCACCTTTCCTGCTTTATCACGCTTATTGGATGACACTTCCGGCGACGAAGACGATTCAGAAGCGCTCGACGTTGGAGACTGATTGTAGCATGGGGCTACGATGGTCTGCCTACGCGCATGTTGTCGACCACTGTGTTCGTGTTGTCCATTGTTGGACTTGTTGCCAAGCTTGTGATGATGATGATTCTTCCCGTTCTTCAGGCGGTGTTTCTCCGTACTGTTCGCTTCCGATAAGGCCACGTTCTCGTTCTTCTCCTGGTCGTGAAACACAAAATTCAGTCTCGCGCGATCCAGATGCAGAGGATTCAAATCGCCACTCTTGAACACCAGACTGGGCACAGCCAGAGGCCGCGGTGGACTGGGCCAGTGCGGCCTCGCAGATGGCTTTGACGTACGAGTTGATTGCTTCCCTTCGTAGTCGTGACTTTCGTTTAGAATCACCTGATAGTTTAAAGCACGGTTTTTGGGAGGACACCGCGCTAGAAGCCAGCGTGCTGGAAGCCGAGAGAGCAGAGTGAATCGCCATCATCTCGCTATGCATAGATAACGGAGTGTTGGCGAGCTTTCCTCCCCCACCCATGCTTTCAAACGGCGTAAACGTCTTATTCATATGGCCTTCCGGTATACCTAGCTCTGGCTTAGCCGAGGAGCGCAGTGGGAGGCGCCCGGTCTTCAGGGCACCACCGTCGAAGCCAGAGCGATGATCATTGTAGCCCTGACCAATGACCTTACCGCCGCGGACTATGATGGCCCCATGGCGGTAGCGCAAAGGCGACTTAGCGGCCTGCTCGAGGCAGAGGTTAAGGTAATTGTCAGTCTTCATTTTGATGGACGGCAGGTATGACTGGACTTTCGATGAGATGTGGTTAAAGGCTGGTATTGCGAGTGAGTACTGCGGATGTTCGATTTTCTTCGTGATGAATCTGATAACAGAGTTGTATTTGGCAGCTAGTAAGACGTGTTCTGGATGCACAAGGAAGCATGAGTGTGAGTCTTGACGCGCGAGGAAATGGCACCCGGGTTAGCGTCTTGGCAACACTCAAGCTTCACGCGCTCTTCCTTTTTCACACCTCCATCGCAGACGAACGCGTCATCGTCGAAACGCAATCAGCCTGCGCAACCCTATGATTTATACGAAAGTTATTGTATATACAAAAAGTCTCAATGATCAACAAGCGGACGCCTACTCGGCCCAGACAACCGCGCTGAGACCGTCCTCGTTCTCCGGAATGCCGGCAGCCCCGATCCTAAGGTCCGCAACGCGCTCTCCCAACTTGCCGGTCGCCGGATCTCTTGGTACGATAGCTACGTTCGAAGTGGTCTGATCGCCAATGGCGACGAAGTCACCGGCCTTGTTGATGTCGAAAGTACGCGGGTACGTGCCATAAGACGACGTGAGGGCTGTCCATGTCAGGCTTCCGTTAGGAGAGATGCTGAATTGAGTAATTGAGTCGTTCGGCCTGAACTTCTTGTCGTTTCGGTTGCTGGTGTAAACGAAGTTTCCCTTGACCTTGATCTCGCCGACTTTGGTACCGGAAACGGCGGTGGCGTTGCCTTGATAAGGTGTGAGGGTCTGCTTCAGGGTCAGAGACATGCAGCCTCCCGATGCAGGGTATGACACCGCCCATGCCGACACGCTGTTGGAGAGCTCGTTGGCGATGAAGAGCACTGTGCCATCTGCAGCCCGGCGAACGCGCGAGTTCGCTCCTGCCGGTGCCCAGAAGGCGCCGTGCCTTGGTCCTGTTCCAGGTGGCGGCAAAGCAGCACCGCACTCTGTAAGATTGCCAGTTGTCTGGTCGATCTTGTTGATCCTGATCTTATCGGTTCCGAGATCAGGTACGATCAAGAAGTCGCCAGACGGGTCCACAAAAGCATGATGCGGGTGGGGAGCTTCTTGTCGGTAAGGATTGACACTTTTACCAGTGTACTTGATTGTCTGAAGCGGCTGTCCGCCAGTCAATGGCAGCTTGAAGGTCGTCAACTGCGAAGTTTGGCTTTCGGCTGGTTAGCAATATTCTTGTCTACTCAAGGGTACTGACTTACTAGTGGGCATTCGCGATGAAGCTTCTTCCATCCGGACCACCATAGAGCGTTGTCGCAACCACACCCTGAGGTGTAGAGCCCTTTCCGATGGATGTCACGTTGCCGTTCGCACCCGTAGAGAAGGATACCAAGTTTCCGCCTCCTTGGCCCTGGAAGACCTCATCTGGAATGTAGAGCGCCTTTCCAGCACTGTCATACGTAATCCAACTAGGCAGCTTGTTACCAGTGGAGGCCGAACTACTGAGAGTCAAGGCATTGCTGTTGAACGACAGGTAGTTGATGGTGCCGGAGTAGTGCGTCGCCCACAAGTTTGCCGCACTTGCGGCCGTGCCGAACAGCGGTAGAAGGAGTGAATGCGAATGGACCATGATGATTATGGTTTGCGAGTCAGGATGTATCTGTTACTGACTTTGGAGCACAGGGAAGTAGCATCGTTTTGTATGTTCGACGTGTGTTCTTTGACATTTCCACCAGACCGCCTTGCGTCACGCGCCCGCACTCGACATTTCGGAGCTACGACGATGAAACACCTGACTACACCCTCTTGGACTAAACAACCGACTCCATCATGCGTTTTGCTGAAAGCGAGGGTGCCACTTCAGCCTCGGTGAGTATGCGATTGTCCAAGCCGGTTAAAGGCCGCACGTCGGACAATATATAGCAATCTACAGCCATGTTTCGAGCAGGGGTACAACGTTTCAGCCGGTTGCCGACCCCAGGTTGATCAACATGGCGAAATTGCAGTAGCCTTGCATTTCGGTCTTTCATCTCGGGCACGCGCATGTTAAGATCTCTTGGCCAGGCCTTATACCGGGAATGCAGCCGCCACGCCGCTGCCCTATGTCGGTACGTGGATGCGGCTGCAGCGCACCTGGACACGTGTGTGGGTATAGACGAGGTGGCATCTCTTAATCTTTCTGCGACCAATCTTTGCCAAGAGGTAAATCAAGCTGAAGCCACCGCTTCTTGGTATAGCCGTAGCTTGGACGTTGTCGTGCGATGGAGGCAAGATCTGTTATTACCAGTACCAAATCCTCTTGGAATCCCCACGATTCCGACGAAGGATCCAAGGAAAGAGCAAGGTTTCCACTCTGGGCATTCTCACCCATTCATCGCAGTCATGTCTCCTGGTCAGATATGTTTTTTGGGTCTTCAGCCGTAGTGTATTGGGTCAATATGTATCTCATCATCAGAATCCACCTCTAGGATTCAAGCAATCCATAAGTATCTCGAGGACGTTAGCGGATGAATTTTTCCTGGGCAGCCAAGCCACTCTCCGACTTCCAGAATGATGAAAGAATACTACACATGGCTGATTGCAGCCTGCGCTCTCTTTTCTTGCACCACCGCTGCGAATTCCACATTGAGCGAATGTCTTGAGTCTCGCCAGGTCCCTGTATATGCTGCAGGCACCAAGAACTATACTCAGGCAGTCAAGCCCTTCAATCTTCGTTTACCATTCAAACCGGCTTCCTACGTCGTTCCACAGACCGTCAAACAAGTTCAAGATGCTGTATCTTGCGGAGTTGAGAGTGGTGTCCAAGTTACTCCGAAGTGCGGAGGCCACAGCTATGGATCACATGGTCTTGGAGGAGAAGATGGACACTTGATCGTCGACATGCGTCGCTTCAACAGCGTGACTGTTGATCAAGAAGTACACACAGCTGTTATTGGAGCTGGTGGAAGACTGGGTAATATTGCTCTGGCTCTTTACGACCAAGGCAAGCAAGCCATCAGCCACGGAACATGTCCTGGGTAGGTCCTCATCCTCATCACCAACACATACGTTTACTCACACTCTTCAGCGTCGGTGTAAGCGGTCTCACACTGCACGGAGGTTACGGCATGTCATCTCGCCTGCACGGCCTTACACTAGACCAACTTGTCTCTGTAACTGTCGTCCTCCACAACAGCAGCGTAGTAACCGCGTCACCAACCTCCAACCCCGACCTCTTCTGGGCCCTACGAGGCGCCGGCGCCGCCTTCGGCATCGTCACCGACTTCAAGTTCAAAACGTTTGACGCCCCCGAAAGCAACCTCGTATTCTCCTACAACCTCTCCCCATCCAACACATCGCAACTCGCCAACATCCTGACCGTCCTCCAAAACTTCACCATCCACGACCAACCCCCGGAGCTAAACATGCGCATGTTTCTCCCCAACCAACTGACTGGCGTATACTACGGCAACCGCAGCGCCTTCGACACCATCATGAACCCACTGCTTACCAAACTTAACATCCCACTCGAGGGCCGCGGCGCAGGTACTGTTTCAACGAAGAAATGGATCGACACTTTGACATCCTTTTCCAATGGCCCGTTGCCCCAACCAGAGATATACGACTACCACGAGAACTTCTACGCCAAGTCACTCATGCCGGAGTACCTCTCCCCCGCCGCCATGACCGCCCTCGCAGACTACTACTTCACCACCGCGCGCAACATCCGTGGCCGATCCTGGTACCTCCTCATCGACATGCACGGCGGCTCCGGCTCTGCGATCTCCAAAGTACCCGCAGACGAGACATCGTACTCGCACCGCAACGCCGTCTTCAAGATGCAGTTCAACGACCGCATTTTCCCTGACAGCGCGACGTACACGCCTAAGATGATGGAGTTTCTGAATGGCTGGGTCGATGCGATTGAAAAGGCGAGCGAGGGCGAGCAGTTTGGCATGTATATCAATTATGCGGATACGAACCTTACCAAGGCGGATGCGCATTCGAGGTATTGGGGAGAGCATTATGAGAGGTTGGTGGGGATTAAGGGGGTGTATGATCCACAGAAGGTGTTCGAGGGGCCGCAGTTGGTGGGTAGCTAGATCTTTTAGTTGTAGGGGTAGACTTTTGAACTGAATGCGAGACATATGAACATAACAAATGAATGAGAAAGAAGTGATCTGCTTGCTCGAGAAGAAAGTCTATACGGCCTACAAATACACATTTACACACTTGGATCTGTGTCTACAAGAACTCGATGCCGACACCGAAGCTCAGTCCTTTCCTGCCTTCCTCCTTGGCCCTCATGACAAGTGGAAGAGAGAAGTTGATCTCGAACCTCGCAACGGGGTGTGCGTATACAAGGCCCAGACCAGCTGCCGCACTGGGGAGTTCAGCAGTGAGGCTGGAGAAGGACTTTTGAATCGCGCCAGTTACGTCGCTTGAGCTGCCGAATGATCCGTCTTCTTTCTTGGAGTTGGGGTTCTTGAGTGCGAGGAGACGGCCACCATTGATGAAAGCTTGGAGACGGAGAGGAGTCTCCTTGCCGACGCGCGGGATAGGGAGGAGGAGCGATGCGCCACCAGCAGCGTAGATGTCGCCACCTAGTGCATCAGCGCCGTCACGAGGACCAAGACCAGCGATGCGGAAGCCACGAACGTTGTTGGGGCCGCCGAGCTGGAAGCGGTCGTTGATGCGCGAGGCCTGGGGCTGGCTCTCCCCGCCCAAAGCCATGGGGTAGAGAAGTCCACCCCGTAGACCAGCAGTAAGCGTGATGCCTGTGTTGCCGAAGGGGAGAGCGACTTGCGACTCTGCCTCTGTCTTCCAATATGCGGTGTCGCCCTTCAGCGGTCCCCAACCTGCGAGTTCGGATACGGTCTTCAAGAAGTAGCCGCTGCTAGGCAGGAGAGGGTAGTCGCGCTTGTCGTTGACCCAGGTATGCGAGATGCTCGACTTGAATGAGTCACCAGCATCTGCGCGAACAGAGGGCGATGCGTTCTCAGCCAGACTAGTCACCTGTCGCCAGATGCCAGAGTAGCCAAATTCGTGTGTCGCACCGTTCTTCATCCTCCATAGTAGCTTTGAGTTTCCACCCTTGAGGACTTCCTCATGGCTTGCCCAGCTCTTCAGTGTCGAACTCGCGAATCCGTTGACCTGGAACTTGAGATCGGGGTTGCTGAGGATGGGACTGTCGAAGGCGAGAGAGTAGGCAGACCGTGTTCGCGTGCCCAGCGATCCGTGTGCGTTCAGCGTCTCGGCTCCACCAAGCAGATTTCGAAGTTCGGCGTGGACGTAGGCATCGGCTTCAGAGGCTCCAGCTTCGGTTCCGGTCTTGATGGTGTAGTTGCCGCGCTCCTGGGCCGATATGTACACGTCAACATCCGTGGGGGAGGAAGAGGCGATGGTCTGGTTTGGACGGTCAAGGTAGACTGATATTGGCGACTTGAAGATACCTAGCCAATGTTAGACAAATGCGAGCCCCTCCGTCGCGTGCTGACGTACCAAAACGATTGAGCTTATCGGTAGCTTCGCCAACTTCCTTTATCGCATCTTCGAGAGTGTATGGCTGGTCCCGGTTTGCGCTCAGCAGGGGGTCGACTACTCGTTCGAGGAAGCTTCTTCGTGTGCGGTTGGCGTGAAGGATGCGGACTGACGATATCGTCACGGGTAGCGACGAGTTGTCTTCAATCTAGCACAGCCTCAGCAACAGCCCCAATTGGATGTCCAGAATGCATACCAGCTCTCCTAGCCTCTCCTTTGACCTCTGCTGCTGGGCGTAGAGCCGCGCATTGAGCTCATCCTGCTGGCGCTTCTGCTCGTTCAGGTCCGTCTTGTTCTTGAGCCTTTCGAAGACCTGGGGCCCAATTAGCGATGTGCCATTACTCCCACGATGCACGCCTACTCACATCGTCTTCATGCGGCGAAGCCATTGGGCTGTCTGTGTCTGCGTGCGTGATGCTTGGCGTTGTTCAGAAACCTTGAACTCTAGATCGCCGCGGGCGGCGGATGCACGTGCGCTTACTCTCCAACTGTTCCAAGGTCGTCTAGACGTGCGACCCGAACTCTTTCACCAACGACCTAATTCACCTATCGCGCCTGCCTTTGTGATTCTTATCCTTTGTCTATCGCGGGGTAATCACTGAAAAACGTGCCACGCCTTCTGCACTGTTATCTGGTGGCCACCTATACAGCGCATCCGATAGTCGACGTCAACTATCTCCGCCCAGGAACACGTCGACCACCCCAACCACCCACTCACTCACTCTTCCCCCACATTCACATACCATGGCGACGCCAGCAGCCACCAAGCGCCTCACAAGAGAATACGCTTCCATCTCCAAATCACCACCGCCATTCATTACTGCACACCCTTCGGATAGGAACATCCTAGAATGGCACTACATCATCACCGGCCCACCAGACACACCCTACCATGGCGGCCAGTACTGGGGCACGCTGAACTTCCCGCCCGACTATCCCTTTGCGCCGCCCGCAATCCGCATGCACACACCGTCCGGTCGATTCCAGCCCAGCAGCCGGCTGTGCCTCAGCATCTCCGACTTCCACCCTAAGAGCTTCAACCCCGCATGGGAAGTCAGCACGATTTTGACGGGCCTGCTGAGTTTCATGACCAGCGACGAGATCACCACGGGTAGCGTCCGGGCATCAGAAGCAGAGCGGAAACTCTTCGCCAAGCGCACACGGTGGTGGAACAGCACAGGCGGCGGCAGCAAAGCATCTGGGTCAGACAACGCCGGTGGTCGCCAGAACGGCAACATTCGGGCTGGAGATGGCGGCGCAAAGTTCAGACACGAGTGGCCTGATGTGGACGAGGAGAATCTCAAGTGGATGAAGGAGAACCGCATCGACCCCCTCACGGGCCTACCACGGCCGGCAGCACCAACCCCTTCGCAGCAGCCAGCCTGCTCGCCCGACGTCTCCGGCCTGCGACGACGCCCCGGCACAAGCGCAACGGTTGTTCAGGATGCAGCGCAAATAGCACGCGATGCAGGTCAAGGCTGGCTGAGCCGCAACAAGTGGAGGATCGTCCTTGGAGCGATGATGCTATACATCCTAGTCGCGAGGGTACTAGGCGACGGTGCAATCGCAACTCCTGCTTAGAGCGAGTGGTCATCACAGGATGGGGCATAGTATAAGGATAGTAGGTAATGTGCATCAGCGGAAGACACAGGTCACGATTCGTTCAAATCGGCATTTACTTTGGCGTTGGTGGGCGCTCGGCATACCCAAATTTCAGCCGAGCACTCTGTATGATACCTTTGATAGTAGCAAACAAGGACAAAAACATGCTAATGTTCTTTCTCCAATCCGCTCTCTTCTGGTCGGTAATGTTTGACTCTGGTCTTGCGTTACTCGCCACCGACCATCACCGCCATGCCCCTGTATTATCTTGAGACTTTCATAATAGTGTTGGCACACGGTACTCCGTACCTACCTTACTCCCCCATCCACCTCAAGGAGACCTGACAACCCGGGCACCACAGCCTCGTCGCGTCGCCACAAGTAGTGCTGGGTGGACCCAACCGGCAAAACTAGGCTTTTTACGGCCACGCTACTCACGCGACAATGCGATGACGCAGTGGAGATCCCCCACCAGCCACAGCATTTCCATGCCTCAATCTCAGGCAACCTCCCCCATTTCAAGTCTGACATTGCAATATTGTTTGCTCAGCCTGGCATCGAATTCTACAACTCGTGGTTCGAATGACTCTTCTCCACACGTCAGCAAACCAGCCAACTTGCAAAGTCCTAGCTAGCCCTGTGTTTCGCATCCCCCACCCATCCCCGTCCCGTTGGTTGGTCCCTGACGTCGAAAGCTCAAGCTTAACAAACGCATTTCCCAGCTGTACATGCAGGGATGCGCATAGACTGATCGGCAGGGTCGTGGCGAGCTACGGCGGCGATTGGGTGGCTGAAAAGCTTCAGTGTAGGTTGACACCATTTTCCCGTAAACGTGCTTGATAGATCGCGCGGCGGCCTATGATGGTATGTGTGCATGCGGACTTTGTGGGACGTGGGATCGTCGTTTTTTACTTCGCGCAGGGTTTCGGTCCCGGTGGAGCGGGTGAGAGGTTGGAGGTATATAGGTAGGAGGGGTGGGACGCTGTTGGGTTTGTTTCGAAACATTTCATCGATATTTCAGCTGTTCTCAAGTCATTTGTGTGTCTTTCTGATCTTTCGATACTGCTATTACAATCAAGCATGCGCTTCTCATCTCTTCTCTCCTTCGCCATTGCGAGCGCGTCCATCTCCGCTGCGCTGCCGACAGATTTGACCAACTTCCTGCTCGTCACCACCTCGCAAATAGATGCTAGTGCGAATACCTCCGAGCTCAAAGCCGTATCCGCCACCTCGTTATTCGTAAGTCTTTACAGCAACCATCGGAAATAACCCATCGCAATATCTAACATCGCATAGGACCCGTTCCATCAACCCGCTCTTCTCCTCCGCCTCACAGGCCCCGGTTACGGCTCCCTACCCAACTTCACCCTGGCAGACGGCACACTTTCCACCATCGCCTTAGCTCCCTTCGGTAACACATACAGTCGTTTCAACAGTACGGTTGTGACAGCCGGGTCGGAGTTGCAGTTCCTCGCTTCGGTGCAGCCAGCGGGCAATATCGCGTTGGACGAGGGATACCTCTTGACGGTGGATGGCCAGAGGGAAGGCTGGACGATATGTGAGGGTGCGCTGAGTAATGACGTGTTGAGCTGGAGGGGCAATGCGAGTGATTGCACGAAGACGTATGTGCATGCTGTGTTGAAGGCGCCGTACTAGACTCAAATATATCTGGGGAGCGTGAATACCTTGGCCAGTTCGAGTAAAGCAAAAACGATGTCTGATGGCATAGCCTCAATAAACTTGACTTTCATCCTGTGCCGTTTAGAAACTTGCGCCACCAGACTGTTTCCGCGTCCAGGAACCAGGGGCTCGCTGCTGCGATTAGTTCTTCTGGTGATGGCGCTGTTCCTGGACCCAAGTGTGCGAGAGCCATGACGAAGACGTCGCAGGTTGTTAGGCTTGTGCGTGCGAACACGCTGTTGGTGATGTGATGTGGCATGGTAGCTCTGACGTTTCTGGTGATATTGTATCGGAATAGTGTCTGTCTGAGCGAAACCTTATCGGCTATGCGACGGTGGAGACCCGACGGCAGAATGAAGAAGGCGAGGGTAGTTGTCAAGATATCAGGATATTCGTGTATGGAAAGTCTCGCAGTGTACTGGATGATATATCTATCATCGGCCGTTGCATGGGTGATATATTTCGTGTGTTCCGGGTGTCAGCCGTTCGCGCTTTCTACTCGATTCTCACAGGTGAGAGCACGGTGTACCTCACCGCCTGTCCCCAGGTATGTCGACGAATCTCGGCGATGGCGATACCAGCTGGAAATCCCACGCTGACTTCCCGATGAGGCAGTGCGCGATGCGTGCTTGTAGTTTGCCTCTTTTGATCTCCACCAACAGGCTGGAAGCTTGGGAGCGGGATATGTGCTGTTTGCCGATGCGAATGGCCAGTGATACCGACGTCGTGATAATTGGTGGGACTAGCACAAGCTGCGGCCCGTTGCACGCGTGCTGACGGTCTTGTGCGGTTCGCCACGGTAAGCCTCAACAAGTTGATGAAAGGCCGGCGTTGGCTTTGTCGCTTTGCTGGTTTGATGGCGGTTTGGCGTCGGGAAATATGATAGCAAGTATATCGGAGTCGAGGTGTTGATGCGCAGTACGTACTAGCAAGTACATGTAGACATATGACATCTTGTCATGTTTATAGCAAGGGCAGCTGCCCGCGTCAGCAGGTCCACCCACGCGATCTCATGCAGGAGTATCACTTTTTCCATCTCCGTCAGCCCAATTATCAAGGCCCAACTAGGAAAGCAACGATGGGGCCTGGGTGCGGTACGACTCGAAAACATCGTTTTCCAAGATGATGTTGGTCTGTGATGAGGCTATAAGTGTGCGATACTGTGATGCGCGTTGCGATTGGGAGGTGGTGTGGTGTCGCGTCGTGCTACTGGTTCGCTTACTCGCGGTGAGCAGCGAATAGAAGGCGGAAGCTTCAACTTGGAGACCTGAGAGGTACTCAAGTTGCTTTTTCGAGAGATGAGCGTGGAGACGACCATGGGTGAATATGCAAACTTAGGGGATGTATGGATATTGAGGTCCGAGTCTCGCAGCGAAGCGAAGCGGATGTGGATGTCGCCGAAGATGGCGGAAGCTGGCAGGTTCAATCAGGAAGCCGGGGTTCTGCTCAAGAGTGCTGAGAAGCGTTCCAGACTCCTCAGAGTCAGTTAAGGAGGTAATGTGATAACAGAAGGTTTTCATGGTGGAGCCTGAACCCAACGAGATAGGCCGTGGTATGTAGCCAATGTCTCTGATGTTCTTTTCGAAAGTGATGCCGACATCTTCTGCTGCACGGTGATGGATGAGTCCACTTGCTTACATTCTAAGGGTGACTTCAGCGTGGTGGTCTGGGCTCAAGCCGAATTGCATTGGATATCGCGAGAAGTCCGACTTCATTGTGTGGTGACATATCCCCAACTCATTTCCACAGCGTCATTGTATGACAAGACTCAGCTATCAGGTACCTGCAGCACAGCGCTCAGATTACGGAAGGGTATTGGCTCGACGGATGTCATCTGTTTGGTCACAAACCCATCTAGGAATCTTCGAGAAAGACCATCCATGTCGGACAAGCCCTGTTCACCAAGGTTTAAGCTAAGCTTGGGATTGTGGAACCATTGTAACAATGCCCAGGACCCACATAGGAAGGATGGCTGATGGGGGTGAGCTTATTATCACACCACATCAACGTATTGAAATGTAGTACAGGCTAGACGGTCAATAGCCAGGCTCCGAGACCTACCTCAGATCCCGTCAGGCTGTCAAGACCACATTCGCATGCGTCCGTCGCTATGCTCGGTATACTGAGTCAGCAGTCTCATTTTGTTCCCAACTCTTACTCCCCTTGTACACTCTTATGGCATGGGCTCGGCAGTGGATGCCATACCGGAAAGCGAAGATACACGACCCGGCGTTGATTAGGAAGTGGTATCATCTGGAGAACGCCCCGAATTACACAAGAGCTGCTAAGATCTCATCGACGCGGATTGCCGCCAAAAGCAGAACGCTTGTGCTGCAAAGGCGTGTCGTACGTCTTGCAAGGGCGGAAGCTGTAGAAGAAATGAGAAGGTGGTGGCCGCTTCTTACCATTTAATATGGACGGAATTGCTGGTTGTGCTCAGGCTCATCCGCGCGGCGGTCATGGGTATACCCAAGGCACCTTGAAGATGCAGTAGTCCTTACCGAGCCCCGCATCCTGATGAAATTGCTCTCCTTGGATCTCATCTTGGCTTCGCCAGATTTCAAAACCAAGCCACAATGCTGCGCACGCCTGTCAGCAAAGAGGCCTTGAAACTGGGTGCGAATGGCATCGCCGGCTGTGCTGCTCGAAACAGCATTCGATGCGATCGTCCGTATAGGCAGTCGCTACAGAGAAACGCCACAATTTTGTTTTGATCGAACTGTTGGCTGGTGTTGGATTTTCCAGGGCGGAGTAAAGCCAGCCGAGAACTGGGGTCGACGGTTGGCGGCGCCGCTGCATGCTTGGCGCCTCCCGCCTCTTACATCACAATCACAATCTCCTGGCCTCCCTTGCCATCTCATCTCGAAAACCACAGCACTTTGCGCGCATTTTAGACAGCACGCTATGTCTGAGGGGTTGAAAAGCATTATCGCTTTGCTTCCACCTGTTGCCGATGTCAAAAGTTGACCTGAAAAATGTTCCTAGGATTCCACCTTCACCGTGGTCGTGAGATGATCGTGCGATTGCCGCGCCTCTGCCCAGGCTTGTGGCCAGCGCAGGATTCACGCTTCGGTCTATCTTTACAGGTGATGGCCACGGCAAACGCAGAAAACCACCTGCAACATGTCAGAAGTCGGGTGTTTGAACGTAGCGGAACCGAGTACCTGATCCTGGAGTGTGGTTGGAACACGAAGCTTATGCTCTGCGGATGATTTTCCATATTGAATCATGGTCCGAGACAACAAACCAGTATCTGCTGTATCTCATGTCCATGTCTCTACACCTGCGGATTGCCACGCACATCAGGGCGGTTTCCATTCCACAACATTACTGGCCTTTACTACTCGCACGCCTTGCCAGTGCGACAGCACGGGGCCGGAGTAGTATTGGCAGGTGCCATTGCACTGGAAACCAACACGGCGTCGAATTTGCTCCTATTGGATGCCGTTATGCACAACCACTATGGGGGCCACCCAGCCATGCACTACCCCAGGACATGTTGCCGGTTTCTGTAGGATCTGCGTAAGCCCTGGTTCAACACCCGTTTGCGGGGTCACAACGCTCTCACAAGTAACCAACCACATCTCCCGTCAGCAAGGCTACAATCGGGCGGTAAAGAGTGCTGTAGTGAATAGTAAACCCAAGACTTTCCGCACAGACTACATCCATTAGGATCACGCGCTCTCTCCGCGCTCTTGGGACCATAAATCTGCAGCCTCCCAGCTCTTGACTGTCCTCTCTCTCACATCGCCCCATAACTTTGTCAACCCATACTGGTCCCAGTGACTTGGCAAGATGAAGGTAGGTCGTCGTCCTTCCAATTGCTCCTGAGTGCACCCGCTGACAACGGCGCTACAGTTCCCACAAATCTACAATGTCTACGCCATTTGCGGCTTCGCCGCGCTTGGTGGTATCCTCTTCGGTTTCGACATCTCGTCGATGTCGGGTGCGCTGGGTACTCCCGCTTACAAGAACTACTTCGGCAACCCTAGCGGTACTCGCCAAGGTGGTATCACTGCGTCGATGCCTGCAGGTTCTCTCGTTGGTGCTCTGTCTTCCTCCTTCCTCGCCGATCGACTTTCGCGTAGGAACGCTGTACAAATCGCCGCCCTCATCTGGATTGTTGGCGCTATTCTGCAAGCCGCCTCCAACGGCGTTGCTCTCCTCTGTGTTGGTCGTCTTATTGGTGGGTACGCCATCGGTATTTGTTCCGCCATCGTTCCAGTTTACCAAGCCGAGATCGCGCCCAAAGAAATCCGAGGTAGAGTGGTGTCGTTGCAACAATGGGTATGTCGCTCTTTGATACGTGTATGTAATCCAAACTGATTCCGGCAGGCCATTACCTGGGGTATTTTGATCCAATACTTCATCCAGTACGGCTGTTCGTTCGTCGATGGAGGCGTCAACAACCCGAACCAGAGCACTGCGGCCTTTAGAATCCCATGGGGTGTCCAAGCTGTTCCTGGCGCAATCCTCTTCATCGGATTCTTCTTCTTCCCTCGCTCCCCTCGATGGCTGGCTTCCAAGGACCGCTGGGAGGAGGCCCTACAGGTTCTTGCCAACCTTCACGGCGCCGGCAACGTCAACCACCCCAAGGTTCTTGCGGAATACAAGGAGATCGAAGAGGCGCTTGCGTTCGAGCGTGAGATTGCTGAGACTAGCTTCGCCGCCCTGGTCAAGCCTCGCATTGTCAAGCGTGTCATCCTTGGTATGTCCATCCAGATGTGGTCGCAACTTTGCGGTATGAACATCATGATGTACTACATCGTCTTCATCATGCGTGGAGCGGGTATTGCCGACGAGCTCCTTACTGCGTCAATTCAGTACATCATCAACGTCGCCATGACCCTACCAGCTATCCTCTACCTCGACAAGTTCGGTCGTCGTCCTGCTCTCCTCTGCGGCTCTTTCATGATGGCTGTCTGGCTATATACTACAGGTGCTCTACAGGCTTCCTATGGTATTCCTAACCCAGACACTACCGACAAAGATATCTCTTGGGTTGTACCTCGCGAGCACAGCGCCGTTTCCAAGGGCATTGTCGCTTGCTCATACCTCTTCGTAGCCACGTTCGCAACCACATGGGGCCCGACGTCATGGACCTATCCGTCCGAGGTAAGTTCTCACTGTAAGGGATGCATGTGAAACATACACTGACTTGTTCTACCTCTGTAGATCTTCCCCGCCAAGGTTCGCGCGAAGGCCGTGTCGCTCGCTACCGCCGCCAATTGGACCTGGAACTGCATTCTTGCTTTTGCCGTTCCCCCTCTTCTGTGGTCCATCAACTGGAAGATGTACATGATCTTCGGAACATTCAACGCCGTTGCCTTCATCCACATGTTCCTGACTGCCCCAGAAACTAAGGGCAAGACCCTTGAAGAGATGGACGACGTTTTCGACTCTGGTCTTCCTGCCTGGAAGGCTGGCAAGGTTGAGTCGCGTCTCGACCGTGTCACCCGCGACATTGAGGCCGGTAACCTCAAGGTCGGACGTCACGGGCACGACCACGGTCATGTCGAGAATGTCCACGCTGAGCCCAAGGTCTAAACGGACATCTTTAGCGACATCGTCCATACAATGACGAGTGCTGTATTTTGCCACCTTTGGTTCCTGGTTACTGGGACTAGATAGGCTTTCCAGCGGTTTGTTGGGTTGCATTCGGTTATAGAGTTACGACCATCGTCGATGACGCGGTTCACGACTCTACCTGAGCGACTTCAAGTTGTTTAACTCGGACAGCCACGTAGCATAGTCCATGAATCCATTCACTAATCTCTTATTCCCACAATCGTACCTTACTATCCGGGTATAGAGTGTCAACAGCCATCACTAATCACGGAAGGCCTACACATGTAGCTTAGCTAACTTCGAGTGATAGGTTCGGGCTACAAGTGCGAAGCGATTATAGTCCGTCTTGGAAGGCAAAAGCGCCGAAAAAGAGCCGCGTTGTCTCGATGATGCGACAATGCGTTTCGCGTCCATGCAGGGGCTGTGTGAACCAAATTCCATCGCTATCAACGATTCCCATTGCGGATATAGGATGGCGCAAGCCCAAGATGTCGCAACACCAGGGCCAAGGGTGTTGGCGATATTAAGGCGCACGGGACCGACTCAGCGTGTTCAGCCGTCCACGGACCTCCTGCTCTCGACGAATGCTGTGGCAAGGTTATCACAGGAACGAGAACGAGTGGTTCGCTATTCAGCGCACGAGTGTGTAGGAAAACCTTCGCATGCGTTGCATATGCAAGAAACGACCTGAATTTCTTCGCATGGACGCCTTATACCTGTTGATCCCTTCTGGAAATACCGCAGAACGGCACGGAGATGGGCGACAATCTACCCAGGGTTTATTTCCATCATGGGGGCGACCGACAGAGTTTCGCTTCGGCTGAGTCGCCGATTTGACGCGAAAGCGAAGAAACCACTCAGGTACAGGTGCAACCCAACTGGGCAGCAACGTAAGTTTAACCGCACGAGGGGATTGAGTTCCGACTGGTTGCTTTTTCGCTTAGACATGCTGATCCGATGTTATCGATGATGGGGAAGCAGATCCCGCGCCCCGTTGTGGAAATCCACGATCATGCAATGCGCCATTAGATGCCCGAGCCCAATCAACGATCACCAAGGACTAGCATTGGGGCTCTCAAATCCGCGCTCCCGTTCTGACCCCGTCTTCAGATGTATGGTTCATGACATGGCCAAGTGTACCAAAAACGCCACGAACCCGTCAGGCACCCATGCATCGAGTCAGTCTCTGGGGTAGTGTCCGCAACGCCTTCTGCTGTCTGCGTTCCTCTCATGATGAACCGTCTGCCACCACTGCAACCACACTGAATTATAGTTGCAACATGTTCGCTGATCAGCATCTTGCAGCATCTGCGTCGATCAGCAAGGCCACCAACACTCTCTTTGATTGAAATACCCCAGGATTCCACGTGGATATCGGATTCTCCAGTTCAGTTCGCCATCTCAACGAATGCGCTCTCTACCTCACCCTCATTCATCTCATCACTTTTGAAGTCGACGGAAAGACACCTGACTACCTTCATCATGTCGGACAAAGACTCAGAGTCCGGCGTCACTGGCGGTGTACAGGCCAGCATTCCTATCCTTATGACCATGTCTGCATTCCTCGCCATTGGAATGTACAACATGGTTGAGATCCTCTTCCTCATCTTCGCCGTCTTCAAACAACGCCGCGGGTTGTACTTCTGGAGTATGCTCATCGCCGCAGGAGGAATCGCCCCTCACGCCATTGGGTTCATCCTCAAGTTCTTCCAAGTCACGAAGCTCGACTTGCTTTCGAGCGCCATCATCGGCGTGGGCTGGGTCACCATGTGCCCGGGACAGTCCCTTGTACTGTACTCACGCCTGCATCTTGTTGTCGCGGACGCTAGGAAGATCAGATGGGTGCTCTACATGATCATCTTCACCACGATCGCTCTCGGCGTCCCTCTATTCACCTTTGCCATGGGCGCGAACTCCAAAGATTCCCTCAAGTTTCTCCCGGGATTCGAGATCTACGATAAGGTCCAGATTGTTGCTATTTCAGTCCAGGGTAAGTGTTTCGATCCGAGCCGCATGTGAGACAGACACTGACTTTGTACGCCTGCAGAGATGGCCATATCGGTTATCTACATCTTCCGAACTGTAAAGATGCTCCGAGGAGATTGTGGTCGACGACGTGGATCTTTGCGAAAGCTTTTCATCCACTTGATCATCGTCAATGTCGCAGTCCTGGCATTCGACATCACGCTTATCGCAGTCCAATTCTCCGGTCACTACGAAATTCAAACCACATACAAGACGGCAATTTACAGCATCAAGCTCAAGATTGAGTTCTCTGTCCTCAACCGCCTTGTCAATCTTCTACAACACAAGAACCTCTTCGGCGATGGCGCTACACGTTGCCATGATGTGGAAAGGTGGACGGACAATAAGAGGACGTACAGCTCGAGCAACCGTGGCGGTTTCACAAAGATGGAGGAGAGTGGCTCGATTGCGAACAGCGACAAGCACTCTTCGGTCGTGACATGCCCGGCCAAGGCCAGCTTCCGCATGACAGGGAAAGCTGATGTGGAGTTGGATGACATCATGGATGATGCTACGTTGTATTCGGAGGGCAGCAAGAGCCGAAACAATTCGGGCTGTCAGGGCGATTGTCGCAGTCAGTGTTGATACCCAAGTAGTGTACCTTAAAGGCGGATCGCTTACTATATAACGAATTAAATAACGACACCATATACCCTAAAACTCGTTCACTGTGCCATTGACTGTTGCTACGATGTGCATGTTGCCATCAAGTCATGAAGCGCCGAAGACAGCAGCACTACCTGCCGACCAACGACTGATGATAGCACCGGCTCTATGACACACCCATGCCGCAATATCGCCTTAGCAGCCCAGTCTTACCTGACACCAGGTGAGGTTGTCTCTCACTGCTCACTGCCCCCTGCCACGTTTTATCGCCACTCTCGTTGGCTAACTTCTTACAAGTCCGTCGCATATACAAGCTGTCTGTTGCGGCAGAGGCTTCCTCCATCCTCCACCAACCTGCTTGTACTCCAAAATTCGATCACATCAACAACTTGCATTCAAACGCAACTTGAAAGTCCAAAATGGGTGTCACCACGCAGCATCCAGCGACTCTACAGCACGCGCAACCTCCACCTATGGCAGCCCCACAGAAGTTTGTCTACTCCGACATGTTCCTCGATATGTAAGCAGGTGATGTCGCATTCTAAGGCGACTCCTCTAATGTCAAAAAAGGATTCAGGGCAGCTCCATCACAGTCATCGTTGGTCAATACCCATCATCTCGGACCTACACGCTTCCTGTCGCTCTACTCTGCGTTCAATCCATCTACTTCCGCGACCAAATTACTCGTATCAACGCCACGGTGTTGAAGGATCATACAGCTAGCAAAAAGCGCAAACTCTCCACTTCTGACGATGACGTGGTGGTGATCAAGGAAGAGGATGGAGAGCTTGCCATAGAAGAAGACAAGACAGAGGACACGGAAAACGAAGGGAACATCATCAGGTTGCCAGACGTGGATCCCGCCATCTTCGGCCTCTTTCTCAAGTTCATCTACAAGGACTCATACCCATCCAACGTCGACGCGAGGACTCTCCCGCACCACGCCCCTATCTGTCCGAGGACAGCCAGCGCAAACAGGACAGTTCCCGTTCCAGCGACGACTGTAGCACCTCAGCAACCACCCACTCAGATGCCGTCTCACTTCCAGCCCAACTACCCGCTCACCCCCGCCCAAACCCCAACCCGAACAACCATGCCACCCCCTCCCATCCCCCACAACATAACCTCCCCCCAACCCATCCCCCCCTCAATCCACGCCTGGCTTCTCGCCCAACGCCTCGGCACCTTGTCCTTCATGAACCACACCATCCAACACATATACTCCGGCATAGGCCGCGACTTCGCCCTCACACCCACGCTCATCGACCACGTATGGCGGGAGACCACACCCTCCTCATCTCCCACATCAACGATTCTAACACCGTCCCCACTCCGCAACCTCCTCCTCCACACCCTGACGTCATACTGGTCGCAGCCGGGCCCGCAGCAGAACCCCAACGCTATTATCCTGCGCTCGCTATCTGTGTCGCATGGACAAGGCCATTTCTCGACGGGTTTGAAAGACGCGTGGGACAGGCTGTTCAACGAACATGAGGATTTGAGGAATGAGTTTATTCATGGGTTGCAGGCGGGTCCGGGGCAGTTGGGTGTTGTGGGGGCGTATTTTGCTAGTTCGGGGACGGTGGTCGTGGGGGCTGGAAGTGGAGGTGGAGATAGGGGTGTGGGTAGGAGCGAGACTGTTAAGGGAAAGGAGAAGGAGAAGGGTGAGGGTGTTGGATGGGTGGATACGGGCAGGGGGATCATCATCAAAGAGGAGGAAAGTGGCGAGATGAAGGTCTTGAATGACACGAAGGCGACTCGTGTGTGAACGGGTGCACTCTTCTTCTTTCTGGCCGACTTCTTTCTAGTACGAGTCGAAAAGTTTGGAGAGCGGGATCGGCGTTGAAAGCACACAAAAGTGAACGGCTTAGGCCAACTATGATTTTTGGGCAAGGAAAAGTTGGCGTATCGATCATAGAGTCATTACTCCATCATACCTTATCTACGGTGATCGTCGGGTATTGACATCGTTTGCTCAGCTCCTCGTCTGCTCATTACTTTTACACATCCCGTGATATCATTACATCCGCCTTCAATCCAATCTTTCAATATACACGTCGTAACTTGTCGCAAAGATCATGACTGTACGACCCTCAGCGAGTCCAAGCATCAGCAACACGTTCCTGCCACTCATGCTCCATATCCTCTGCGCACTGCTTGCAGACTCCCATACGGCAAACATGGATGTCGCACTCCCAGAGCTCTTCTTTGACATCTTCGTTGCAACGGTCGCAGAAAACAGGGATAGAGACATGCTGTTTGTAGCCCACAGGGGTGTGTAGATACGGTCGAACTTCCAGGCTGTTGATGGCGACCTCGTCGGGTACAGTCTTGAGGTTGATAGGGTGGAAGATGTGGCCGTTCTTGAGACAGTAGTGCTCTTTGAATGATGACCTGGGCGGAAGAGGAGGTGTAGCGTGATCTTCTTTGGGAAATGGGGCAGGAGGAATTTGCTGGTCGGCAAGTACATCAAGGTCGAGACGTTCGGAAAGAGGGCGTTGTTTGGTGTGGTCGTAGTCAGACATCCAGTCCTGGACAAGAAGACGTGACTCGTCGCGCGGCAGCTTCACTTTCTTGTCCTTGTCGAGGCGGTTGAACTCGCTAGCGGAAAGAGGGCCATGCATTACGGTAGGCTGGACTCTGTTAGTTGCATCTGTAGTAGTTGAGAGATACTTACGCACCTCCACATGCTCACTGCGCTCGTTGAATGGACTGATCTTTTCGTCATGTTGAAAGTAGTAGGTAGGTTTAAAGGGGGCCTTAAGCTGACTAGATAGGGCTAGCAGGGGCAGTGGGTTAGGTGGGGCAACCGGTGCGACTCGTGTGGGTGGTGCAGGCGGTGCCAGAGGTACAGCTGGTTTCTTCCTCATAGGCGGAATATCGACAAGCTTGACCATACCGGGTGTGACCCGCATGAAAGTTACGGGCAACGGTACGGCCGTAGCGTCATGTACAGTGGGCTCTTCGTCCAAGTCATCCTCGTCGTCGCTGTCAACCTGGCTATCCGCACCACCGCAGAGCTCACACTCTCCTGGAGCGGCGTGACAACGCTGTGCGGCTGCAAAGTCTGATTTCATGGCTTCGTTAGACGCCTTCAAGGTAGCGCATGTGTCGTCGAGAGTGAGTCTATCAGCGTCGTTTTGGTCTAGCACAGCCTTGCTAATTGCTAGTCGCGCCTCTGCTTCTTCAAGCAAACGGTCTTCGACCGTTTGCAGTGGGCCGCGGAGGCGGAACACTGTAGATTGCAAAATTGCGCCATTTTTGACGTCAACCTCGTTACCAGGATGAGCCGCGAAGTCTTCTTGTTCGTCTTGAGCCGCCTCGTCAATGACTTCGTCTGTGAGTGAGAGGCCGTCCTCTTCCAACTCGTACCTGGTATCTGTTGTGAGCAACGAATCATTACGCGACCAAGCAAGCTGTGCCTTGGGAGGGGTTTTTGCGTACTCAGAGATATCGTTCAGCTCAGGATCATGTTCGCTAGTTTTGTAGGAAGTGCGCAGCTCATCGTGCGACGTCTCAGTAATGGGTGCCATCCTCTCGAGCTCCTTAGGAAGCTTCTTGCGCATACGTCTTCTCGGAGCTTCGGGAACAACGGGCGGAACAGGTGGGAGCGAACGGAACTGGCCATGACGTTCGGCGTCGCTACTACGGTATGTATCAGTATGTTCTTCTGGACGCCACGCTAGAGAAACGGCTGCGACGCGTCCCATATCGGCTTCACGGCTAGCATTAGATGGTGCAGATGGGAGTAAGCCTAACATTCGCTGAGCTTTCCGGTTAGTGTTGCCCCAGAAGCCCTTGGGCTTTGATGGCTCCATGTCAAGGCCCTCTTCCGTGAATCTCGTCTGTCTGTCCGACGCGCTCTTCTGAGTGGTTATTGCCGACATAGAGCCTCGCCTTGTCGATATCGGGCGTATCGGTAGGCTATCGTAGCCGCCATCGTTCTGGGCTGGACGGCCTACAGAGGTACTCCGGGGTCTACCAGGGCTAGGTCCAGGGTCCACGCCCAGCAACAGTGCAGCCTTGATAGGCGTCAACGGCGGTAGAGGCGACAGCTGGGGAGTAGGCTCATGGGAGCTGCTCGGGCGGTCTTGGTCCTTTGCCTTGCGGCCGAATTTGCCATGCCTTTTCCTGCCCTCCGTGGCTGCTGTTGATGCGCTTCCTGTTGTGGGTGTAGGCGAATGGGCGGCCGGCATATTCGAAAAGCCATCGGATGGGCGCGCTGGGAGAGGGCGATGATGGTCGCCTGGAGGGCCACTGCTGTGTACGTAGGAGTTGACCATAGGATTCGAGGGCGCAGAAGGAGGTGAAACATGAGAATGTTCAACTTGATCCGTATGCTGTGCTGCGGTGACACCACTCGCATTCTCCCTCCCGGCGAATGAGTCAAGACCGAGATTGGGAGTAGTGTTGGAGCGCGGTGCGTTGGAACGGCGCGTGTTGCGGCGTCTCTGGCCGCCAACCATCACGGCGGCAGGGCGCATGCTCCACGCGGGGTTGGCGGAATCAGGTACGACCATTATCCCAAAAGAGATATATTTTCGTGTACTGTAGGGTAGTGCCGATTGGCGGTGGTGCAGGTGCGCGATTCGAGTGCGACGAGGCAATCAAACCAGAACGAAACCAGCGACCCAGACCAAAGTAGAAGCGCGACACCTATCGGTGCATTGGGAAATCGCAATCGGGTTGCGGTTGTGGAATGTGGTGATCCGCTCAAGTGGTGACTCGACCACAACAAACCGAGCTTGGAGCTCTGTCCACCAACAAACGGAGCGTGTTGCCGCACAATAGCGGCAGTGAATGAGGAAGGCGCGGCATAAAGATGACGTAGGCGAGGAGAAATTCGAGACCAGCGAGTGACGAAGGAAATGAGAGAATTAGTCGCTTTCGATATGTTTACTACGTACAGTGACGCCTGTTGAAGAGACACAGATTTGGGAAGGAGCATGTAGCGACGGAAAGAACGACCCCGAAGAAGAAAATTATAGAGTAAATAGAGTTAAACGACGCTACGAGAAAAAGAAGACCTTTGCTCCTACAAACCATGTAATAAGATCTGGGGGTATCTTTGTGTACGCGATTGTGCTACGATCCATGACTTCGCTCGTGTAGCATCCGTCTCTGTGCACTGATCTCAAACCCAACGTCACGTAACACCCACTGCACCCGAGACCGAAAACGCTTGACTGACCCTCACATGAAGTCGAAGAATAGACGAGGGAAATTCTCTGGACCTGTGCTACACGCTGGAAACGCGGATGTTGTCTCGACGTCGCAACTTCGAACTCCTGCGTCTAAGGCCTGCCATCGCTTGTCTGAACCACCGACGAACTCTATGCTACGAGCCCGCTGTATGTTTGTCGCTCTTGGGGCTGCTGAGCCTCGCGACCTGCTCAGTGACAGTGCTCCCACTTCTTGCTCTCCCGGCCTCTGGCGACGCAGGAATATCGATAGAACTCCTCAACCCAACTCCGCTGATCCTACCAGCAGGTGTTACCGGTCTTGCTTCCTCAGAAGCCTTGGGTGGATCGCCAGTCGACTCCATTGAATCCGGTTCGCGGGTCAATGTAGCTGACTTCGATGACTTGCTGCTGGGACTTGCGCCAAGACCTCGGTGAACCTCAAGTGTGCTGGACCCATGGAGAAAGTCGGAAATGTCTGCATCGCTTGTGCCCTTGCCATCAGGTGTCTTTGGTGGACCCCCCGAAGGACTTCGCGGGCTTCTGGGCATATTAGGCTGGAAGAATTTCTGTACGGCATTGCGGTCATCCACTTCATCCTCCTCGTCACTAGTCTCCCCGAAGTAAATGCTGTCCCAATCGCCCGAACCCACACTACGGGTCGAGTCGGTCGTATTCGATCTTTTGGGTATCCTTAGACTCGGCGGCTTGAGCGGGGCTAGTTCGTCGGCGACTTCCCTCATCTCGCTATCAGTGCGCTCGATAGGCGGCTGCAGTCGCTCCTGTCCCTTGACATGTTCGCCGTCTTCGGTAATGGGCTTGTTCACAGCTTGCGCACGGTCAAGGGCGGGCTCCTCTTCATCTCGCGTGTTTGCCGAGTAAGTGTCTGCGAAGTGCGTATCGCAAAGGTGCTTGACGACAGGCCAACCATAAGCATTAGCAAACATACGACGTACGATCATGTTGTTATGAGCGTCGGGCTCAAGGCTGACGAGAACCTTGCGCCAAGAAAGGTCCTTATGATAAGCACGAGCGATCTTCTCTTCCACGCGCATCACACTCTCGTCGACACTTGTTGTCGATGCCTTTGAAACAGTACTATCACCAGAAAAGTTGCGCACTGGCTTCGTTTTCGTAGGTGGTGGAGGAATGTCTTCAGGATGGTAGATTCTGTCGTGGAAGATGGTGCGTGCTCGTGTGGACGGGTCTATGATCCAGGACTGGGGAGGAACAGGAGGGTTGATAAGGTCACCAGCAGACTCGAAGATGGTGGTTTTGGGTGGTGCTAGGTGGCTCTTGGGATTATCGACGATTGAGTCTCCACGGGTGGCTTGGGGTCGTTTCCTTGGTTGTGCGCTATGTGACGATGTCGCGTGATCTGCTTCAGCCGGAGAAAGCTCGTCTTCTTCGTCTTTCCCAATAGTCTGACTACGACTAAACATTTTCTTGTCGCGCGAAGTGTGCTTTCCAGTCGGCCTGATATAGCTCCACCACTGCATCAGTGTATTTTGCGGCTGGAAATACTGATCGTTCGGCTCCTTGGCTTCGGGACTCTTTTTACCTCCTTCGATGGCCTGATGGGCTGTTGGCTCTGCAGTAGACACTTGTGCTTCGTCTTCCTGGTTTGTAACGTCGGCGCCCGGCAGAGGTACCGTGGTGTCGTTGCCATTATAGGTTGGCGATTCGACCCCAGATCCTTCATCGTCCGAGAAGCCAATTCTAGAGGGGTTGGGGGAAGAGTTCTGTCCAGTGATCTGGCCGTAACCCCATACCGCCACTGTGCCGATGAGACCGTTCTCTCTACGAGCCTTCTCAACCCGACCCAAGCCTCTCCAGTCCAAGAACAGAAGACAACTCGTGCGCAATGGTACTATACCATCATTGACAACATTGGAGTACAAAGTACGGTTTCGAAATCTTCGCAGGACTTGGTGCGCCGGGCCAGTAGGCAAGATGCGCAGCAGAGGCTTTGCGCCGGGATCTTCCTGATGCTGATCCTGCGTCTGGTTACCAAACACGTTACCCATAGCCGTCCAGCCGCTCTTTGCCAATGTCGGTGCTCTCCAAGTAAGACCGAGATCTTGGCCTGTCCTCCCCACTAGGCCAAAGTCCAGGGCAAATTTCACGTATGTGGGGTTCTCATTGCTCAGTCCTAAGAATGGAGATGCCATAGCAATGAAGTTGATGGGCTTGATAGTGTCGAAGAAGTTGGGAGAGTGCTTGTGGATGTATGCGATCGCGTACGTCTGTACCAGTCCTCCGAGAGAGTGGCCGATGAAGCTGATGCTTGTGAATTTGTATGCGCGCTTGTCATGTCCTGGGGATGTGTGCATCACACTGCTACCGTGATGGGACGGTATGCCTTCGTCTGGCTTGTCTTTCGTTGGCGAAAACGTATTGGACAACTTCTGCCCCATGGACTTCTTGATAGGCAGGTATGGTTGATCAGGGTAGGTCAGGTTCAACACGTACTTAGCGAGCCGCTTCCCGAGATACTGGATACCACGCTCTGTACGTATTACGTTGCCGTCGAAACCTCGAACAATCACATCTTCTTCATCGTCATCCTCCTCGTCATCCGGTATGTCCTCTTGGCCGCCTGACAGTGGTGCTGTCGACGCATCTTGATCCGATCCGGTTTTCTTGGCTCCTCTTTCCTCTCTCCGCCGCCGTCTTCGATCTTCCCGCGCTTGCTTTGCCGTCGCATCAATGCTCTCTTTCAGATATAGCATGTCCGCGCCGAGATTGCTGTGCAGACCATGCGTTACTATCACAAGGTGTATGTTCTTCTTCTTCTGCCGGCTCTCCGTCGGACTACTGTGATCTCTCGACTTTCTTGAAGAGACCTCGTCCTCCTCTTTCCACTCTGGTAGCTCCGGAGTATTCCATAAGCTTGTAGTGTCATCAACGACCAGCTTAACCGCCTTCGAATACACCCCCTTAGGCTGTGCCGGATGGTGCGAAACATGTTTCTGGCTACCCTGTTGGTGGTCTTGCACCTTTCCTGGCGTTCCATGGCTATTGCCAGTGACAGCAGTAAAGCCTAGGTCTAGCGATCGTTCGTCGCGTGCCACCAACAACTCATAGTTTACAGACGCGGAATTGGAGAAGATGATTTGCGACGCGATCTCGATGATCCATGTGAGGCTCTTCGGGGTGCCGTCGTCCTCCCTGATATCGCTTCTGTACTGTTCCGGAACAGTCAACTTGGTGTTCCAGTATCCACCAGCCTTGACATTAGGCTCAAAGTCAGGCTCGCCATATGTTGCGTCGGACTTTTTGTTCGGGTTGAATGTTGAAGGGTAGGCGGATACGTGAATCGTGTATGGCCCGTGGAGGTATGCGGCGCGTAGTGGTATGGCGGAAGAGTTTCGTATGCGAACGTGGAGGGAGGAAGGAGGCGGTAATATGCGGTCTTCGGAGGGGGTGTATGTGAGCGTATACCTGCACGGTGAATTAGCATCTCGTATAGACAGTGCGTACCGCGTCCATGCCATCCCGCCGGCAGACCCTGAGAACTTACCTCACAACCTCTCCCACCTTGACGCTCCCCTTTTGATGCAGCAGCAACATCTTCAGCGCGCGCTTCTCCTCGGCTTCGCGTTCCTTCCGCGACTTGACACACACAAAGTACGAGGGTTCAGGGCGTTTGCGGCCCGTGTCGGCGATGTGAGCGAGGGAGTAGGTGCGAGGCGTGAGCAGCATTTAGCGGATCCAGCGGAGACCGGTACGACCAATGGACAACAGCCACAGGCGCGTCATAGGACATGAGTAGTTGTGGCTGATGGCTCCGTACGAAATAAATATGGAGCACAGCGAACGTCGCGATGGCCGGAAGGGATGATGTATGTAGACTGCGAAGTTTAGTAACCTGGCGATGGTCACGCACGCGCTCGTCGGAGATCGTCGCACGTCATTGCTCGCGTGGCAGGCGCGCTGCACGAGGGAGCTGGCAGGTGTATCCCGACCATGATCGATCTGCGTGGTTTCACCATCTTGACAGGCTTACAGAAAGCTTGACGGATATGTCAGATGCAGCATCAGATAAGCGATGATTTGTTGGGCGTATTTTACGCGTTCTCGGGTTCCAAGACACGCCCTGCGCCTTCGTCGGAACGCTCCTCGGCCAATTCCGACCTCATTCCTCCAGCCTCATTTCAACCAATTCATCGCGGCTGATCTGCGGCATACGTACAACACATCAAGGTAACGCAGGCTTCCCTTTTGTCAATAATTCCTGTCAGATCTGAGTAACATGTATACCTCATCATGCTTTCAGATCGACGCGGTACCCTGCATGAGGACGTCTGTAGACCCTCAGGTACTGATTAGCGCAGACACGTATTCGGCAGTTTACTTTTTAGATCATCGCAGTACATGTCCTACGTATGCCTGGAGATCCTCAGGTACTTTTCAGGTCACGAGGTATTCACGAAGATGACGCGTGGAGGACTTCGACAATCTGTCACGGAGTTGGACGCAGCGTGAGTACACATTCTTCTCACCAACATCATCGTTTTAGGTTCTACTTCAGATCGGAAACCAATTGTATAGTTTCAAGGTCTATCTCAAAAGGTCTAGGGGTATTCGCATTATCATCCCAAACGCCTTGCTAAATCGATCCCGAATGCAAGACTCCTTTCACCGACCAAGACTCCAGAAAGCAAATACGAAGGAAAGTGTAGTGCTCTCCTCCATCTCAAGCCGCTCCAGTGCCGGGAGATCCACTGCCTGGAGAGCTAGCTGGACCCTTGCCCTTTCCGAAGGAGGGTGACGTCGGTGACTGTGGTGATCCTTGACCTCGTCCGGAGCCAGCTGAGCCACGACCTCGAGGAGTGTTGGACCCGCGACCAGCTAAACCACGGCCAGATCCTGGCTGACTGCCAGAGCTGGGGCCTCGTGGGGTTGAAGGACTGCCGCGACCGCGACCGCCGGAGGGAGGAGAAGTAGCAAGGTTTCCACGTGTACCTTGAATGTGTTAGCTCGATCTCAAGAGAGATGTGACGAGGTTGCTACTTACTTCTCGATGGAGTCGAAGGAGGCTGTTCAGGACGGTCGAAGACAGAATCTCCTGCGAATTCATACTCTTCCTCCGCATCTGTAACATGTCAGTATTCAAGTCCTTTTTTCTCGATCGATATGAAACTAACCTTCCCCCAGATCCTCTCCAGGCAAGCGATCGCCCCTCACAAGAGAAGCATGTTCCTCCATTTGGATTTCCCAGTACTGGTGAGCAAAAGCGCCGAACTTGGGACGACCAGGTTGGTTGTACTGGAACTTGACTCGGCGACCAGTAGGCGGGTCGAATACACGGTAGCCCGAGTCGTAGAACTGGAGAGCATCGCCCATGTTGCAGCGTACGTAGTCTTTGCCTTGGAGTATAATGAAACTCCTGGCGTTCTTGTCGCTGCCAGCTACCCATGTAGCCTTGTCAAGGGAGGACCCGTCACCGCCGTCGTTTGCACCTTGAGGTAGGGCGGTAGGTCCGTACTGAGGTGGATTGGACATGTCGGATTGAAAGTGTAGCGTGGGAGTTGTGTTGAGGGTGTGAGAGTTGTATGTAGTAGTCGACTCGAAGGTATGGTATGCGAGATGTGTTCGAGGTTTGAAAGAGGTGTATAGTAGTTGAAGTGTACTGTATATATCAATAGATCGCTGATCGAAGAAAGACTCAAGGAGGAACCAGATCAGCGGTTTAAATGGACACCCCAGATCCGAAGACAGGAGCCCAAGACCGTTTGCTTCAGGCGTCAGGTGCATTATGGCGCCATTATTCCCGTCTCTCACTTAGCAAAAGTGCCTCAATGAAAGGTCTGAAGGCGCGGTAAGAGAGCGCCGCAAACAGCCTTCACTTAGAGAAAGAGCAATGACGGCATCAATTCCCGGTGGAGGAGGAGCGGCGAAAGAGCGGAAAGACATCGAAAGAAAGAGCGGTGGCGGTGCGCCCCTGACATGATCTCGACACCGCCTATGTGCAAGAGATGGGGTGAAGGGTGTGAGCTCATGGATTGGAGAACCTCCGCTGCGACTTTATATACAGATTTACGCGCTTGCTTCTACTAGGCGCATGGCTTAAGCAAGCAGTTTCCTCCATGTCGCGCCTATGACGACCGTCTTGAGCAAGCTCGACGATGTCCTCAGCTCCACGTTGCTACGCAAACGACGGCAGTATGGTCTCTTACACAAGCGTTTCACTGTAAAGTTCTTCAGCACCAGATGACTCGGTGGAAAATCATCAATGTGTGGTATAGGGCATTACGGTCGCATTGCATAATGCCACATCGTATTGAGACTCGTTCAGCGTCCTAGAGCTCGAACTTTTCTACTCAAAAAACAGACTCTCAAGAATCATGCCATATGCCTCCGCCGCCTGCACAAGTTCATCTTGACTCAACATCTCATCAGGTGTATGCGCAACCTCAATCGTGCCTGTACCAAACAGATACTTCTTATCTACTTGCGGCAAGCTGGGAATATCCGTGCCAAAGAACACAGGCGCGACTTCCAGTCCCTCAACGTCAGTGTCGAGAATGACAGCTGGGTACCTAGCGTTCGAGAAAACGATCTCGAAAGTAGCGTTCTCCTCCTTCGCGCGCGTTTCGAAAGGTGACATCATCCCAGCAATCATGTCTTGCACAAGGTCGACGGCATCATCTTCGCTGCGAGCTATGCGAACGGCGATGCTTGCGTTAGCATGGTCCGGAACGACATTGCTAGCGACTCCACCCGCAACTAGTCCAGCGTTGAGAGTTGTTGCGCCTAGTAGCTCACTTCTCGGTAGAGCTGGTTCGAGCATGTTCAGTCCAACGATGGCTTCGGCAAGATAGTTGACGGCGCTCACACCGAGCCAGGGATATGCAGAGTGAGAAGATCGACCTGTGATGTCCAAGCTCACACCCAGGTATCCTTTGTGTCCGCTAGCTAGCTTGCCTTCCGTTGGTTCCCCGAAGATACCTGCGCGGAAGGTGGTGTTAGATGCGTACTCGGCGAAGGCTCTCATTCCGGCACCGCCAGTCTCTTCGGCGACAACGAACAGCATTCCTAGGCTGGGCGTATCGGTCCTAGATTGGAAGAGCTTATGGGATGCGATTATCATTGTTGCAACGGGGCCTTTCGCGTCGACCGAGCCACGTCCGAAGTGATAGACTGTGCCGTTCTCTTCCTTGCGCTCGAATGGGTAGAATGGTGGTACCTAATTTTGTGTCAGACATTGTTTTTGAAGCATGTCTCGGGTCGAATATGCTTACAGTGTCGATATGACTAGTGATCAGGACTTCCGGCCAAACTCCCTCATCTTTGAGCTCTTGTGGATAAGCGAAGACGTTGAAAGTGCCAGTATCTCCAGCAGGGATTTCTTCGACGTAGTACCCCAGGTCCGAGAGATATTTTGAAATGAACTCCGCACATTCAACTTCATCCCCAGAGATAGAGGGGATATTGACAAGCTCTTCATGAAGACTGTACAGACCTTCCGTCTCCTCAGTAGTAAGAGTCGCTGAACTTGATGCGGATGGACTGGGAGAGTTCACAGCCGATGGTGACACTGAAGCTTGCGGTGCTGCTTTGGTCAACCCCAGGGATGCCAGAGCTGCCAGAGTTTTGATGAGGACCATCTTGGCGTTTGATATGAGTGTTGGCACTTCGAGTATGTTTCTGCTATCTGTGAACTAAGGGTATACCTCATTCTTATACCTTCAGCATAGCGTTGAGACCTCGGAAGTCGAAATCCAATCCGCAAAGACGCAATCCGCCCTAGTCAGGACCTACGCTGGATTAACGCTCGAGACGACAGGGTTTAATGCGAGATATGGATACTTGAAGGTTGGCGTACGTCGTTCGGCATCTGAGTTCCTCGCTTCGAGGTTTGCGGATTGTTCTATCCTGGCGTGGCCAAGAAGCCATATCTCCTAGAGATACAGTGAAGACGTTTTACTGGAGTGTCGACGGACTACAAGCACAAGCCAAGGACATCGTTGCAAACTAACGCATCTAGCTTAGTATGATGGAAGAAGATAGCTGGTTTACGTAACCCTTGTCCCATTTTATCGTTCACGATAGCTTCTTCGTCCGCGGTTTTGGAGAAGAACGGGATGATGTCAGCCGCGACAACGGCCGCAAACGCGGGGTGCGGAGCTGTTATCGAGCGCAGGGCTCTGATAAGCGGTATCTTGGCGCCATGGCAGCATAAGAAGCGTCTTGGTAGTTGCCCCGGCCTGCCATTTCGGATGTTTATAAGGCGAGTGTTGTAAAAGCGGTACAGGTCTCGGATGTAGGCGCGTCAAACAGTGGATGAGCACAATAGGGTTCCGAGCGCAATCTAATATGTAGACGAGCCGAACCTTCGCTAACCCCGTGGTATCTGTTTCATCCAATTTCGAAAAAAGGAAGTATACATTAGCTGCACCGTGCAGTCGCGTGGGAAGGAACGGTATCGTGATGATGCTATCGCGGTTAATGGCAGTGATGACTTTGCATCAAGGCACAAGAACGTGGCGGAGAACACCCAAGTGAAAGGTATCGAAGCAAAACAAAGCGCTGATGAGTATAGGAGGATACGAAGAGACGGAAGGCAAGAAAGAATCGACCTGTTGAAGTGGAGGGGGTGGTAGCTGCCATGATTGGGCCGACACGCGTTCGCGACGTGAGTCCGATGGGAAGTCGCGACCGCAACTACCGCCCACAACAATAGAAACCCACGTACAGCTAGTCAGTGTGAGAGTCTGATGTCTTTGATTACAATGCCTAGCATCACGATTAGACTCTCTTTGCAGCAGCTGACGTTCGGGAGCTCACACACAAAGGACCGAAAGTGGATAGCGCGCCGCCCTTGACCGCCGACTGACGACTGACGTACATCGGATGGATCATCAGCCTGAGCCACTCCACATCTCCGCCCGCGTATCCGTGAGGCTTGAGCTTTCGCTACCTGTAGGTCCCGGTTCTGCATCTCCCACCTAAACACCTACACCCAAAGAAGACGCCCAACGACTGGAATCATGTTCGGCTTTGTCGCCGACGGTTTGACGTAAGTATTACCCCGCCCCCGCCTGCAGCTGCCAATTCTCGAACAAACTTTGAGGCCTGATGAGGTATCGTGAGCTCGCCGCTTGCTTTCTTGGAGCTCGCATGACTGCGATATGCAGTGTTTTCTTTTTGCTGCGACGTATTCACAGAGAACCTAGCTAATATGGCGATAGCGTTGCAACCACCGTCTTCTTCCCTATCTTCGCCTCCTACAAAGCTCTTCACACCTCCGACCCAGCCCTCCTCGCACCCTGGCTTATCTACTTCGTCGTCCTCTCTGCCTTCACCGCCGTAGAGAACACCTTCGACTTCATCCTCAGCTGGGTGCCGTTCTACTCATGGATTCGATTCTTCGCACATCTTTACTTGATCCTACCTGGTTCGCAGGGCGCAAACTACCTGTACCAGGAGTACATGGAGCCTTTCCTATACCACCATGAGCGAGAGATCGACGAGTTTATTACACAAAGCCATGACCGTGCTAAATCGGCAGGCATGGCATACGTCGAGATGGGCATCGAGTGGGTCAAGGTCAACGTCTTGGGTTTCGCACCCGGAAAGCCGCAGGCGCCCAGACCAGAAGGGCAGACGTACGCACAAAACCTCATGAGCAGGTTCCAGATGCCTTCGGCGAGGGGCAGCAACGATCTATACGGACTTGTCAACCAAGCACTCAGCGGAGCCAGCGCACTTTACGGTGCCGGTAGCGCAGGCACTCGAGATGCGCAAGCCTCAGATCTGAGCCGCGGCGCCGGGAACCTCGTCCCAGACTCCATCCGCAACAACAACGACCGACTCGATTACGTTGCGTCGCAACGCCAGCGCCTCGAGACCCTCCTGCAAGCATTCGACCGCGAACAAGAAAACATCCGCACACAACAAACAGGCGGAAGCAGATACCACGAAGTCAACAGGAGTACTGGTAGCCTCTCTGGTAGCCTCTCCCGTAACAGGAGCGAAGCGGAATTCGACAGGATCGAGCGCGACGAACTGAGCTCGGGCTCCGACCGACCACCGTACCCCCTCACACCACCCGCACTCGGTCGAAGGACAAGCAGTGGCTGGATGCCGTGGAACTGGCAGCGTCAGGAACTCCCACGCGACGACCCGTTGGCTTACGGCAGGGAGCCAAGCGATGTGAGGAACAGATCAAGGGCTTCAGGTTTTGATCTAGGCGATCGCTAGAAGAATCCTTGGAGGACAAAATCTGTGATATGATGGCGATGATTCATGGCGTTTGGGCAAGATGGTAGATGGTATTCTGCTAGGCTTCACAGGTACACTGAAGCTGTGTATATTTGGTATCCCAATTCATGAGTATGAGTAGGACGAGTCGTCCTGGTGATGTTACAACATATTTTTACACCCACATCTAGCTGTGTGCGGGTTCTACGCCTGAGACATCTGAAATCGGGTCTATTGCCTTCCAGCTGTATGCTCCTCAATGTGACCCAGAGCACATCTACAACTTCACCTCCTTGTACGGATACTTGGCAGTGTCGTCCTTCCTCAGCACAATCTTTCTCTTCTTCTTTGTGCTCGCATGCTCCACCCACACCTCCTTCGTCATCTTATTCGTAAAATCCCGAATGAAGCGCGGATCCCAGAGTTCAGACGCGATACCCAGGTCTTTGCAGCATCGCATCAGGGCATTCGATTTGCAGCCTTCAGTCGCAGTGGGGATGCCATCGGGGTCAAAGTATTGTTGCTCGCCACGGGCGATGGAAACAAGTCTGAATTGTTCGTTAGCGGAAATTCGTTGGAATAGCGAAAGATGGAAAGAGCAACATACCGTCCCTGCACAATAAGTCCATACTCCCTCGTCACCAACTTGCCCGTAACAATGCTCTCGCCTCTCGGCGCAAGACCCCAGCCTCCAGGTCCAAACGCCTTGTTCAATATCCGCCTGTACTTGATCTCAGGCAGGTATATGATACCATCGGGCTTCACCTCCACGTCGTCCTGTGTGATAGGCGCGAGTAGCAAATCTCCTTGTTCCGGTGTGAAAGATACAGAGCCAAGACCGTGGTATGACCGTGTCCAGTCTATCGCCGGTACGCCTTCTAGCTCGGGCGGGGCATCGGAGAGTCCGTCGGTGAGGGAGCGTTGTTTGCGGGCTGCTGTTGCTGCGCTTTCTGCGGTGGCATTACGTGTTGTTGGTATGGGTGGTTCTTTAGCGACAAACTGCGGTTGTACTGTCCGCTGTGGGGTCGCTGTGGTCGCAGCTTTTGGCGCCGTTGACGTTGTAGTTGCTGGCTTGGCAGCTGTGGAGGTACTGGTTGTGCCAGTTGTGCTGGTCGCTGCAGGCCTGGGTGCAGTCGCGTATGCGGCGAAGATGCGGGATGAAGTGAAGCTCCGCTGCTGTATCCGTATGGCGATTGTTCTTGATGACGAAGCGGAGAGCAGGGCGGAGACGCCTCTGCGTGCTGGTGTCGCTGCCATTGTAGTTGTGCAAGGATGGGCGGGGTTGATATGTTGCCCTTGGGACGGAAACGCCTCAACGCGAAGTCACGATCTGATAGCCGCACGGGCCATGTCTGCGTACATGATGGCGGTGCATTGCTGTTTGCGGATTTCACCGACTATGCTCATGGGCGAATCATTATCATTCGCATTAGCGTTACACATGCTCAGATTACGATCACTTCTTGGCTTCGTGTTTGCGCTTGGTCATTTCCGCGGATGGGTTTAGCTGTGCACGTTCGGGCTTGTGCATTCCCGAGGTCGTGTGGTGAGATATGACGACTACGTCGCTGCTACTAACAGTGCTTGCGACTCGGCTTCAATAGCGACATCCAAACTGTGCAGTTTGGGAATGGTCTTTAACTGGGTGTACAGATCTGCCAGGGAGCTTGTCCGAATGCGCATGCGAGTGCGATTCGACGGTCCGGAATAGTACCCATGCTGATCGCCCGCTTGCTTCCCCACAGCATCGTATGCAACGTATAAACTCAATTCTCCGAGCGATCGGCCGGTGAGCATTACACGGACGAAAGTGTCCTATCGGGCTCTGCCACACTCTGAAACATATTTGGCAGGCTTCACATGTCATATTACGCCCTGATGTACGAAGCCAGGCTGTGCTTAACCCGCACAGCCATCTGCCAGACCTGATTGCCGACCCTCCGAGGGAGTGGGTTCTGGACGAGCTTAATGATCCTCATTAGCCGGACGGTGAGCGTGGGAAATACCCTCCCCACGGATGGTCGACTCGCGTCAAATGCCTCATTAGGTGCGACATTTGGGCTACTCCAGCCGATCATTTGACACTGGGTGCCTGGCTACTGGTTACCGACGTCAACGGTACTAGGCGAGCTGGCTGTGTCCCGTCTCGGCATGGCACCTACTCCGTTTCTTTTAGTGCGACAAATGTAGTGCTTGTACTTGTCTGTACTTAAAGCTTGCGCGTGCCCTGCATTGAGATCATCATATGGTGGCTGAACTCCAAGCGTCATGTCTTCAACATCAACAAACGGTTCTTCGGGAATCATGAAAATCTTCAACATGGCCTCGATACCGCACATTCTTGGCTCTTTGGTCGGTTTTGTAAGTGCTGCCTTGAATCGCTGAAGCTCGTTCGAAAAATAGCTGCTAATTTAGCATAGCTGGTTCTCCGCTTCATCGCTAGAGCCATCTACCGCATATACTTCCATCCCCTACGACACTTTCCTGGACCAAAACTCTACGCTGCGACGCGCATCCCATATAACATTGCTGTCTGGAGAGGCACGCGAGACAAACTCTTCCAAGACCTACATCAAAAGTATGGGCATGTCGTTCGTGTCAACCACGATGAATTGAGTTTCACGGACCCAAATTCTTGGAAAGATGTAAGTTTTGCATACCTTGACACAGATATACCTGAACGCCCGCTCGGCGTTCCAGGTTCGAGTTGGGACTATCCGCTACCTGCTTAGGTGCCCGAAAAAGCAAATGTAGTCTCTGACACCGACTGACCACCTTCCAGATCTACGGTCATGGCTCCAAAGGTACGGCAGGGCATGTCCCTCAGAAAGCCTGGATGAGGTATGGCACAACACCCAACCGCGAACTCAGCCTCATCATCGCCCCCGACCCAGACCACAGTCGTCAACGCAAGATCTTCACACCCGCGTTCTCGGACCGAGCCTTGAAACAACAAGAACCCCTCTTCGTCAAATACGTCGACAAACTTGTATCTTCCATGAAAAACACCATCGAAAAGGATCCAACCGCGAAGTTCGACATGGTCAGGATGTACAACTTCACCACCTTCGATATCATGGGCGACTTGACTTTCGGAGAGCCACTGCATATGCTTGACAACGCCGAATATGACCCCTGGGTCCGTATCATCTTTGCCAGTCTCAAGATGGGATCTCACTTCACCGTCATGATGTCATATCCATGGCTATGGCGTGCGTTCAAGAGATACGTACCTGAGTCTGTAAATCGGAAGCGGATGGACCACTTCAACCACTCTGTAACGCGCGTGACAAAGCGCCTTGAGAAAGGCCGCGATTCCGAGGGCGTCGATCTATGGGATCTGGTGCTAGGCCAAAAGGAGGGCCGAGGCCTGACCCGAGGCGAGATGGACGCAAATGCTTCCCTCTTTATGATCGCTGGAACGGAAACAACAGCTACACTCGTTTCGGGCCTAACATATCTGCTCTTGCGCAACCCGGACTGCATGGCGAAGCTCAACCATGAGATCCGTAGCGCTTTTGCCAGCGACGCCGACATGACCATGGAGCAGCTCGCTGCTTTACCCTATCTGTCGGCATGCATTAAGGAAGCTTTCCGTATCTACCCACCCGTTCCTCTCGGACTTCCGCGCCTCACACCACAAGACGGAAGTACTGTTGTGGGCCAATACGTACCACCGGACACCATTCTCATGATCCCGCAGCACGCCATGTACTTGTCTGACAAGAACTTCAAGAGGCCAATGGAATTCCTTCCTCAGAGATGGATGGGTGATCCCGAGTTCGATGGTGATGAGAGGCAGTGTGTTCAGCCGTTCTCTGTTGGATCAAGGGATTGTGTCGGCAAGAAGTAAGTTTACATCCTTCCCTTGTTGTTCTCAACGATGCATAGCCAGTGGATAGTAAGCTAACAGTAAACTTAGTATGGCATACCACGAGATACGCCTCCTTGCTTCCAAGGTCTACTACAACTTCGATATCGAACTCTGCCCTGAGAGCAGTGATTGGAGTAACCAGAAAACATTCATTCTCTGGGAGAAGCACCCTTTGATGTGCAAGCTGAAGGCTGTCAACTAGGAGGTTTTGTAGTAACATCACGATATGAACCAATGAATTCATGAAGCATGTAACACAATACTTTGTCTCAAGTTCCGTGCGCACTTGTCTCGAATTCGCCAAGTCGATCTGCACCCCACAGCAAGTCTTTGCTATGTCATGAGCTACCAACACTAGGAGCATCTTCGATTGTCCCTCTTAGATACCAACGTCCTCGACGCGTAACAACCCCGACGCCATACCCGCAACAGCCCACGTCCCAAACTTCAGATTCGGATTCCAAGCCAGCGCCGTAATGGCAGTCAGCTCTTCGAAGATACTAATCGACCTTCCCACCTCTGGGTTACCCCTCTTAGTCGCATTCGCAGATGTGCTGTGCGCAATACCTGTTTGACCAGCCTTGTAGCCTTCGGTGATGCGGACCAGAGGTTGCGAGAGTACTTCTCGCGGCACTTTCTTTGTTCCATCAGCGGGCTCACCAACTTGCAATTCGCGTTCGTTGTCGTGGTTGGGCGGTTCAGCTGGTTCGCCTTCGGTCATGGTGACGTCTCCACCAGTCGTAGACTTGACTAGCAGTCGCTCCATCGGTCTTCTCCACTCGTGGACAAACCATTTCTGTTGCCATGGCATGATCTTGTAGTTTGTGATACGCATGATCGGGTTGCTGGCTTGGATGTCTCCGTCGACTCCACCGATGAGAACGCCGGGGTGTACAGGGCTTGTCGCGACACGTGTGATGCTGTTTTCTAATCGCATGCTGTATAAGTTGTGGTAGTAGCGACGGATTGGCGTGTGTCGCAGGATGTAGTGTTCATCAGGCATGACGAAGGACTGTGTATGCTCGTGCCATGCCTGCGTTAAGCAAAGTGTGCGACCTCGTATCGAAGCAGTCGTGTCGGCGTTTGGGCTTCGCAGGTCGAAGAGACGCGCAAAACCGTCTGCGGTGCTGATGGACAAGAACTGCGGATTGGACGGCCACCCAGAGGAGACTGTGAGGATATACGTGTCTGCTAATTGCTGGTAGAACCAGGGTCTGGGGTTGTGATGTGTGGCATCGGGTGTTCTCAGTGTGCCTGGGCGACTCAGAGACCAAATTCCTACAGTGCCTGCTGCGGTCGCAACCGCGAGTGTATGTCCCGACAGCCAGTGTAAGCACGAAGGTACTGTTTGAGGAAACGAAACTTCAAATGCAGCACGCGAAACACGAAGATACGTAGGAGTGTGAGTGTCGGCTTTGGGGGGTGCGGAGATATCCAAGACACGCACTCGTCCATCGGACCAGATACCTGCAAGCATACCTATATGCCTGCTACTTGGGTCGTCCGTCTCTTCAGTCGTGTCTGTAGCAGCTACCGGGCACCATCTGAGATGTCTTGGCGCACCCCAGTCTGTGCAGATGACTAGCTCTAGTTGCGGCTCTTTCGATGCATCTAAATCGCCTGCATCATCAGCTTCGAACGACCATATCTGAATAGACGCAGGGAATGGCTCAGTAGGATTGAATGCGGGTGCTTTTGGCTGCTCCAGTGGCTTGGGTTGGTCGCCGCTGGTAGGTCTCTGCTCGATGGCAACAGCAAGATATTGGGTGCTGGATTCCTCGTTCGTCGCCCATTGAGCGTCTTGTACCCAAGAGCCAAAATTGAACAACCAACCGCGTCGCTCTTGATCGCCCGGGAAGGGTTTTGCGATGCTCATGTATGAGCCTTTTGCCAGTGTGTTGACTTGGGGCGTGTTCACCGGACCAGCCAGTACGTTCATGGTATCCGATCCTGGGGTTGTCATGTACTGTTTCGCCTCGTCCGCCGTCAATTTATTCGTTGTCTGCGCTTTTGCAAAAGCATGGCTTCCGATATTGGCATACCACGTCCTCAAGACTTCATTCTCTTTTTCCCTTGCGCCATCGGCTTCGAAGAAGCTCCTTCTCAAACTACCCACCTCAGCATCATCAGGTTTATTCTTCTTATAACTCCGGATAGGGAAAGTTTCTTGTGGAAACCAGTAGTCCCTCGATTCGAGTACTGGTCTCAGATGGTGTACATCCGGACCAAACAGGTTCTTCAGCCGCGGCTCATGACCACCGATCTTGTCGAAATCGGGGATACCTCGCGTTCGCAATTGGGTGTCCGTATCGACAACCCGTACTTTGATGCCACCTCCTTTCTTGAATATAACTGGTGACGGTATGTTGTCTGCCATGTCCTTGTAGCGGGGATCATTGTACCGTCGTTTCGGAATAACGTCTGGGGTAGTAGGCACGGCTTGAGGTACTCGCGCATTTCGTGCATCGCGTGCATTGCGTTTTGGAGTTGGTGCAGGACTTTCGTCGGAATTGGCCTGCTCTTCCGCAGAGTCATCTTCCTCCTCTACCACTTCGTCTTCTTCTTCATATTCCATCTCCTCCTCCTGGGCATCCGGCATGAAGTCATCACCGTCGTCATCATCGCCGTTTTGGAGGGATGGTGTCTGTTTGCCGGAGGGCGCAATGCCATCCTCGTCTTCATCGAGAAACGAGTATTCGTCCTCGACGCGATAGGATTTGCGCGGCTTGCCTCGCGACTGCCGAGGTGATGAGTGCTCTGATGCGAGCGTTAGTGGTGTCCACCCTCGTCGAAGATGCAGGTAAAATCGCCAAATGCAGCACTAGCTCCAAGCGGCCTTCGTCATGTAGAGCTCCAGCCATCTTAGATATCGATGAACTCACGCTGAAGCTGGAGGATCGCGTTCTTTTAACGCGTAGCTGGGCCTGTAGAGCACTTCAAATCACATACCTATGGACATTCGAGCACTTAGGTGTGTTGCTGTTGTGACTGACTGGGTGAAGAAAGAGCAACTCGGACGCGACCAGGAAATCCAGCCCCACCATTAGCGAAGAGCACAGACCTTTTGACCCCGCCATCGCATCCAGATTTTGCTGTCAGAACTCTGAATCACACGCCCATAGGAGACTTGCCTGCGAGAGAGATGGTGGCTAGACCCATCCATTTGCTGCCTTTATATTTGTATCTTTTGTACACTTCTCCATCAAAACGAATCACTTCGGGTAAGCAGCTTTCCAAGCCACTCTCCCAATCACCGTACTAACAACCCTATCGTGGTATGGTCTAGTGGTATGACGTCGCGTTGTGGCTGGCGGACACCTAGTGTCCCGATCCAGATCCGCGCCAGCCTGGGTTCGAGTACGTTCAATCCCTCATTGGTGGTCCTGAGACATTTCTAACATGTCTATAGTTCCCAGTACCGCCAATTAGTTGCGACAATCTTTTTTTGCCCTTGCTCTCACCATGGCTATGTGAAGCTGGGATACGCACACTCTTTTTTGACCATGTGTGAGTAACAAACACAGCTGCCGAGGTGCAGAGTAAGCAATATGTTTTTGCCCTTGTGTACGGGTGTACTCAAGAGAATTTGCTACGCAAGTGCTACGATAAAGATGCGCGCGGCTCCTCTTTCAAATATCGTTGTCTTTTCGTAATAATAAGAAGGTAAATGTCAGAGACGCCGATGCACGCTTACAAGATATCTCCAGCCACTACATAAGTTTCTACAAGTCTGTACAACTACGAAAACACATGCGTGATTTAACGAAATCGATGCATGTGTATGAGAGTAGCAACCGGCCAAGATCTGCGGAAAGCGAGAACGCCAACAATAAAGCAGAGCGGGCAGTAAGGTATCGCAGTAGGTGTATATGACATGTCGAAGCGCTGGTGGGTTAACACAATGGAGTGACGATACATAACACATCGTCTATCTTCTCTTGGTAGCGCGCCACATGTTGGTCAGATTTGATGAGAGGAAACCCGGAGGTATCATGTAGTCTTTCCGCGAGCGGTAGTCTCATTCAAATGCAGTGTGAAGACGGAGTTCGACTTCATATCTCATATGTTATTCTCTTCTATCCAAGGGGTATCTACTAACGCCGTGACTAACAAGATAAACTCCGTTGCATCTACTTGCCCACTCTTTCCAGTCGGATTCACCCAGCGCGCGCAAAGTCGCTCCGAAGTGAAATCACAAATCCGACAGCCAGGTCTCAGTCTGTAGAAGAGGCACCAGCCGAGCGGTCGCCAGATGTATCTGAAGAGGATTCTGACAAGCGATTAGTACGTCCTCGTCTGGTATATCACTGAACCGACTTACCAGCAGCGTCTTCCGATGAATTGCCAGTGTTGACGTTGTCGTCTACAAAGGCGTCTCCGTCTACACAGTGTCAGCCATGATCGTGCGAGGAGAATAGATGAGACTCACGGTGAGCCTGGAGCGCGTTGTAAGCATCCGTTGCTGCCCCCGAACCCGTCGCAAGTGCGTTCTCGTGCGCGACAATCTCTTGCATCTGAGCTACGATACCCGCAGCAGGGGGCATAGAGGGGTTGCCAATGGGACCCGGGGGAATTTGAGACTGGGGGATAACCTCGTAGGTCTCCCCATCGAGGATTGTATACGACAGTCGAGCATATTCACGCGCTTCCTCGACGCGGGTACGACGGTATCGAGGGAAGAGGCCAACGCCGTCGACGACGTAGTTCTTGGTGATACCAGGTGGTTGGAACATGATACCTGCCCAAGCAGCCTTCTGGGGAGTACTCCCGTCTCCTGAGAGAGGGATCTTGAGGTTGGGGTAGGAAGAAGATCCGTGGCCAGTGCCCTTGTCGTTGGAGTTGCTGCCAGGAGGCGGAGGTGGAGGAGATGATCCGGCAGCAGCAGACATCTTGTCTTGGGTTGGAGGATTGATGAGTTGGATAGTAAGGTATATAGATTCTGCAACACAGTAAGTAAAGCAAATCTAGGCCTGTATCTTCAAGAGAACTTACCAAGAACTGAAGTGTATAAGACTGATATCTCTCCTTGTAGCAGTGGTGTATAGAAAGAAGGAACCATAAACCCGCTCGAAGCCACCTACTTATGCAACGAAGGCGGTTCTCCTCAGCGGGCACCTTGACCTTTACTCAAAGTCCAGGTGACCTCCCATCGTCGCCTCTCACCGCGAAAGTGAGAGCGCATTCGCCGTAGTGAAGGAGCGCATTGTCGATGAGGTGGTCAGGGGCCACTGCAGCCTTGATATTTGATAGAGACAGCGCGGGTAAGGCGGGGTTATATGTCTGAAAGGGGGTCTCGAGCTTGCTACTCGTAGTCGTGTGCTGTGGACGCAAGCCTTGAGTTTGCTGAGTGATGGACAAATCAACACGAGGTGCTTCCGAATTGGGCAATCGCTATCGCAAACTGCAAGAGGCTACGGCTGATCGAGGAACGCGCGATACCCGGGTGGAAGGCGAAGGACGCGGCGAAAAGCAGGAGCGTGATGTCACCATGTATCGTGTACGTCAACTTCAGCGTACGTGCCTTCCCTCGATTTCAGGCCATTCACTAATTGTACCCAGCAAACACGCATATACTCGGTCACTCATCCTGGAGTTAAACGTTCCTTTTCACGTGTTGTGTGTAGCCATATGTCATTGGTACCTAAGAGGAACATCTTCTCACTCCAATGCTCCAGCCGTGATCGAAGATGCATCAAGACTACAGTCCATCAAACCCCACACCGATCAACAAATCCAGTCTAGGAAGTAGCGACGGCAGGCTCAGACGTAGGAGTAGCACCGGTACCAAATATACCGTCATTCGTAAAGAAATTCGCATCTATTCGCGAACTATCAGTGTGTACATGCAATGTGGTAGGGAAAGTAACTTACCAAAGATGTTCCCTGCAGTCAAATCTGGGAGATCGGGAAGCCGTTTCTTAAAGTACTTGATGTCAACATCTTCGCTGCGTGATTAGCAAGTCTGCAAGACGCTCATCAATTTCACAGTCTTACCATAGTAGATCGTATCATTAGAGGCCGCCTCCGCCAAAGCGGTCCTCACACTGATAAACTCCCACACCGGGTCGTTCAGCCGAGACAGAGTATTTTCAGCTGGATCCCTGGAATACACGTGAAGCGTCTGAGTGACGAAGCGACCGTCTTTCAAGAACACGCGGAGTCCGTTGCTGTTGAGGATGGCAAAGCCTTTCTCAATGTACGAGGCCACACACGCTTGAGTAGTCTGTATGATGGCATTGTGGGCCCAATTCAGAGCATAGTATCTCTCGGAGATCAGGTCGCGTTGAGCCGCGATGTCAAGCAGTGGGTTCTCGAAAGAATCACCTGCTTTGTTATCAGGAGCGCCGGATAGAGACATTTTGTGTTTTTCTTTGGACTTGGCGCGTGAGTATGTGTGCCTTGGTGAGCAGTAACGCTCGCAGAACAGAGAAAAGGACTCCAATAAATACAGCGGTAGCTTGCTCACGTTTGCTGTCCAAACCGAAGTGTGCGATCGCAAAAGGCAAAGAAATGTACAAGTGATACCAGGTCCAAAGGGAAACCCAGGTGGAGATGCGGACAGTTACAGAAATGATGCGGTTTCGAGAAAGTAGCTACCACAACTCTTGCCTTCATTCTAGCCCAAACTAATCTCAGTATTGGGTATACTAGACCTTGGGTATGTGATCTTCGCTCCAAATTCCTAACTTTTTTCCTTCGGACCCTTTCATCATCCATGTGGTCCTTGCGGGGATCCAGCGAAAGTGCAGAATATGTAATAAGTGTGATATATATACAGCCCTATATAATGGGTATCTAGAAACAAACATACTCCGACTCCTTCATCGACGATACCTCATAGCAACGCCGTGAGACACACTTATTCTATAGTAGTAGTACACAATCCAGCAAAACCATCCTCTCATGCGCCGTTGACCCAAAACTGTGAACCCCTACTTCTTCTCACCATCAACATCCATCGCGTCCTCATCCTTCTTCCCCGCACCGACATGTATAACATCGCCATCCTCCTTCCTCGACATAACGTGAATAACATCGCCATCATCATCCGCCGCATCATCTCCAGCAGCCGTCTCATTCCTTTTTCCTTCGGGACTAACTCGGTTAGCCGCCAGATTAGGAAAGAGAGGCTTTCCTGCAATAGATACCGATCTACGCAGATTATCGTTCTGGACTTCCTGATGAATCTCTTCCACCTCTTCTTCGTCTAGCTCACTAAGCTCGCTCTCGTCGTCCGCGTCGTCATGGATGGAAGCGGGTGCGCTGCGTTCGGGCTCGTCGTTGTTTATGCTGGCAGATGCGGTTGCTGTGCCGCTTTTGTCGAAGGAAGGGTGTAGATGTTCAGTGGATGTGCCCGGTCCGGGGGCTGGTTGTGCGACGGCTTCGGGTGAGGCGGCTTGTCCGACGATGGAGGGAAGCGCTGCTTCGCTGGGTGGAGGCGATCGGATTGGCATCGATGTTGGCTGCGTAGCTGTACCTGCGATCTTTTGTACACATGCTTCGGCTCGACGTGCGATCTCCCTACGACCCACTGCCTTGGCTCTTGGTTTCGCGGGTTGCTCAGGCTGCGAGGGCATTTGCGGCATTGACGGCGGGTGCTGCGGCTGAAGCTGGTTGGGATGATACATGTTAAATGGCGTACCGGAACTTCCGTCAGCAGGTCCATCAACCTGAACCTGCATCAACGAGGAGATAGGTACAGCACCTGCAGCTGTTGCGGTTATACCGAAAGGCGATGGTCGAGGCGGTGCAGGCTGCAAGGGCTGCTGTGGTTGTTGCTCCGATTGCAACGGCGGTAGCGAAGGCCCAATTGAAGTGTACAACATTGCGTATGCGTCGCCAATCAGGTCGTCGATGAGAAGAGGCTTCATCATGCCGTTGTTCAGACGCTTGAGTTCAATGGCATCACGGAGAACATCCAGCACGGGATGTTGAGTCTCTGGGTTCTGACACCACGCTTCCAACCGAAGAGCCAGCGTGTTGAACTCATCGTGGTTGACAGACTTGAAAGCAGAATCTTCTTGGCCCTCAAGTACGTTGCCAATCTTTCGCAGCATCTTGATGTAGCGCAGACATAAGTCTTGCCACAATTTCTGGTGCTCGAAGAAGTCGGTCTGCTTGCGTCGTACACGCTTAGCAAGCGCCTCAAAGTTAGTCTTGTCTCCAGTGAGATCCAATAGTTCAATAAAGAACTTGGTATACCGTGTAGTGTAGACAAAATGTCGGCCGGGTCGCTCATTCTCAGGTTTCCAAACTTGTACAGCCATGGTCTTGGTAAACATTTGCTGCGTAAGCTCATGTTTAGCCTCATTGGCCGATACTGGATCTCTGCCGTTGTCATAGAGAGTATGGGCCACACGGGATATGATGCGATGGTGCCAACTTGACTTGTCGGCCGCTCGCAATGCTTTTAATACCGCGAGTACGTATCGCTGCCAGTCACCGTTGTTTTCCGGAGCTTTGACGTTCTGCGTGTAGGAAGTGTTCGCGAGGATCTCCGCCCCTTTCTCGTGGTCGATGGCTCCTCGAAGGAAGAGTTTGTGTGTGACGGAAACGAGCTTGTAATGCGGCTCAAGGACTGGCTCGCCGCTGCGCCCCTTCTTTCCTGGCAGTGTTTCAATGGCGCTGATGAATGCGTCCACAACTGACTCCCAGGAAGGACCGCGCGGAAGGGGTAGTGGTGCACCTATTGACTTGGCATATTGCGTCGCACCATCATTTGCTGCCCACATCTTCCAACCACACTTTCCAAGCATGAAGTGGTTCCACCACTTATTCGGATTGCCCTTGATGGCTCTCTTGTAGAGAGTGCTTGCGAATTTCCAAGCAGTGTAGGCATGCAGTGGGGCAAATACGACCTCTTTGTATAGGGATGCGTTCGTTTGTAGGTTGCAGAATCGTTTTTCACTTTCCCGAATCTGGAATGCTTCCATACCAAATGGTTCCCTAGATGAGGCGTACATGCGGTTTCCAAACTCGGTGTACATCTGTGCAATCTTGGTTTGATCGATCGGCGTGATGTTAGCATCGCGGGTAGCGCAGGCTACAGCCATAATGTAGCAATTGATTGCAGCACGCTGGAAATTAACCACCTCGGCACTATTGCTGTTCATCTTGTCTGCGTTCCAAGATACAGCCTCTTCAAGCTGCGTGTCGTTGGCTTGGGCAAGCCGATACCAGGTCTCCCACCGTTCAATGGAGTGCTCCAGGTCCTGCACAAAGAATGCTTGGGCGTAGTTGAGGTCTTCTGTCGGTCCCTGGGTCATACGTTTCTGCGATCGGAATTTGCTCAGCGCGATGTTTCCCATCATATAGTACCAGCCCTTCGATGCAGCCACAGCTTCGTCAGCAGGAATATGTTTGGTGGCGAGCGAACCAACGCCTTTCAGACACCCAAACAGTGCCACTGGATTGACCGGCGATTTGAAGTAAGTGGAAATGACTTTGCGGTTAAAGGTGATGTCCTCGTTCTGTTTGGGCCGACCGAGAGCAGCATGCACCTTCTCGATGGTACCCTTGAGCTCGGTCTTCGGTAGGTCCTTAAGATCGACCTTAGCAGCTTGCGACATTGCGAAAGGTAAGATGCTGAAGGCAGTTTTCTTGTCAAGGACGTCTGGAGTAGTTTGAAAGCTCTGACAGTCCAGAGGCTCGACGAAAAGCTTCAATCCATACATATCGTGGAGTACCTGGCAGAGCTCGGTGGCGTGGCTGGGACCATCAACGATGTCATCCATGCGAAGTAGCTCGTCCTTTGCAAGCCTTAAGAATTGACGGTTGGAAAGGTGACAGAAGCCACGTACACCAGTCGCATGATGTACATGACGGATGAAATCGAACAAATCGTCAGAAGGTGTAGGGAAAGCCTCTGGATCTTGGGACATGCCGTCTTTGAACAGATGGTACTGCAGGATCCAGAGTCGTAGATGTATGTCGTCGAGTCTTGACATCATATTGGCGAACGCCGCATTTGGCTGAGATTCTACTCGAGGCACGGTGATGTGATTGACACGAATCAGATCTCGGAGCATGTCTGCGGCTGATATAATATGTAGCAGTTCTGCGATAGCGGACATGGACGATTGCACATGCTCATATGAGAGGCACGCAAATGGCGCTTCGTCATCTCGGATGATGCGGATTATTTTGACAACCATGTCGTCGATAACCCGATATCGGGTTAGGAGCTTGTGTTGACGGTCTAGTAATGGAAGTTCCTGGAAGTTTGTAGATCTGAGATCTGCCACAAGGGCCTCAATGCTTCTAAGGAAGCATGACAAGACCTTCGAAGGATAATCAATGGCTTCGTATGCGACGCGCAGCCTATTCCAGAGGGAGAGTCGGACATTGACATTCGCAGAATCGAGGAACTTCCGCATTTCCAGAACAGGCGAGGCGCGATCGAGCTGCTGTTCTGAGCCAGTGCTTACAGTAGGTGAGCTGTGTGTATCAACGCTGTCATGTTCCAAGCCGTCCGGCTTCGGAGAGGTACTAGGCTCCTTTGTGTTCGCAAGCTCCAGTATCGGTTCCAGGCTTTCGATGACCGTCACTGGGTCCTGTTCCTCTTGGTCAAAGACTTTGAGGAAGAAGTCCTTCATACTAATGCGCACGAGTTCCTGATCAATAGCGGCGACTGAAAGTTCCGGCATGACGGCGTTGTTCTGTATCTGAATCGTGTGATCGCCGAAAGGCTCAAACATATCTTTCAACTGTGCCATGGCAAATAATACATGTTCCGGCAACACCTCGTCGTTGACACTCATTTGAAAGACTGTCGCCCAGATATGGCGCAAACCTAGATCGTCAATGCCCTGACCTGGTCTGTAGTCCGATCGAAGTTGTAAAGCCTCCCGCGCGAGCAAAGCCCATCTCTCTAGACGGTCACTCTGGAGGATTTGGGTGCTGGCGTCTACTACACTTTGCGGATGCTTGATAAGAGAGTAGACATCGAGATGCAGCTCAAACAGTGCCTCCACTATCTCTATCTGCGCCTTGTCGAAGGCAGAGAGCTCATACGCTTGAGACCGATGCGTAGCATCCAGTATCCGCCGATTGAGGCTGTCGACGCGTTCGGCCATGCGCTCGTATATGAACTCGTCGATACGAACAATGACTTGTACTACGTTTCGCTTGAGATCTTCCGCCCACCTAAACTGTAGGTAGCTTGACTGATCACTCGGTTGAGTTCCTGTCGTGGAGCAGTAACCTGGAGTAAACAGAGATTCAATCCAGCCAAATGCGACTTCTTCAATCGAAAGCCAACCGTTGTTGACAGACCTTGCGAACGCGTTCAAGCCCTGATTTTCCAGCAAAGGTTTATTGGAAGCTTGACTCGAACTTGACTTGGAAAATCCCAGAAACGCATTGAGCCCGTGTTCCCTAGTCGCACCGAGGAGATCGAAAGACTCGGAACTGAGAAGGATTTGTGCAGTTTTGACGTGCCCGCTCCGTAGTCCCGTGAAGAAATCGCAAGCGGCCTTGTCAATGGGATCTGTAGCAGTCGCGTCAGGGAGCGCCATGACCAGCTTACGCAGCTCATCCGGGTCCTTCATTCCCTCAACACCGAGCTTCGCATACATATCCTTGAGGATTTCATAGAGGCATGAATCTGCGTATGTGTACTGTTCGAGTTGTGTATCGAGCTGTTTACTAGCCTCTTGAGCTGCATTGCCAATTGTCGGTTCAAGTATTGACTCTCGACCCCGAATGCGTTTACTGCGTGACCTTCCACCCTCTGCGGTTTCGGGTAGACCAGCAGAATCTGTCGATCGTTTGCGCGACGGGACTGGTGCGGCATTGGAAGGGCCAACAGGTGCAGTCTCTTCATTCCTGACTTCACCGTCGACCTCCTGCTCTTCCATTATGGTATCTTCGCCATCCCTCTCTGGTACGTTCTCCGCTTCGGTCGCTGTAGCGTTGGGTTCTTCGATCTGTGGCGACGGGGTCGGAGCGGGCGCAGGTGCTGGCATCAAGGCTTCCTGTACTGGTGCGGGTGGTTCAGACTCGATGCGCTCAGGAGTCTCGCTCTCGGGTGGTATGCTGAAGACTATGTTGGAACCAGAAGGTACGTTGGGCGTCATGCCCTGTTGCTCCGAGAGGAACTGCCGCACTATGATGTCTCCCACTCCTGCCCAGTCCCACTTGGTCGGAGTCAAGGTCACGCTCTCCGGTGCCACCTTGATGTTGTGTAGATTTTCGGCGAGGGCGACATCGGCTGGGAGGGGCGCAAACGGAAATGGATTCAGGCGCCTCTTCAGCGTCTCGGAAAGCTTCTTGCGCTTGATCGAGGATAGTGGCGCCTGGCTCAGTGAGACATTGTCCTCCAGGCGTCCTACGAGCTCGCGCAATTGTTGTCCGGCAAAACCCTCCTCCAGCCCAGGAAGCCGTAACAGACTCTCCCATTGCTCGTCGTTTCCATCCAAGACTGCCTCCAGACAGTAGCGAGTAAGGCGCTTGCTGCCCAGCATAGCCGCGACAGATGCCGCACGCAGCCAGAGATCCAGATCGGTGTCTTCCTTGTCCAAAGCCTCGGCAAAGTAGTTCAGGGCGCCGCGTGTGTTGTTCCATGCCTCCATCTGCGGTGACACGCCACTGGTAGCGATCCAATGCTGCATCGCCTCGAGCAGAAACTGGCCATGGTTCTTGTATGACAGGTGCAGTATTTGCTGGAGTGTGTTGGGGGCGCTGTCGGCAGCGCCTGTGGACTGGACGGGGCCTGCATCGTAGTCGTCCTCCAATATGGTGTCGAACACCAGGTCTTCGCCAAAGACCTCATGCCGCTGGTATTCCGAGAGGGATTCGGCGTATTTGAAAATCTCTGATTCGAAGAGAGCTTTGTAAGCTGCGGCGGTCTTGTCGAACGAGGGAGGGCCTTCGGAGTGGTATTTGAGTGCGGTTTGGTAGAGTTTCAGCGCCTCTTCGATCTGGATCTCCTGGGTATCGTCGACTTCTTCTTCGGCGGTCTCCTCGGGGAGCTCGACATTGTAGGGATGCCATGTAGAGGCCTTCGACTGCGATATGTGAGCGGGCATGGTTGAGAATGCCGGGGTTGTACTTACCATGATGCGAGATGTGCGTGGTTGTAGGCAGTTGGGAAAGGCCGACAGGCGAATGAGAGACGTTTCACAGCATTGGTGGTACAGACCCTGAGCAGCAGGCAACCATGGAAGGCGCGACGATGGTGTGGACAAAGAAGGTGGGATGCGACTGGGCTGTGGCCTATGACACGTCGTGAGGCCTCGGTGTGACGCGACGCGACAGTGAATGATGGTGCGCAGGGATGCCCCGTCTTGGCAGCTGCGGTCCTCCGCGATGAGCTACCGTGCCTGCCCTCCATACTCAGCAAGGACACCGAAACCCTGACAAACATCCGCCCGGGCTGTGAAGTACATACCAAGCCCCTCCGCCAGCAACCTGCCCCCGCCATAGCATCCTCTTCACCGCCATCGTCCCCCCGCGTTTGCGGCGCCAATTGAAGCCATGGTCACATCGCCAGCTGTTCCCGAGTACGCGCAACCTACTAGCTTTCAATCTACACATGTTTTACATATGCGCCCACCTGCATCCTTGCTGCTATTTTCGAGTCACAACACATCATCATGGCGCATTTCTGCTGTAATCTCTTCTAACACGGCTCTAGAATCTACGAGGACGAGCTACACTCCGCAATCGAAGCGCGCTCAGAATCTCTGCAGACCCTACGAGAGCTGGGCCCGCCAGATCTGGTCCACCTGATAAAGCAGCCCATCAAGAATGCGACAAAACAGGTCCGTAGTACCTTCGACCGCACAGTGGCCGCGAACCCAATTTGACATGTGATTAGATTGGCGTCTACCACCACGTCTCCGGCGTAGACGCTTCCTCGTCTGCCAGCTTGGCAGCCTACATCAACACCCTCACATACTCTGCGCACGATAAGCAAAACAAGGTCGTCTCTGGGCTGTATTGGTAGGGGAATGTCTCCTTGCGGCGCTGGCAATTGCTGACCGAGCAGCTGCTACAATGCCTTCTCACGGCTGGACATGCGCGTGCAGGTCTACATCCCTGGCACTGTGGAGAGCTACTGCATCGATGAGCGCGGCGACAAACGAGTAGCCACCGACGAACTCTGGCTAGAGACCTACCTGTGTAGCGTACTGCGCGCATATTCTTATGCCGACGATGGCTCCGGCGACACGATCAAGAAGATCGTTGGTGTGCGGAGATTCAATCCCATCACAAGTACCGAGAGCGAGCACAAGTTTCTGGATGCAGCAGAGCGCCTGTTCTTCAACGGTATGACATTCGCTTGCATGATGATATCTCCGCTAACGCAATTCAGGCTGGCAATTAGGATCTGATCCCGAGATTCAAGTCCCCAATCTCGTCTCGAACCACTTGACTACGGGTCTTCTCGACTACATTCATACCACCGGTAGATATACTTCAGGCATCAATCTGTTCGAGAAATTGCGGACTCGCGATCCGGAGATCTCTTCCCTACTGGCGCGGGTATACATCGAGGCAGATGAGGAGGTGCAGGCAGTCCAACTGCTACACGAGGCCATCCAAGAATTGCCCATGGATTACTCTCTGCTCGACTGCCAAGCCGAGTTCTGCAACAAGAAGGGCCGCGGCGACCTGGCGCTTGAGATTGCTAAGAGGAGCGTTGTGTCTGCACCTAGTGAGTTTGGCACATGGGCGCGCTTAGCAGAGATATACGTCAGCCTCGAGCAGTGGGACATGGCATTGTTGACTCTCAACTCATGTCCCATGTTCACCTACCAGGATAAGGACGCACCACGGATGCCCGAGCCACAGCGAGTCTTTCTGCCTGTCATGCCAGAAGCCATGTGCGACGAGATTGAAGATTCCAACATCGACGATATGGAGCTTGTGCACCCAACTCTGAGGAAGCTGCACGCTGCGGGTTTCAAGGGTACCTTCCTCAAAGCCTACATTCTGCTGACCGAGATTACAAAGAAGATTGGCTGGGATCAATTACTCAAGATACGAAGCCAAGTCTTCGTCATGGAGGAGGAATACCGCCATGAAAAGACCGCACAGCAACCGCATTCTCGCAGCGCCAGCACAACAGCGCTCCGTTCTCCTTCTCCAAACACACACGCCCAGCAAACAAATGGTGACCATGGCGAAGTCGAGGAACGTTCCTCCGCTGAGATATCCAACACGAACGGCGAATCATCGTCTGCGGCCGCCGAAGCAGTCAACGATCTCGAGAAGCCCATGCACACTGTCGCCTCTGAAGTTGTGAAAGCCGGCAGCGAAGACCCTCACGCACACGACGCCGCGAACAACGGCAACCCCTCGCAACCAAACTACACACACTTCCAGAACAAGCGCCTCTGCGAACGCTGGCTCGACAACCTCTTCATGGTCCTGTACGAGGATCTGCGCGTATACACGATATGGCGAACTGAGATGGCGCAGTACAGGCAGCAACAACTTCTGTACAAGAAGAGCAGTGAGGAGTGGGAGATCCTGGGTGAACTCGCCGAGAGACTGCATCATACAGAGGAGGCAGTGGAAGCATACGAGAACTGCCTGCAAATTAAGTTCTCACCGAAAGCCATGAGAGGCGTCCTGAAGCTGGGCGAGGAGAGGAAACAAGTCAGGGATGTCACAGCCGCGCTGATCAGACTGGTAACTTGGCAGTACCGATGGTACTCTGAGGTAAGTCTACCTCCACCCCTTCAACAGTCTGACGAAACTAACAAACACCCAGTTCTCACCGTCCCTCCTCTACACAATCCGCAAACTCATCGAAGAAGAAGGCGCCGTCAAGATCCGCAGCATCATACAGGGTACCTCGCTACCCCAGCACGTCCTCGATCTCACACACCAGTATGCCGCGCTGTGTGCGGCGTTTAGGAGCAGCGGTAGCGATGGTTAGAAGCCTTCGCCTCTCAAAATCTATGGCTATACCAACAACAGTCTTGACCTCCAGGGACGTACCTGGAAGGACGAGAAGGCGAAGTGGTTGGCTGCAGGATAGCTTTGTGTTAGTGTGCGTGTGTGTGTATGTGTTAATGCATGGGAGCGTTGGTGTTGGAGATGGTGAATGTTAGACCGTTAATTGAGTCCATTGCCCTCTTCATAGTATGGCTTGACAGCTGTGTACTTGCTCTGCGTGTATCACTTCAGTGTCTAGATACTTCGTCGGGGGAAGAGTCGATTGGCAATCATTTATCCTGCTTCACTGAGAATCTCATGACCGCCCACACTCGACATGCCGTTGTCCATGTTCTTGCAACCAATGTATTCATTTTGTATCGTCACAAGCCGGGGGATCGTACCAGGCAGCCGTTGCGCGCCATGTCACGTAACCTCGTTGTCCTCAAGGAGATAGATAGTAGACAGTAGAAGACCCCATGTAAAAGCCCAGGATGAACACCGCTCCATGCTCCCCCATACACCGCTCCATCTTTCTCCTCTCCAAGCCCAAAGTGGATACCGCTTAACGGTAAGACTTCTGGTACCTGGCGCGCGCACCTGGACCGCCGAACTTCTTGGGCTCGCACCGCCTGTTGTCGGCAACGAGCAGTGTGCGGTCGTACTGGATCAGGGCCTGCTTGAGCTGGTTCTTCGAGTGCTCGTCGACGTACTTTTGGTAGTAGGCGATGATGGATTTGGCGATGGCTTGGCGGATGGCGTAGACTTGCGAGGTGTGTCCACCACCGGAGACGCGGACGCGGATGTCGACATCAGCTGCCCATGATGTTAGTATTTTGCCCGTGATCCCTTCGCAGATTCCTCCCTGGGGTTTCGTGTGTGCGTACCGAACTTGTCAACACCGAGGATGAGGATGGGCTCGTAGACCTTGAATCGCAAGATCTCGGGCTGGACGAGGGAAAGAGGCTTTCCGTTAACCTTGACGAGACCCTTTCCGGCCTAGAATTTCATCGTAAGTATGCTGTTCGGTTGCGCGTTCGATCGTGGCATTGCGTGTGTACCTTGCAGTGGGCGACAGCTGTGGGCGGTATTGTTAGCCTTGTTCTTCTTCTTTCTCTGGGATGCCGGGCGGCGGGCTTTGCGTACCAGTCGCGGTCTTCTTCTTGCCGAAGCATTGCACGCTCTGGGAGGCCATGTTGGGCGACTGTGGAATGTGCGTGCGGTTAGTACGGGTGGGCGTGGTCGGTTTGGCTGTCGTCGATGGGTGGAAGTTACCCGACGATGTTGCATGTCGAAATTCAGTGGGCGCACGGACCCGCTATCCCTGTAAGCGATTAGCGTCGCGGCGGGCTAGCGCCGTCGACTCCAGAAGCCACGCATCTTCAACCTCGCCACGAGCATTTTCAGATCCTGATCCAGAGCATCTTCGTGGTGGTGACTTTACCTTCGACGCTACTGCCCTTTTTCCAACGTCATCAGTCTGGCACTCGGTTAAGCCTGCACAACCATTTTGGCAAGGCCCTGCAACGTTGTAGAAGAATAGGTTGTCGCACCTTGATTACAATTCGACAGCTGCGAAAGTAATTGTTGCAAAGCTGTGGTATCGCACCTTTGTCAGAAAGGTCTATTCCACAGATTCAAGCATGTCAAATAGTCTTTTGCGATCCCAAAGAACAGTTCCTGAGAAGTCGTCTCTTCAGCTGTATGCCTTCGGAAGCAATGGAGAAGGCCAACTAGGAACACCAGCAGCGGAGATAGTTAACACTCCAACGCGAGTCCTTCATTTTAAAACCGACATCTGCCTTCTTCCTCTTGATGAGCTAAAACACATCAGAAGTGGCGACAATCACACGCTGTTTCTCACCAAACGTGGCGTGATCTACGGGATTGGTGACAATCGCAAAGGTCAGCTGAGAGATCAGAATTCTCAACTTCGAATCGAATCATTCCATATATTGGCCCTTAATAAAAGCTTCGCCGCCGCTACATGCGAGTCCTCAGCTTACGTCGAGCTCACCTCCAACCTTCCATACAGCGAGGTCAAGATACACGGTTCCAACAGCTGGGGTGAGCTTGGCTCACGCGACGACGGTTTGAGCGTGCTTGAACTTCCAGGCCGCATTGTAGATTTCACCGCGGGAGTCTGGCACTATGTTGCCATAATGCAAGATGGCTCAGTATATGGTTGGGGGAAAGCGCGGCTCGGCCAACTCGGGAACCCGCTGACTGACAACGTCGCAAAACCTTCCAAAATCGAGGGTATACCGTTCAAGCCTAGAAAGGCCGTATGTGGGAAAGACTTCACATACATGGTCAGCGATCCAGCCGAGGGTAAACACCATCTCCTCGGCAAAGACAAGTTCAACATCATCTCGAATATGCCCGAACACGTTAAGAACTGGAAAGACATCGGCGCGACTTGGCACGCCATCTTCGTACTCTTCAACGACGGAACGCTTACGGCGTGGGGTAAGGAGAATATGTGGAAGCTACTACCGCCCAATCTGCCGCTTCTGGATAAGATCGCTGTTGGGTCGGACCACATCCTCGCTGTGACGAAAGAAGGCAAATTGATATCATGGGGTTGGGGTAAACATGGGAACTGTGGCGATCTGTCGAACGTTGGGGTTGATATGAAGAACGATATGGTCAGCGGGTTTTGGAACGAAATCAGCATACCAGGAGAGATCCAGACGATTGGGGCTGGGTATTGTACTAGCTTTGTGGTTACTAAACAAGGTTGAAGATCCGCTAATCTCAAGAGTATCACTATAATGTACGAGTATCAAAGTTGCGGTCATTCCTCCATGTGCAACAGCTTCATCACCCATTACATTCAATGATTCAGAACCCCTCCCTAACCAAACTCCACTCCGCAACCGTCCCCCCAGCTGTAGCATTCTCCGCGAAAAGGTTCCCCCGAATACCTAAATGTGCATACCGTCCGCTCCAAACACTCTGCTCAAGAGTGACATTCGTCTGATTGCCGATGTACGTCTTGATCTCATACGCCGTAACGGGGTCCCAAGGTGCGCTTATCTCGACCTCTCCTGCTGTTACCTTCCTCACATCTTCATCGAGTCCTGAGCCGGGTTTGCTTTCGAATGGGGGTAGAGTGGTATTGGAGAAATAGACTTCGAAGTGTGAAGGTGGCTGGTTACCCCAGTCCATTACGACCTTGTTGATAGGGTAGAACGTTGAATCGCCGAGATCTACGGTCAGGTAGCTGGTGATGTTCGCAAGTTCGGGTTGCCATTTCGTACTTGCGGCACCGTCGATAGCCGCAATAGGAAACTGGCCAGGTTTGTTACCCTGGGATGGTGGGAGCAGAGCTTTGCATTGGAGGATGTTACCGCCGACTGTGAGTATTTCGCCCATTGGTCGGTTGCGCACTACAAGTGGCTCATCGCCAAGTCCGTACGTTGTGTTATCGCGGTTGCTTCGGGTACCAATCGTGACTGGGATGGGTTTGTCAAAGTACGTCGCATTCGCCGATGGTAGAGTATAATTCTCTCGTGGCAGACGTGCCAACGTCGTATGCGTTGAGTTGGAAGTAGCGTTGATACCATGTCCCATCCAGTAGAAGGTACGGTAGTTCAGATATGGGATCTGCGGCGGCAGCGTGGGATCGATGTCCAGCCTATCATAGTAGAGACCAAGACCAAGATATCCGAAAATGCCCACGCGGTTAGTTCCTCCCATGCCGGTCAGAAAAGGGAAAGCAGGGTGTGTTCCTCCGTTTTCGTCGACGTTGTCAATGAGTTGTTCGGAGTATTGGTACCATGGTGCGCGCACGTATGGCGAGGATGAGTAAACGTCGTAGGTAAAGCTCGAGCAGCCAGATGGCGAGACTTCGTTTGCGACGACGGCGAACGAAGAGTATGTCATCGCAGGGCCGTCGAGGGACTGCTTTGCCGCGTAGTAGTCCAGATTGGCTAAGCTGTATGAGTTGGGGTAATGCAGTAGGTCATCGACCAGAACAACGTCTGGATAGAAATTATGATTAGTGACTCAACTGTCGAAGAGGTGGAGATTACTTACCAGCTTGCTTAACCGCTACTGATCCATTCATTCCAGTATACTCAACAATGATGCCAGCATTCTCGTTGATTGGTATTTGCATATTGGATGCCTTGTCTGCCCAGCTAGCATTAGGGCTGCGTCCGAACCAGCTGTTAAACTCGTTCGTCTCAAGGAAATGGCGTTGCATGAGTGCAGTGGTAAAAGCAATGTTGTTGACCTGGTTGGCGTATTCGTCCGGATCCGTAGCATTCCAGAGCTCATATGCGCCGGATGTCTCATTGAAGTCTAGCAACTGGCCAAAGAAATGTGCAATCGCATTCGATATGGGTAAGAGAGTGTCGTTGAAGTATTCTCCATCTCCAGTGATGATCAAGTGATTGTTGAGCGCAAGGCTGATGTCGCCGTTGAGGTGGTACTCGTAATCGAAGCATGCGCCGGTTCCTGTGCAGTTGCCAAAACGCCCGCTTGTCCAAGGATATACAGCTCCTCCAGGCGTAAATCTACCTGTCTGGTTCTTGCTCGATTGATACGCAGTTTCGACGTTACGTTGCGCTTGATCGAAATGCTCTACGCGATACTTGATGACATTCTGAGCGTGTTGCGGATGCGATACTTGGACTCCTGGGGCCATCCATACATCTGCATCCCAGAATATCATACCACCATAGCAGTCTGAGCCCAACCCACAGACGGGAATACTGTAGATGTCCAGCTTTGTATTGTTGTTGGCTGCAGCCACAGCATTGGGTCCGACCATATTCGATAGCAAGTAGAATGGGTTGGTTCGTGCCATGATATGCAATGTTCGTACGTCTGGATCTTCCGGGAGAGATCCGTTCGGTAGGTGGTAATCATCAACCGAGTCCGGTGTTAGTATAGACTCCCACTCTTCAATATGAGATTGCAACAGCTTGTAGTAACCCTCTTCGGCACCGGATTGTGAGGCGTCGCGTGCTACATTCTGCGGATCCGGGAAAGCATCAGTCGATGCAACTCCTATGAACTTGGTGATTTCGGTGGGACGGAAGGCGACAAGTTCGACCGGGAGAGACTGCGCAATGGTTGAGCCATTGCCGCCACTGAAGATGCCGCCGGCTACTTCACTACGAGCAGTAAGATTGACCCAATCGCTGCCACTCAGAGTCGAATATACATAAGCCTTTACGTCGGTGATGTTTCTCGGGCTGACAGCGGACCAGATCGTAGGCGTGTCTTCTTCAAACTTCTTCTCAACGAAGTCTGAGCGAACAGCACAGTCACCGTCAAGAACGTCGTACACCGTCACGTTGAGGTCGCGTGTCGCAGTCAGTCTTAGCCTGACTGCTGCTTTATTGACATAAAGCTTGTGCACAAACATCTGATAGTCCACGTCAACTGTCCCATCTCCGGAACCACCAAGCCGCCAATTGTATCGCCAGCTTGCAATTCCAGCTTTTACATCTAGACTCGATACGAAATCCGATATGTGATCGGGGTTGACTGACGCATTTAGATATTCACCGTTGGCCTCCACAACGATACCACTGGCATGTGGAATGCCAGCAGTAAAGCTCTCCCAACCATACTGATACAACCAAGGGTAGTTCGTTCCGTTTGTTCGTGGCTGGCTATTCCAGAAGCCTGCGATGGTCGAGAAAGCTTGTCGTCTGCTGAACAGCGGCCACCCACTTATAACGTCGCCGTCCACTGGCTCATCCACTTCGAAAAAAGGTCCTGCCGATGCTACATTGATGCCAAAATAGCCATTTGCAAGCGTGAGGCGGGACTGGTAGTGGCCTTGATCGAGGGCATGTGTCGCTATAACCCAGTTCTGGTCATCCCATGTTACGTCCTTGAATTGTTCATGTTCGCTGCTGGTGGAGCAAAGGACTAAGTGGGTTGAAGCTAAAAGCGCAACGGTAGCTCGACGGAGGTTTGTCGATAGCATGTCCTGCTATCGAGAGAAGAGTATGAACGTAATAACGGAGCAGCATCCGACGTGTTTAAGGCACGCCGGCCTTAAAGGTGTCCTAAAACAAGGTACAAAGCCATGCCGATCAAGCATTATTGGCACTAGAGTCTTCCACGGGACGCGACCCGTTCGTCTCTCTTACCTTTTTCTACACCGCTAGGCACAAGCTAGCTGCTGCGATCGCTCGTCATACGCTCCTTTTGCGGGCGCTAGCTGAGTCGCCCAGCATGCTTGTCGGACAGCCTCATAGCTTCGCTCAATGTTCATCAAGCAGCGAGAGAATCTGAGAAGGATGTGGTTGAACAAAGGTTTGATGCGTCGTTGTGGTGCTTGGCAAACGATAAGGACGCGTCGATTTCGAGCACCATAGGCGATTAGAGCCGAAGCTGTCGGGATCGTGCGCATGTGACGTCACGGCTGACATCCCAACGAAGCCCTGGAGACTAAACTTGTCGCCTTGTCGTTCATCGGATGCCAAATAGTGCCGATCGCATCAAATCAGCAATGATCCCAGGAGCTGTTCTATCGCGAGACTTTGGAGTTGGCCGTCAGCTTGCGGTTAGGCCGCCCACTCTGTGAGTGGCTGAGTCGCGCCATCACGAAGCGTAAGCATAGGGCATTCTCAGCTGAATGACAGCTGTCCACACTCCACCCACCATGGCCCGGCGCATCGCGTCAAAGCTCAGAAGACGCGCCAGGAAGACTAAGAAAGAAATCTACCTCCCTCTTGATGCTGCGACGCGTGCAATCCGTGTGCTACACCTTCACCCTGGCGCCGGGGAAGATGACATTCGCGCAGAGCTCCAGGCCTCTTCCATTGACGATGTCCGAGGGCGCTATGTCGCAATTTCGTACACGTGGGGTTCCGAAGGCGTCGCTCGCCAGGTTCTGATAACGTGCAACGGGAAACTTGTTTCTGTTTCTGAGAATCTTTCCACGGCTCTGCGCAAACTTCGACAACCTGACCATGAGGTCCTGCTTTGGGCGGACGCGCTGTGTATCAACCAAGCAGATGCTTCGGAGAGAACTAAACAAGTTGGCTTGATGGGTGATATATACAGCAACAGTCGCGAGACGATCATATGGCTTGGCGAACCAACGCTCGGTGAGGATATTGGCTCCCGCTTTTTGAAGGGCAATGCTTCCGAAATAGCGTGGACAGGTGGTTCCAGAGACAGCGACCTGCGGGATGAGTTTATGCTCGATTTTGAGAACACGTGTAAAGTAGCACCGTTGGTCGCGTTTGCAGACACACCCGCGGCGAACACAGGGCCGGATATTTTTGGTGCGTTTTGTTTAATCCAGGACTTCGCCGAAGACATTTCGTACCCTCTGCTGAAGTTGCTGGATCGCAACAAAGCCACTATATCGGAACGCATCGAATATCCTAGGAGACATGGCCTGATTGCGACAAACAGTCGTTGGCATGGGTCACAGTCTCTTAGGGTGTGGGACGGCCTCGCAAGATTAATGAATAGGGCTTGGGTGATTATCCACGTTCTCTTCATCTGGTCTGAACTGACAATAGAACTGGCAGTGGCAGCGCATTTGGGTCATCCAAGAGACCGTACTCTCGAGAAACGCCACGGTACATTACGGCATGCTTTCAGCCCCCTGGTCAATGTTCGCTAGCGCCGCCGTTAATTATGTCCAGCAGCGTCACGCGTTGTGCCTAGATCTGGCTGGGACGCTATATGGGCAAGACACACTGGATCGGTTCAGCAACTTCGTGCTTCGAATCGAGGAGACAAGACTTTGTCACGAGAGTAGCTCCGAAAACGTGACTTTACTGGACCTGCTTTGGAAGTTTCGACCCTTACAGGCGACTGACAAACGAGACAAAGTTCTTGCCCTCCTCGGATTGACTACGGACTGGCAAAGTTTGCCAGCGTTGATTCCCGATTACAATAGCGATGCGACGAAAATCTTCACTCGAACGACTTGGGGCAACCTACGACGAGCAGGATCGCTCTCAGTCCTTGCAGGAGACCTTGAAGCTGTCTTGAATCGCAAACGTCTTGAGGGTCTTCCTTCTTGGGTAATGGACTGGTCGCTACCATGTCTTCCGGTTGAGATAGAAAGAGTTGGCTCATTGAACATGTACAACGCAAGCGGTAACCGTGAAGGCCCGGTCCGGTATCATCCGGAGAACAATGCACTAGAGCTTGAGGCTGTGTACATCGACTACGTGTCCACTATTGGCGAGGTTAGCCGACATACACAGATCAGCGATACATGCGCCGTCATAAAGTCCTGGAAGCTGCTCACTAATCCCTTCCTGCAAGACTCAAAGCCATATCCTACTGGTGAGCTATACCAGGATGTCTTTTGGCGGACAGTGGTCGGGGATCTGATACGTACGGGTACTGCGCCAAATACTCGCGAGACGAAGAGCTCTTATCGCCGAGCTACAAAAGATGATTACGAGTCCTATAGGGCGTGGAGTATGTGGTCTCGATGCATCTCACGAGACACGTTCTCTCGAACAGCTTCGTTTTCGCAGCGCGACCTTGATGAAGGCATATCTGGGGTACATCACGCTCTCAAAACTGCGACAGCGTCCCGACGTTTTTTCCTTACCAAATCTGGATACATGGGTATTGGCCCAAGAACGACCGTCGTGGGCGATAGAGTGCATGTTTTCAAGGGCGGAAATGTGCCGTTCATCGTCCGGAAAGATGGATTAGTCACTGCGGATGGTGATAGAGATATTTCAGACCCTAGCGATACGCCAGTGGGTGATAGCTTTCGCTTGATAGGCGACTGCTTTGTTTACGGATTGATGGACGGCGAGGCCTTCACGCAAAAATCCCGGGATGCTGGGAAAATCAATTTAGTTTGACCATCCGGTTCGACACTTTCTCGAGATCGGCCATAACTAGCAGCAGAACTCAATTCGCATACCAAACTGATAATATATGTACAGGAGAACGAAACAAAACCATTTCACCAGACCTCACAGTCATCACCCTACTGCGGAAGTTTAAACATGTATCCATGCGCGGGGTACCGACATCTCACGAACGTAGTAGCCTACCACTTGCGCTCGGCCTTCAACTTCCTCCACCAATCCCTCAGCATCCAAGCATCGAACTCGGTGATCTCCATGGCGCTACCGGCCATCATGATGAAGTTGGTCTGGCCCTGCGGCACCCAGTCGTAGAAGTCTGACACGAAGTTAGCACGAATCACGACGAAATACACACAGAGCATACCTAGAAGACCGAAGCCGTGGCCCATCTCGTGGAGCAAGATGTGAATGTTTTCCTGGTCAATGTTGTCCAAGAAATAGTCCGGACCAATCTCCTCTCCCCAGTTGTATCCAAAGCCGCCCATTTGGCCTTCAAGACTTTTGTCAAGCCATAGGCTGATGTCGTAGCGGCTGGCCTCACCACCGGGGCATTGGCTCATGTCGCCATCCAAATGAGCGGCGCGATAGCAGCGAGTATCGCACTCGGGTACACCATCACCATCGGTTGTGGTGTAAATGTCTAGCCCAGTAACATCACCTTCGATGAGGTTCTTGTCCTTGACAGCGTAACCGACAACGTCAACATTGAGTTCAGTAAGCGGGAATCCTTCGAATCCAACGAGCACGTCGAACCACTTCTGCATCGAGCGCTGCAAAGCTTCAACGGTGGATGCGCGCGCACTCGCGGTGCTTTTGCCCGAGTGATTCCAGCGGACACAGTAGTTGATACTCCCGTTGTTGGCCATCATCTGATCGATGATCCAGTTCTTGTCTTGAAGACCTTGGGGGTTCTCCTTCATGGTCTGCTTCCATACCTGGTCTAGACCGGTGATCATGTCTGAAGGCGGGTTCCATGCCGTCGCTTTGGGGATTGGCGCGGGTGAAGTCGAATCTTCCGCGCGGGCGAAGACGTTGCGCTGTTCGAGCGAACAAAAGCGACGGTCGATATGCTTGATGGTTGGGTGTGCCAGCGCACCCAGACCGAAAGCAGAAAATGCGATGATAGAATTGAAGTTCACCATGGCGGTGGTGTAAACGAGTGACAATGGAGATACAAAAATAAACAGAGAGCGGAACAAATGAATGTAGATGGTCAGTTTCTCTGTCAACCAAACAGCTGCGCATCACGCCTGTTATACTACCAAGGCATGAACATCGTACAACCATTTGTACGGAATACGCGTATAGGATTGCTGACCCTGAGGCGGCCACCAAGTGGTGGGTCAAATCGGACATTGCGAACCGAAGTAGGATTGTTCGCAATCATCTATCGCGTAATGCAGATTCCACGTTTGCGGGAACAACTACTACGTCTATTTCGTGAATAGTAAACACATGAGGCTGGGTGTTTCATGAAGAAACAACTTGTCGTGTGTTTGGATTAGAGGACCTCGGGAAGGTGCGGGTGGGGCTGTTGGCACGTGCGGACTCAAATTTCTCCGTAAGATGCGAAACGCGAAGGAATCCAGCACGGCATTGTGTCGAACATCCTCGAATTCATACAGCATGCGCTTCGTTTGCATGGAGAGTTGATCTAGTACTATTGAATAAACATTTTTCCTTAAAGTTCGTGTCTGTTTAGGTAAATTCGTCACATGCGGCTTATTTCCATTCTCGGTATATTCGTACGCTCGGTGCATTCATAAAATCGGTACATTACAAGACGGGTATGGGCACAACGTCTGCACATGTATCGCGGTACCTAGGTAGGTTTGACAGGTTGGTGCACTTGGCGTAGTAGAAGCAAGCAGGCGCAAGGCTGTTTTCGCCGCGATTTACGATAGATAACCCAAGTTTGGTAAAAGTTGTAGGGCATGGCGAGAACTGCCGTACCGTGTAGACTCGACGTCTAGCTGGAACAACTGTCTCTCTGCTGTCGATCAAGATGGAGATACATACCGAGCGCGTTGGCATAAGTACTGCTTCAAACGGCTGCAGGTGTAGGAGAAACTGCCAAAGTTACCACTCTTTTACCCCACAGGAGAATAAACACAACATCGAACATGACACTCGCCCAGGATATCCTCGCTCTTGCCAGTAAGGGGCCAGCAGGTCTCGAGGAGGCTGACCGGCTCGCCTTACTGCAAGCCTCCGAGAAACTCACACAAGCCCTGGAGACACCCATGGACAAGTTTCTGCGTCATTTCTTCGTGCGTCTTTCCATGTTGATATCCATTCTCCATACGGCATACACACCCACAACACCATAACATAGGACTAACGATGTTAGGCAATTTATGATCCCATTGTGATCATTCTCGCCGTTGACCTCAACCTTGTCGACATCGCCATAGCAAAGAATGGGCCCATCACCGCCGCCGAGCTGGCAGAGAAGAGCAAAGCAGACCTCAGATTAATCAGTAAGCTTTTTTTTTCATCCAAAACATCACAAAGCATCACTTACTGATCCCATCAAGACCGGATCCTCAAGATGCTCGTACCCGAAGTCTTCACCTCGACAACAGACTCTCCACAGCGCTACACCCCAACTGCCTTCGGTCGCGCCATAGCAAAGGGCGCGCCTCTTCGCAGCGCAATCATTCACTTTCACTACCACTTCCGTTCGGCCGTCAAGTTCCCCGATTACTTCGCCGCAAACGGATACAAGCACCCCGTAGATGCACGAGACAGCCCCTTCTGCTTCGCCTATGGCTGCAAAGGCGAGACCTACTTTGACTTCATGAACAAGCCGGAGAACGTGAAGATGTTCGACGCATTCAACGAAACGATGACGCTGGTGAAGCCAGGTGAGCACAACAAATTTGTGCAGTCGTACCCGGTCAAGGAGCGCCTCGTCATTACCGAACCCTCGCGGCCGCTGTTTGTCGATGTCGGCGGCGGCGTAGGTCATCAAGTAGTCAAATTCTGCGAGCGTGCGGAGGGACTGCCGGGTGTGCGCATGCTGTTGGATCTTCCGAGCGTTATCGCGCAGGCTAAAGGTCTGCCTGATGGCGTTGTAACCGTCGGACACAGTTTCTTTGATCCCTTCCCACCAGTTGTCAAGGGCGCCAAGGCTTTCTACCTGCGCATGCTCCTGCACGACTGGCCGGAGATGCAGGCACTTACCATCCTGACAAACATCGTGAACTCGATGGCTGAGGATAGTGTGGTGCTAATTCACGAGGTCATTCTACCAGAGACGGAGACGGAGGTTGTGCATTTCGATGCCAAGATGGACTGGCAGATGATGAACTTAGGCTCTTCGGAACGCACTGAGGTGCAGTGGAAGGACTTGTTTGCAAAGGTTGGGTTGGAAATAAGAGGGTTGTGGTGGGAAGAGGAGGGTACGAAGGGTAAGAAGGCGTTGATGGAGCTTGGGTTGAAGAAATGAGAAAGTACGCGTTTATCAAATTGAACAGTTAAATTCATGCACGGAATACAGGAGAAGTGTTGAACCTTTGGGCAGCCACTGGGCATGCACTGCGTTCTTCTAAAGAATGACGAGCAGAACGATAAGTGACGCGTCGCAGATGCCCAGCCCTGGAGACTGGAGGACTTCGCATGATGGTCCTAGCTCAGCCCCACTTCAGCTGCCTTTTGGCGGTCCAGACATGCACTCCTCACAGCATCCTCGCTTCGCTGCTTGTTTGGATGCTGGCATGGCTACACCAATTGCACCTGCAGCTTTGAGTAACATCTCAAGCCTGCAAAATGTCTGTGTACGGGTGCTGCCTCGTCCGAACCCCGCACGCCGCCCGTCCTTTTCATCGCAATACATCTCTGTCCACGACTGTTCACGTATCATCACCAAAGCCTTATCGTCCCTCGATCACGCTCGGAAACCTCATACTAGCCATACTGCAGCATCATTTCAGCATGTACCGCGTCGTATTAACGCGCTAGACTGACGCGTTCATCTCGCGTTTGCAGTGTTGTACCCACTACTGTAGTATACCCGGGTCGTACTCGCACGATACTGTACTGACACGATGTAGCGACAAGATCTATTGTATACGTTACAAGTATACTCTCACCGTTCGCAAGCATGGGCGATCCAGCGCCGCCGAAGAAATGGAGATGGCAGGCTTACGCAGATACGCCTCTCAACCGGCTCAGAGGAAGCCAGGAGTTCAGGCTGCTCGAACTACAAGCGGGCGAGCTCTCCGGACCTATCAAGTGTGCCCTCCGTACCTACTTGTTCGATTCCGCTCCGCCGGCATACACTGCACTATCCTATACCTGGGGTTCGGCGGATAATTGTAACGCCATCGAACTCAATGGCGTGCCCTTCACCATCGGCTACAATTTGTGGTCATTCTTGGACGAGATGCGCTCGCAGGAGCAGTATCAATTATACTGGATTGATGCTATCTGCATCAACCAACGTAATGTACTGGAACGCAATCATCAAGTCCAAAATATGCGACAGATCTATAGCAATGCCGCTTCGGTGTCCATTTGGTTGGGCAGACTCGACCAATCCCCGCATTGTGGCGCGGGTATGGAATTCCTTGCAACAGGAGAAAAAGCCCAATCCTGCACCTACGAACAGGGCAAAGGTATCCTTGGGTTGTGCTCCAGGAACTACTGGACCAGAGTTTGGATCATCCAAGAAATCATGCTAGCCAAGGAGTGTACGATCTACTATTGCAGTCTGCGTGCCGATCTGTGGACTTTGTACAACTTGATTGGCGAAGTAAGAGACTTCTATACTCTCGAGCATCCTGGGGGTAAGCCTCAAGTACGTCTACCTCGTCTGCTTCTCGAAACACCGGCAGCTACCATAGTCTTGACGAAGTTTATGGATACATTTCGTTTTGGCGTTCGAAAAACCGTACCTTTGATGCGACTCCTGGAGATATACCGATACCAAATGGCTACAAACATCCTCGACAAAGTCTACGCGTTGCATGGGCTGACACCCGACTCTGAAGCTATGGAAGTCGAATATGAAATTTCCCCTGCACAACTGGCTGTCAAGTTGTTATGTTACGTCTGTCTCAAGTTCGATACAAAGGGGATTGATTTCGTCGAGAGAAGGAAACAGCTTATGCGTTTTGGCGAAATGGTCGCACAGATCCTGGACGTCGCGTGGTCTCACGAAGACATCAGAATGGCAATCACCGTCATCGACGATTGATATGTGTTTCAATCAAAGACAGTAGATACAGGCTGTTGATACCGTCGCCTACGAGCTACCCCTAACTCTCGAAATTCACGGAATCCAGATAGTTTACCACTTCATTGTCTATCTAACGATTTATTGAGTAGACGTTGCTCTGTTACTACCGCGGGTCTACTGATCTAACGATTAAGCTCCCACTAAACGAATGTAAAAACTGCTGAGACTAATTCATAGCGCCTCGAAATCGTCGAACCATTTGCCGCCCTTGAATTTGCCCTTCACCACATCGATGTTGAACATACATTGCGGCCAATCACCACCATATGGGATGTTCTGGATATCGACTTCGCGCTCGCCATCTTGACGGGCTCTCTTACACTCGATTGCATTCGAGTAGACATCCATCAGATTGAATTCGTATTTTCCAGTCATCGTGTCCACCACCGCATTGTCGAGCGGAGAGATCTTGTAACTATTCGGATTTCCAAACTCATGTTCGTACTCGGGAGTGTGGTAGAGACCCACACAAAGGCCATCGGTCCATAGGTTGGATTTCTTTTCATCCACGCATAGCTCTTCCGTAGTTTCGACGTTGATGAAGACCAGGTAGCCTAATTCGCTCAGGATACGGATACCGAGGGCTTGTTGCTACTACGTGTCAGCCAGAACATTTGGATCAATGAGACTTGACCGACCAACGTACCAATAGTTTGTTGCCAACGTTGATGTAGTCCTTCCATACGGCATCGACACTCTCAATGACGAACTTGCCCTCGTTGAAAGTACGTCCCACTGGCGATTGGAAGTAGTTGCGATCACCGGATTGTCCGGCTTCGGGAAGTTTGCTCTGATCGCCTTCTCCAAAAAGGTTTCGTGCCATGTCGGCAATTGCGGTTCTGCTTTGGTTGAAGTAATCAGCCAACATCGTCTCCATTGTTGCTCCGGGATCGCTTGACTGGTACGTAGAAGCAGCTATTCCAAACCCGCCACTGATCACCGCAAGGGCTCCGCCGTAAGGTCCTGCCCGGGTTGCGAGATCTGCGCTTCTAAGTCCCGCCATCCCGAAGACACCAGATGCTGATGCGAAAGCACCGTTCGCAACTCCGGCCGGATTGATTTTGGGGTTCTCGACACCGAAGTCTGTCTTGAGTTGATCAAGGCTGAGCGACTGCAGAAGAACGCTGCTCTCAAGCTCTGTGTGTAGAGTCTTGAGGACAGTGTGCGCCTTGGAAACGGAAGACATGATCCAATAGTACTCTGGTCGATCGCGCGTGAAGAACTCACCTGTCACTGTAAGCTTTTGGAGATCGGGGCTGAGGGTGAGGCATACGGCAATCGGCAGCATGACCACATGTTCCGTCGAGAGTGGCGCAGTCCCAAGAATCCGACTGTTGCTTATCGAAGACAGCTTGATCCATGTTGCGAACCCAGTTGTCGTACGAACCCAAGGCAATGATGTCGAGTGTGGTGTCAGCGCCTGTAACACGCCAGATGTCCTTGGCGACATCGGCGATACCGTCGTCGATGTCGTGCCCACAGATTTCGCCAACGTTCTTGCGATCGTCCAGACCCTCTTGTCTGGCCTTGAGGTTGGCGAAGGCGTCTTCAAGCTCAGGTGAGAGGAATGGACTGGCGAAGGCTACTGAAGCGCATAGCATAGAAACGGCGATTCGAAGTTTCGTCATCGTGCAGGAAGATGGACGAATACTAGACGGAGGATTCTTTAGGCTGGTGGCTCGGTAAAAGGGATGAAGCAAGTGAGGAGGAAGTTGGAAGGTGATGGATATTGGTGATGGCACAGTATATGTTCAGCATAAAGCAGTTATATACCTTTCGTCACGTTCTGATGATCGAGAGCTCAAGTAAATCTTGAAAGTGTGTGCTCGGAATCCTCAACATCATACAGCATAGCCACGCTGACGAGCACTTCCGCCCTTTATCTCGGCGTGCACTTTGCCTGACATTCTGACTGATGTTCCGCCTGATGTTCAGTCTCATGTTGCGCGTCCCATGCTGACTCACATTCCGCCTGCCATCCAGACCCATTCTCTGCCTTACAGTGCGACCGGTATCTCACTTTCTATTTTGACTTTGTTGTGTCTTATGACGAGAGATGATGTTAGATGATCTATATTGAGCACGAAGGGCAACTTGACAACTACGTCACATCAGGGCGTCGCAACCCTCTCCACCCCAGCAAACCTCCCCGTCTTATGCACCAACCTCCCCTTCACCCACACAGCCACAGTATTCCGATCATCCCCACTATACACCCACTTCTCCACCAAATCCGACCAACTCTCCCATCCAAACACATCAACGGGCCCCTCTTCAAACGCCCCATCCCGACAACCATCCTCACCAACAACCCCCAGACTAATCATCTGCGCATCCCACTCCATCCCCACCTCAAAGCCTCCAACCTTATCCTGCATCCCCACCACCGCCGCACCTCCCCTCGTAGCAAGAAACAACGCTTCCTCCGTCGATAGCTTCGCTTTATCTTTCGAAGTCTGTAGGCACAGATGCCGCGACACCCATATCGCCTGCCGCACATTTTCTAATACTGACGGCGAGTTTCCGCCCGAGACATCCGTACCAAGACCAATCGTGTGTCCTTCATCCAGTAGATCGCGAATCGGCGCACAGCCCGATGTAATCGCCGTATTCGACGCCGGACAATGCGATATCTTGCTCTTGCGCTGTAGAACTAATTTGCGTTCCTCGGGGGTGAGATGGACGGCATGGGCGAGGATGGTTTTGTCTGTTAACAGGCCGTGTGTATCGTATACATCTGCGTAACTCTTGCTATCAGGGAATAGTTCCTTGACGAGTTCAATCTCGCCTTTGTTTTCCGAGATGTGTGTCTGCACATGCGTATCTGTTTCCTTCGCCAAGTTCCCCATGGCAGTCAGGCAATCTGGTGTACAACTCGGCGCAAATCGGGGTGTGATGATGGGTTTCACGATCTCGCCTTTGGGGTCGATGGAGCGGATGTAGTCGATACTGGCTTTTGAATCTGCGTAACTTGTTTCTGTGCTTGAGTCTCTGTAGTACTCCGGGCTTAGATCGCTGTTCATGCATACGCGGCCTACTAGTGCTCTTTGACCGCGCGCGAGACATATGTCTGCGAGGGCGTTGGTGGCGGGGACGTGGATGGTGGCGTAGTACGCGGCTGTTGTTGTGCCGTGGGATAGGGTTCGTGAGACGAAGTTTTGGTAGACGCGGTGGGCGAGGGGAAGTTTTGAGAAGGAGGATTCCATGGGGAATGTGTATTTTTGGAGCCAGTCTAGTAATGTGGTTTTGCCGAAGAGACCTGTGTTGGGATGTTGGGGTGCGTGGACGTGGGTGTCTATGAAGCCCGGGAAGAAGAAGCCAGTGCCGGTTATCTCGACGATTTTCGCGTCTGTCCATGAGTCGCCTTTCTGTTGGATGATATTGGGCAGGTCGCTTTCTTGGATGTCTTTTTCGACATGACGGATGATGCCGTCAGAGTCTACGAAGATGGCGCCGCGTTCCTGGATCTCGAGTGTTGACAGCGATTCGCTGTGCACGAAGGGGCCGACGTAAATCGTATTGGATATGGGTGATGAAGCTGCCATGATGATGTACGTCTGCTCTTTCTGTCAAAATTCCCCCTTTTATAGTTGAAGTTGAAGTTTCGCGTTTGTATTCCGTGGATGTGAAGATGTGTTCTAGCCGCGGCAATAGATCGGAGCAGGTACCGAGATGCAGCCTCTAGTGTAGAACTTCGCGAACAGGGCGGTTGTCGAAATGAACTTGTACTTCACAGAACCCGTGAATGTCAGAGATTCGGCAAAACGAACAAAAAGACAATCAAGACAAGAGCAATATAAATCGAGTGGCACTGGCGACCTTTATCAGTTGCCAGGCGTAAGGACGGCTAGATCCGGTTAGCCACTCGCTAATGCCTAGCACGTGGGGAGCGGAGCGGAGCCCCCAGGGCTATCGGCGTACTCCGATGCCAAACTACCAGAAGAAACGAAATGGGCGTTTCACTCCCACAGAGTTGACGAGTGAAAAGGAAAGAAAGGGAAGGGTAGGTGGTAATGAAAATAGGATTTGGAGGTTGCATCTCGCAATGCGCCGCTAGCCTATCGCTACAATCGCCTATTTCGTTTCATCAAACTTGACCCCAGGCTTTCCTTTTTGGCAACGCCGGGATATCCATAAACCGTGCCTAAACTCCACAAAATGGCTGCGTTGCAAAAGTAACACAAGGCCTTGCTTATCAAAGCCGACTTCGTAATCCAAGTACCAAAATTTCGGATTATAGGCTGTAATCGTGGATACCCTGTGGACCCTGGTCGTTGTAATCGGGTCGGGTCATGTAACCCTTACTTTGACCCTGATCGACAACGAAGATGACCTTGGCTGCGACCTGAGCGCCCAAGAAGGCTGACTCATCAAAACCAACGTCCTTGAACTCGGGGAAGTACTCTGGCGGCTTGATGAACTTGATTGATGTGGGTGTTTGGCCATGCGATGAGTGGGTGTTACCTCCCATGCCAGGCATGCCTCCGTGTGGCATCATATGTTGTGTCTGAGCAGTCGTCGCTGCAAGTAGGAGCGGGTTGACTTGGGAGCCGCCGTGCGGGCCAAGTTGGGGCTGTGGTGTGTTCGCGCCGGTTCCCATGGGCGTTGACACGTTGGATGGGATCTCGGATGTGAAAATCGTGGCGGAGGACGGCGAGACCAGATACTTAGTCTGGATGGTTTGGAGGAGCGATTCTTTGAAGCCTGTATAGATGTCAGTAGATGTACGATGATTGCTGGTGCATGGTACACGACTTACCTCGTAGTTTTGAACCGTTACCGCAGACGATGAGCTGTTCCCATAGATCACTTCGTTTGCCAACCTCGTCGATGGACGATATAGCTCTGTGCACAGCGTCTGCAATCTTCTCCAGCGTGCCATCACCGTCTGCCATGAATCGCTCGGTGCCAACCTCGATCTCGCGTCTTATCGATCCTGTGCGTTTGCCGGTAGCACCGGATTCGCTGGTGCCGTTCGCTTCAGTTGCGGATGTAGGCTCGCCGTTCTCTCCATTCTCTTGTCCCTTCCTGTTTGGCCCTTCGTCCAGAGCGCCCTTCGCATCTGCCATCTCCTGTGTATTGAGGTTCATGTTTTTCAGAGTGTCCAGGAGCGCGTGGTCCTCGTAGAGGAATGTAGCCTTCTCCAGTCGGGAGTTGGGTAACCTAACCGGCTTGTTGGCTGCTGGAGCCGGACCACCCTTCTTCTTCGCATTGGCCTTTTCCTGCTTCTCCTTCTCCTTCTTAGCGAGGTATTCAGACATCTTGCCGCCAGCGACGATGCTTGCGACATCCAAAACACCTTCACTCTCTTCAAGACTCGCGTCTTCGCCGACCTCCGTATCGATACCAGGCCCTCGTGGCACGTTTCCGATGGAGGCGGCTGCTGCTGCGCCGGGACCGGTCGCGCCCGTTGATGCGAGTGCTGCAGGGTTGGTCGCTGCGTCCTTGGTAGCCGCATCTCCTGGCCCTGGTAGCGGAACCCCTGGGGGCAGAAGTTCGCAGATGGGCGATCTCTTCAGTTGTTCACACATGTCGCGGTTGAGACCCTTGGACTTGAGCTTAGACAAGAGCCCTTGGGTAAAGGCCTCGCCTCCACATCCTTCCAGTGAGATGACGCGACCCTGGGTGTGCGGGATGAACTCGCTGACAGCGGTGATGTCTGCCTTATCTTTGCCAACGTCTATCACTGTCGCTGTATGTACACCGTATGCCCATGTCGTTGCCAATGCCGCGTCCATGAGCCCGAACGCAGGCACCTTGAACTTCTCGAAGAAGAACTGGGTGAGCTTCTCGTGCTCTCGCGGAGTCCATGCTGGTTGGGTGATGAGGAGGATCGGAGTGTGGAAGGGCGGGTTCAGAGAGTTGTAGGTGTGCGTGATGAGGGCGAAGAAGCATGGCCAGTCAACGATGCGGCCTTGCTGAATGGGCCATATCGCGCCTTCTTCCGAAACGCGGTCTTCTTCCCACACTACATCATCGTCGCCCTCGGAAGGCTTCTTTTCTTCCTGCGATTCGTCTGTGGGGTCGCCATTCGTCGCGGTCGGCTGATCTTGCTTTCTCCGGATCTTGTAGGGCTCGAATTCACCTTCCTTCTCTGCAGGGAACATGCGCGATCTCACGCGAAGACGCGCGGGCGTGAAAGACTCGGGGAGCCCCAGCTGCGCGACGGTCGTCTCGGAGCCCGGCGCAATGATCTAAGGCGGTTAGCGCATATGCCGAGCGTCGAGTGCACGTGAGACTCACGATGATCTGGTCATCTTTGAAGGGCGGCATGGTGGCGCAATGGGTGATGTTTACAAGCTCCGGCGCGCGAGTGAGAGCTCCAGGCCGCGGTGGAGTTTCGCGACTTCCGCGCTAATCGATGCACGGGCCCGGCCTTTCACAAGATGGCAGTGGCACCCCACATGCAAGCGCCCCCAGTACATACCCGCGGATTTCAACGTGCCCGCTGCACGGCACATCATGGGATTCCTGTCTTTACCGCCCTAGATTAGCAACTCTAGAAACGTCTGGAAATATTGACGCGTGACGGTCCGAATTCGGCACCGATCTTTCCTCGCCCACCATGGCCACCATGGCAGTCCCGGGAACTGCCACTTCTCGGTCACTGGCAGAGGCGTCCAAAGCAGCAGTGTATAACACAGCAGAGGCCCTCTCCAACTCTGTACTCGGCATGAAGCCTGCTGATACCACGCCGTCGACCAGCTTTGGTCTATTGGGCCGTGTCATTCTGTCCATCTTCAGTGTCCTGCCCACCGTCTTGTACTGGATTACCTATACCCTGCCGACATGGCTGTTCACGCTCTTCTCTATGAGCCTGACCTTCACCATGAACTTCACAACGCTGTACGTTGTCAACCCCCTACACGTATATTAGCTAAACGTTTGTAGGATGCTCGTCGTCGTCTTTGTCGTGTCTACCGTCAGTTACTTCGTGAGGTACCGATACATGACTATGTACGCACGACTACCGCCTGAACCGCAGCGTGAAGAACCACAGGTCGAAGTCTTTCCCGACAGCGCCGAAAATGACTCCAAGCGCGGCTTGTCCAACTACTTGGATGAATTCTTGAGCGCAATCAAAGTCTTCGGTTACTTGGAGCGCCCAGTCTTCCATGAACTAACACGCACTATGCAGACCCGTCGGTTGGTGGCTGGCGAGACAATTCTCTTGGAAGAAGAGAAAGGCTTTTGTCTGGTAGTAGATGGCTTGGTCCAGATCTTTGTCAAGTCGAACCGAAATGATTCAGACTCCGATGAGGATGATATGGGAGGGGAGTCATCCGGCGACGGCGCGAACCAGGGCCACCGGCAGGGCTATCAGCTTCTTACTGAAGTCAAGAACGGAGCCCCAATGTCTTCGTTGTTCTCCATTCTCTCTCTGTTCACAGAAGACGTGAAGTTGCGCCATGACGAAGATGAGGACACGCGTCCAAGTTTTCCAGGATCGCCTCAGCAAGACGTAAGGCCATCTATGTCGCGGAACAGCAGCTTTGCATTCGACGATTCAAGACCGCACACACCAAACCAAGTCCCTGAGGCCAAGTTCGGGCATCGAAGAACATCGACTCTGAACAGTCCAACAGCAGGCGGGCGCCTTCAAGCCGTGCCGCCTCTGTCGCTGGATCTGGACGGCCTTGGTGATGAGCGACTCAAGCACAGCAAAACTCGAGGATCACCTTCGCGCCCTGCGAAGCCTAAATCTGCCCATCCAGACATTGTCGCGCGCGCGACCGTAGACACAACCATCGCTATAATCCCAGCCACTGCATTTCGTCGACTGACGCGCATATACCCCAAAGCAACGGCGCACATTGTTCAGGTCATCCTTACGCGCCTTCAAAGAGTTACGCTCGCAACCAGCCATGCTTATCTCAGTTTGACGAATGAGGTCCTACGCACGGAGAAGCTCATGAATAAGTATACTACATACGATCTTCCTGGCTTTCTGCGTGATGCTCCGCTCGAGCGGCTGAAGGAGAAATTTGCGAAGGAAACGGAGCGCATTGGCTCAGACGAGGGTATGAAGGGCATCGCGTTGCACAACCCCGGCGCCGGCCGACGACGAAGGTCCAGCGTATCCCTTAGGAGAGGAACCGCTGCGCAAGCCCGCCTTGCTGCCGCTCGTGGGGCCAACGCAAACGCAAACAACGAAGCATTACCCAAAATCACTTCCCCAGATCAAGGACCACGCAACGACCGAATCAGCGCAGGTGACCTGTTGACCAATTCGCAAATGGCACGCGGAACTGGTCGCAGCGGCCGCAGCAGCTTCTCTCAACCGTACCAACATCAACAGGAACGTCGAGACAACCGAACGCCGTTGGACGCAAGCAACTTTAACCCTTTCGCATCTCCCTCACTACGCCCGAAAACATTGCACCGACAAGAATCAATTGATGAAGCTACTGTGTTCAGGGAGTCTATACTGGGATGTATGTTCAAGGCTATCGGACTCATCAACCCGGAAAACCCCATGCCTAAGCCGACTGCGTCAGTGGAGCAGTCACCTCAGCTTGTCTCTTTCGACGCCAGGAGACAGAAGGCTGTGTTCACGAATGCATTTGGCTTCATGGACCCATACGCAGGCTCCAAGGATGGAGACACCGAGTCTATAGCATCGGCCTCTGGCATGTCAAGCATGAGCGCTGCAGGCCCTCATAACATCCTGGAAGAGATCGTGAATGATGTGGAGATTGTCTTCTTTCCCAAGGACTCGGTGCTGGTGGAACAGGGAGAGAGGAATCCTGGTTTGTATTACGTCATTGATGGGTTCTTGGACGTAAGCGTGCCTGTGGAAGAAGACGCGCCTGAATCCAACGTACTGGGAACCCTTCCTAATGGGCCAGGCTACACTGAAGACGACCTTTTCGGTCCATCGTCACGCCCACCAGGATCGAGTACCCCTTCGCGAACTGCTGCCGATGGTACCAAGAAGAAGCGCACAAGAAGGAGTCTATTCATGACCAAGCCTGGTGGACTAGCTGGCTATCTTGGAGCAGTATCATCGAATCGATCTTTCGTCGATGTCACAGCCAAGACCGATGTCTACGTAGGTTTTCTGCCCCGCTCAGCGATAGAGCGAATCGTCGAACGATACCCGGTTGTATTGCTCACGATCGCGAAACGCCTTACAACACTTCTGCCACGGCTGATCCAGCATATCGACTTCGCTTTGGAATGGGTTCAAGTAAATGCGGGGCAGGTGATCTACAACCAAGGAGATGAGAGCGATGCTATTTACATCGTCTTGAACGGAAGATTGCGCGCCATCCGCGACGCCGAAAACAGCGCGGTAAAGGTCATTGGTGAATACGGTCAAGGTGACAGCGTCGGAGAACTCGAAGTACTCACAGAATCATCACGACCGGGCTCACTGCATGCCATCCGAGATACCGAGCTTGCGAAGTTCCCGAAGACGCTATTTAACAGTCTGGCACTAGAACATCCTGGCATCACAATTAAGATCTCGAAGATCATTGCGTCCCGCATGCGAGCTTTGGTCGATGACCCACTGCACGAACAGAGTAAAGAGCGTGGGACGAAGGCCACTCGCGCGAATGTGTCTTCGACAGTCAACTTACGCACTGTGGCCGTACTTCCGGTGACTGCTGGGATCCCGGTAGTGGACTTCGGAAGCCGGCTGGTAAACGCGCTTACTCAAATCGGCATGCCACAAGGCGTGGTCTCTCTGAATCAGGCTGCCATTCTCAATCATCTCGGACGACACGCCTTCAGTCGCATGGGGAAACTGAAGCTTTCGCAATACCTCGCTGATTTGGAGGAAAGATATGGCATGGTCATCTATGTCGCTGACACTCCAGTCAAGTCGCCATGGACCCAGACGTGCATCAACCAGGCTGATTGCATCCTCCTCGTGGGTCTAGCTGAGTCGTCTCCAAACATTGGCGAGTATGAGCGTTTCCTCTTAACAACCAAGACGACTGCACGCAAAGAGCTGGTGCTTTTGCATTCTGAGAGATACTGTCCGTCAGGCCTGACGCGGAAGTGGCTGCGCAACCGCCCTTGGATCAATGGCAGTCATCATCATATTCAAATGTCATTCCGTGCAACCTCGGAGCCAGTTCATCACGCTGGGCGACGCTTTGGAAATGCGCTCAAACAACGAGTGCAAGTCATCCAGGCTGAGATCCAGAAGTATACATCGAGGAAGGTCAGACAGACGCCGCTCTATTCGGCAGACACACCATTCAAGGGTGACTTCCATCGCCTCGCAAGACGTCTGTGCGGTCGCTCTGTCGGTCTTGTATTGGGCGGTGGTGGTGCTCGTGGTATATCGCAAATCGGCATCATCCGCGCACTGGAAGAAGCTGGAATTCCCATCGATATCGTGGGCGGCACATCTATCGGTAGTTTCATAGGTGCACTCTACGCTTGGGATGCAGATGTTGTTCCCATGTACGGTCGCGCAAAGAAGTTTGCCGGTCGCATGGGCAGCATGTGGAGGTTTGCACTCGATCTTACCTACCCTTCGTAAGTTTTACATGTCCACATAAACTTCAAAGCTGATTTTCGATAGTGCTTCGTACACCACTGGCCATGAGTTCAACCGTGGCATCTTCAAGACCTTTGGGAATTCCCAAATGGAAGACTTCTGGCTCGAGTTCTACTGCAACACCACCAACATCAGCAAGTCGCGTTCAGAAATCCACACGAGTGGATACGTTTGGCGCTACGTCCGCGCATCGATGTCACTTGCAGGCTTACTTCCTCCCCTGTGTGACAACGGCAGCATGCTCTTGGATGGTGGGTACATCGACAACCTGACTGTCACGCATATGAAGAGTCTCGGCGCAGACGTCATCTTCGCTGTCGACGTAGGCAGTCTCGACGATAACGCGCCGCAGTCTTTCGGTGACTCATTAAGTGGTTTCTGGGCGACATTCAATCGGTGGAATCCATTCTCTAGCTTCCCCAACCCCCCGACGTTATCGGAGATCCAGTCGCGCCTCGCATATGTGTCTAGTATCGATGCGCTGGAGCGGGCGAAGAATACGCCGGGATGCAGGTACATGCGGCCGCCAATCGATCCGTATGGCACGCTTGACTTTGCGAAATTCGAAGAGATCTACGAGGTGGGGTACAAATACGGTAAGTGACGACGCAATCTTTGACTTTGAAAATGTTTTGCTAATGCGATGCACAGGCAAAGAGTACCTAGCGCAGCTCCGCGAGCAAGGAATCCTGCCCGTGACCGAAGAGACGGAGAAAGAAAAGAATCTCCGACGGACAATGGCACCGCGACGGGCGAGCATCTAGTGTGGTTGAACCGTGCCCAGAACACGCGGAGAGGACTGAGATGCGGGTTATGTGGATATCAAGTAATAGAATGCAGCGGTGGTCAGCGTAGTTTTGCCCAATGGGTGCTAGGAATGCGTGTGGATGCAAGGACAGTCGGCTTGGGGTTTAGTGGCACGCGTCGGCTAGCTTGGCCAGGGTCAGCTTATCACCAACGGCGCGGATAATGACGGGTTAGAGTGTAGATAGCAATGAATGAAGGCGCGCTGTCACCGCTGTCAATTTGAGCGTCTTGAGGTTTCGCGATCCAAGTTCTTCCTTCCCTTGTAAATCCTCACTTTGCATTTCCCTGGGTTGTGGGTGTTGAACGCGTTTCCCCCGCCAACGTCACCACCACTGCAGTGGCGAGCCTCCCAGACTTTTGAGCAATCGGGCCAATTGCTCGCACAGGACTCGCTCAACAGCACACTAATCTCTCTGTTAAAAAATATTTGCTTCCTGGGGAGACTCCCCGTAGCAGCACTGCAACCACACAGCCAACATGCGCGCAGCGTGTATTAGGGCAGCTAGCACTGCTAGCCGGCTCACACGATCGTCGTGTGTCGCCCAGCTACCGCGTCCCCAGCTCGCGGGCACGTCGTCGCGCGCCATCGCATACCAAACCCTGCAAACTCTCCAAAAGCGCGGGTTCCAGCAGCAGGCGCCGACTGCGCAACAGGCGGCCGCAGCCGCAGCCGTCGAAGCCGCAGACGATGTATTCGACACCCCGCCCCAGCAGACCGACTCGGCGAGACCCTTCGATGCGCTCGACACATTTCCCCGCCGTCACATTGGGCCGTCTGCCGAGAGTGCGGAAGCCATGCTCAAGGCCCTGGATCCGCCCGTGGGCAGCCTAGACGAGTTCGTCCGCCAGGTTATACCCGCTGATATTCTGTCGGCGCGCGAGTTGAAGATTGGTAGCATGTCCGAGGGACTGAGTGTGGAGGAGTGGCAGGCCCACGGCGTGCCAGAGTCCGTCTTCCTCAACACCGCGAAGCAGATTATGAGCCAGAACAAGCCGGGCCAGAGTCTGATCGGACAGGGATACTATGGCACCAAAGTCCCGGAGGTCATCAAGAGGAACGTCCTCGAGAACCCCGCTTGGTACACTAGCTATACCCCATACCAGCCAGAGATCAGCCAGGGACGTCTGGAGTCGCTGCTGAACTTCCAGACTATGGTCTCGGATCTGACTGGTCTGAGCATTGCGAATGCGTCGGTGCTGGATGAGCCTACTGCGGCGGCCGAGGCCATGACCATGTCCATGGGCATGATGCCTCTGTCCAAGCAGAAGAGCAAGAACAAGACTTTCCTCGTGTCGGAGAGGTGTCACCCCCAGACTCTCGCTGTTCTCTACTCGCGCGCCGAGGGCTTTGGCATTAAGATTGAAGTTGCGGATGTGCTCAAGGACAACAGCAAGAGGGTGGAGGAGCTGGGCCAGGATCTCGTCGGTGTGCTCGCTCAGTACCCAGACACTGACGGAGCCGTCAACGACTTCCGCGGACTCGCCGACAAGGTGCACAAGACTGGTGCGCTTTTCAGCGTTGCGACCGATCTCCTCGCCCTCACACTGCTTACTCCACCGGGAGAGTTCGGTGCCGACATCGCCTTCGGAAACGCACAACGGTTCGGTGTGCCTCTGGGCTACGGTGGACCACACGCGGCCTTCTTCGCCTGCGACGAGAAGTACAAGCGCAAGATTCCGGGTCGTCTGATCGGTCTGTCAAAGGACAGGTTGGGAAACCCTGCGGCACGACTCGCGCTGCAGACCCGAGAGCAGCACATTCGCCGTGAGAAGGCTACTAGCAACATTTGCACGGCACAGGCTCTGTTGGCAAACATGAGCGCTATGTACGCTGTGTACCATGGACCAAATGGCCTGACTGCCATCGCCAAGCAGGTCGTTGCAAAGGCTCGCACGATTCAACAGGCGCTCATCGCCAATGGCTACAAGACTGGCCAGCGCGGAAAGATGGACAACGCACCTGTCTTGTTCGACACAGTCGTTGTCGAGACAGGCGACAAGACCGACGCCATCATCTCCGCACTCGCGAAGAACGAAATATTCGTACGAAGGATCGACGCCCATCACGTCGGTATTTCCGTTGATGAAACCACCGGTGCAAACACGATCAACAAAGTATTGAATGTGTTCAACGGAACTCGCAACAGCTGGTCTTTTGCCGAATCTGTCGACATTGAGGTTCCTGAGCCGTTCAAGAGGACCAGCGAGTTCATGACCCACCCAGTATTTAACTCGCATCATTCCGAGACGGAACTTCTCCGTTACATCAACCATCTGTCTTCGAAGGATCTGTCTCTGGTACACTCAATGATCCCTCTTGGATCGTGCACGATGAAGCTCAACTCCACCGCGGAGATGGCACCTGTTTCGTTTGATACCGTATCCAACCTGCATCCCTTCCTGCCTCTTGACCGCGCCACTGGATACTCCGACATGATCAAGCAGCTAGAAGACGACTTGGCTGACATTACAGGCTTCCACTCGGTCTCGCTACAGCCCAACTCTGGTGCTCAGGGTGAATTCACGGGTCTCCGCGTCATTCGCAAATATCTCGAGCAGCAGCCTGGCAAGAAGCGCGATATCTGCTTGATTCCTGTCTCAGCCCACGGAACCAACCCTGCTAGTGCTGCCATGTGCGGTATGCGTGTTGTTCCCATCAAATGCGACCAAGCGACCGGTAACCTGGACATGGCCGACTTGAAGGCCAAGTGCGAGAAGCACAGCGAAGAGCTCGGCGCCTTCATGGTCACCTACCCCAGCACGTTCGGTGTCTTCGAGCCCAGCGTCAAGGAGGCTTGCGACCTGATCCATCAGCACGGCGGCCAAGTCTACATGGACGGTGCCAACATGAACGCCCAAATCGGTCTTTGCTCCCCCGGCGAGATCGGTGCCGACGTCTGCCATCTCAACCTGCACAAGACCTTCTGCATTCCCCACGGCGGCGGTGGCCCCGGTGTAGGCCCCATCGGAGTGAAAGAACATCTCTCACCCTTCCTCCCCGGCCATCTCCGCGGCGAAACCGGTGGCGCCCAAGCCATCCACCCCGTCAGCGGTGCACCCTGGGGAAGCGCCAGCATCCTGCCCATCAGCTGGGCCTACATCAAGATGATGGGCGCCGTCGGCCTCACTCAAGCCACCAAGATTACCCTCCTCAACGCAAACTACATCCTCTCCCGCCTGAAGCCGCACTACCCCATCCTCTACACCAACGACGAAGGTCGCTGCGCCCACGAATTCATCCTCGACGTCCGCGGCTTCAAGGAAACCGCTGGTATCGAAGCTATTGATATCGCCAAGCGCCTCCAAGATTACGGTTTCCACGCCCCCACTATGAGCTGGCCTGTTGCCAACACCCTCATGATCGAGCCTACGGAATCGGAGAGCAAGGCCGAGTTGGACCGCTTCTGCGATGCGCTGATTAGTATCCGCAAGGAGATTAAGGAGGTTGAAGAAGGTCAACAACCCAAGGAGGGTAATGTGCTGAAGATGAGTCCGCATACCCAGCAGGATCTTATTACGGGCGAGTGGCAGAGGAGTTATTCGAGGGAGAAGGCGGCGTATCCCCTCAGCTACTTGAAGGCGAAGAAGTTCTGGCCTAGTGTTGCGAGGTTGGATGATGGTAAGTCTTTCCTCCCTTTTTCTGGCGATTTGTGAGGATACAGGCTAACAGTGCGATAGCATACGGCGACACAAACCTCTTCTGCACTTGCGCCCCCGTCGAGGGCGAGGACAGCGATATCACTGGTGCTGCTGCGCCGACCCCGACCTAGAACCCTTCATCCTCACGGCCGGTTCGACCTTCTTTCACTGGCTTTTCTTTTTTCCTCTTTGCATCAAAGGTGCGGGGCTCTATCGGGTAGGCCTCTTTCTTCAACAAGCACCCCCCAGCGTGGGTGTTCTGGCGTCTTTACATTTACATCACCTTGGCTTGGCTTCAACACTTGCTGGTCGATGGAATCTTCTTTTTTTATTTACCCAAATAGGGTGGGGTTTATGAATGCATATTTGGCGTTTCTTGTTAGCTGGGTATAGATAGTGCTATGATAGGTGTGGGAATGAGATGATGCTTCATGATGCAAAATACTATGTTTACTGAGTTTTCGCGGTTCATGTGGCTTGTGTGACGTGGTGGAGATGGTTGCAAACGATGCCGCACACGTCCGTGTCAGCACTGTGACTAATGTGCGGGCTTAAGGACTCACGTGCGTAACCCCGACTAGCTTGGCTGTGTGCATATAAATCCCTCTCCGATGCTGTCTATCTCTCTCCTTCCTCATATTACATCCTTCTGTGTTTTTCCAAAATCATATTAACTTCCGATGATGGGGTGACCGAAAAGAATCACATCGTCTTCCATATGGGCGCTCTGTCTCTTCCCTCTTTCCAAAATACCCACACCAAAAACCACCGGGCTAGGTTCCTATGTTTCTCCCGGCTCCGTTCTTCTCAAAACATACTTCCGTTACTTGAATGGTGTCATCGACTGCCTTCCCTCGATACTTCAAAAAATGTTCGGACGCATCCATGTTCTTCGTCTACCAGAAAGCCACTGCAAACATTCTTCATGGCTGTGCGGTCTCTCTTCTCCTCTACAACATTCCCAGGTTCGACGACCAAATCATATAATACTCTTGCCGATGTTTGCGGCCTTCCCTTCTCGATCAAAAAGAAACGTCGGGTCCACAGGCATATGGTGTTCTCCAACTCTGCCTGGAGTTTTCGAAACGGAACTGGACTAGATCTATGTGTTCGCCTGGCCGAAATACCACCCTGAAGCATTTATGGCTGGTCTCCTTCTCTTCTCCTCACACATCTCTGAGAAGCGGAAACTAAAAAGTGGCTGGACATGGCAGATGATTTCTGCCTCCTCTGCTTTATCAAAAAATACACTTCCTTGTCACTAATGTTCTCTCGCCTCTCCTGGGAACTCCAAGGTTATCCAAAAGTATGGAATATGCTTCCAGTATCGAAAGCAAGATGCGGGATATGTATGTCTGTCCGTCTTCCTTTCCTGAAAACTGCCAGAGAGCCACGTCATGATCCAGTCTTTCCAAAAAACCTCTTTGCAGACTACATGGGCGTCGGCGGACTAAAAGAACCCTTCTATGTGGCCATGTCTTCGGCAAAAAGACAACTGCGTTCTTGACATGAACAGAAACATGTTCGGGGATCATGCATGTCTGAAAGCGGAAGCGGAGATACCGATGTCTGTTGCGTCTGCTTTATGCAATTTACGATTTCTGTGGATATACCAAAACACTACCGGAGTGTCTACATGTTGGCGAAAACTATTGCGGTATCAGAAATGAAAGTGCCGCTCGCGCTTCTTGTCACCCATGCCTCGACTTTGGTCGCCGGAAAGAGTCTAGTTGGCGATGAGGGCGTGTATAAGGTCGCGAGACTGTGCGCTCTTCCTTCTTCTTCATCACTCACTGCTTCTTGCAGTTTACCAAAAAGTACCAGGTCTTCTGTCATGGAAAGACCAAAAGAAGTTTGAAAGACGCCGATGGCTGCGGTCGGGCGGGAGGTTTCAAAAAGGGCAAAGAAACTCAGCATGGGTTTTCTTTCTCGACTTTGGCTTATACACATTCACTGTCGAAGCTTAAACCTTTCGCATTTCACATTGAAAGATCTTACGATGAGCGGGGCATGTCGCAGTCCGAGTGGCTCTCTTTTCCACGATTGAAACTCACTTCATCGTGCGATACCATCCCGTGTACATGAAGCAACATGACAAACCCCATCATCCTGCTTGTTCTACATTGCTCGTTAAACCATCAATCCACCTTTGTCAACAAGACCTTCCCAATCGCCACAACCGCCGCTTTACACAGCACCCTCACCCCCTCCTTTACATACGGCTCTTCCGCAAAATATTCAAACCTACTCTGCCACAGCCTCCACCTTCCCGACGACAACCCCGGCTCTCCGTTCCAAAAGTCCGTCTTCACTGCGATACCTCTCTCCAACCCTTCTACAAAGATCGAGTTGCCTAAGCGGTACATGTGAGATGCGCCTGTGACGACCCAATCAGCTGCGGCTATTAGGTCGTAGTTTAGCACGTCATCGGCACCGATCGCGGAACGCTCGAGGGAAAAAGGGCGAATGTGTTTTTCGACCTCGTCTTCTCTTGATTCTCTTTCCTTCTCGAGCGTGTCACGTAGGCAAAAGAAGCCGAACATAAAGTAGCCGTTGTCGTATCCAGAGGTGGCCAATTTGGCAGTGAAGACATTATAATTAACCCATCTGTCACCCGGCGTAGTGGTCGCTTGCTTATCTTCCGGTTTCCAGAGATATCGCAGTCCGGATATGCCGTCATAGTTTTCCCGGTGCATGGATTCGAGGTGGTAGTAGACTGGGTTTGGGGTGGGGGGTATGGCGCGGATGGCGGGAAGGAGGGCGATAATAGGGTCGTGTGAGGTGGAGAATTGTGCGACTGTGTCTAGGAGTAGATTTGTGACTTCGAAGCCGGTATCTGCGGGTTTTGATGAGGCGTTGACAGAGGTCACGATTGCTGATGCAGTCGTTGCGGGTGGGGTGTCTGTGGTGCTGGAGAGATAGTCTGAGAGAATTTTGGTGCTTTCTTGGAAGGCCTTCTCACCGGCGTTGGCTTTCTGACTGAACCATTGATCCATAGCTGAATGTTGCACTGCTGAAAAAAACAAAGACGCTGGGGCGGAAGTGGTGAGGCTGGAGTGGTGAATCTTGCTCGTGGATTTGCGGGCCGGCGGAGGTGATCACGAAGCTTGCCTCAGCATACGCTACGTCATAGGTCACTGCGTACACTCCGATAACAGCATATACTCGTTGCGACAACAAGTACACCGCACGTTATCTGCCTCTTGACGAGAAGTCTTGAATGAGATGCAAATATGCATACGGAGGCAGATGACTTTACTTCTCGACTTCGCACTCATTCACCATGCCTTTGCAATGTATAGAGCGGACGTAATGAATGTAACCATTTCAGGGGATTGGAAACCCTCACAGAATACATGTGTATATATTCGCATTCGCGATGTACCGGTATGGGGTGGTATCCCAACAAGCGGCGCGCCGCATCATACCATCGCGCGACGCCCCTCGTCTCGACGCAAACAGCTTCACCTTACCTCGAAGCGGACGCATGCACCGTCTCAAATCGGGCACATAGCACCTCTCAAATCCTCTACGAAATCGAGCTTTCCCTTTACAGGACCGAGACTGTCGTAATCTTCCTTCTTCATATGTCGTCTTGAGGCTGCCGCACCCTTGAACCCACTCCGACTGACTCCCGCGCCTGCAAGGGCGCTAAACACAGTCATAAAGGCGTTTTCTGGATCCTGGACTACGCCGTAGACTGTAAGTGCGACGTCGCCTACCGTGCCGATAAGTCTGGCAATAGAGCGAACAGCAGTCAGCCCTGCGGCTGCTTCACCAGCGAACGGGATGAAAAACAAGAGACCCATGATGAAGTTCAGAATGAACTCTTCGCGCTCCGCCTTCTCTATTTCATTAGCCTTGCTTACGATCTTCTCCATAGCCACAATGGCCTCCTCGGTAGAGAATGCTGGCAGCGAGGTGGAGTCGACCATGTCAGATTCGGGCATCTGTTCGTCCCAGATACCTGCCAGCGACATGTCTTGGAAGCGGTACAACATGTCCTGGGCTTTGGAGTAGGAGTCGCCGATGATATCCTTGGGGTTGTAGATCTCGACCTTGTTTTGGTCCATAAGAGGATAGTTCCTGAAGAAGTTGTTGTTCCATTCCATACAGGCCTTGGCGTCCGAGGAATACTGGCAACCGTTGTTGACTCGCATCTCGCGCTTGCCAAACTTGATCCATTCTCTGTCTATGCCCCAAGTCTTGGAGAGGTCGTCGTAAAAGCTGTCTTCGTCCTTGAGGGTGAATGTCGCGTTTGGAATGTAGTCGCTCGTGAGTGGGCGTGCCTTGAACTCCATCTTTGGACATTTCTCCATGGGATAGTCACCCGCGCCTCCTTTGCAGTCTTTGCCTTTGATGCAGTTCAGATTACAGCCGGCATACATGCAGTCATCACAGCAGATTGCCGAGTTCTTGTGATCCGTGCAAGTAAAGTACTCGTCAACCTTGTCGCTTGCCATGAAGTTGTTGATTTGGTCGGGAATCTGGTCCTTCACGTAAGAAGCGTAGGTGTCGAATTTATCATCGTAACCCTTGTCGACCAGATCTTTGTACTTCTTCAGCGCTCCATCGAGTACAGAGATTTGAACATCGGTGATGTACTGCTCCATGCAGTGGCCGGGGATCGAGCCTTTGCGGTCCTTCAACTGATCCAGTGAGCTGAATTGCCCCTCGCAGGCAGCCCAGTAGTTTTCGTCGATCGGCACTTCGTAATCCTCAGGTTCATCTACTCTACTTCTAGTCAGTGAGGCTCAGTCTCACGCTCTTTCATCAACTTACCCATGCCAATCTTGCAGATCCACTGCCCAGTCCGTAGTTCCAGCGAAGTTGTATGAGTCGTAGAACTTTGATCGAGTGACCTTCAACTCATCATCCATCCAGGCGACCCATTCCGTATTGTTGAAGACCATGATGTTTGAACCGTCCTTGATGTACTTCTTCTGGATGTTACCACTGTCGATGATCTCCTGGATCTCAGCATTGGAGATATAACCACCAGTCTGTGTACATCGGCCTTGGTACGCATCGGATACTCGGGGAGATCCGGTAAACTTGCAGTATTCGTAATCGCACCCAGCTTGCGCCATCTTGAAGGAGCGACCATAGCTAGAGACACCCACAACCTACGAACATATCAGCGTGACGGTCTATACATACATCATTGATAATCACTCACCACTTTGCTGGAGTCTGCTCCGGCTTTGGTTATCATGGATAGCGCATCTTTGGTCTCAGTTTCGTTGACATGAGATCTCAGGCAGTTACCAGTGTCGCATCCAGGCGAAGTCCACTTGTTGCCGTAATCCCATTGGCCATGCAGATCGTATGTCATATATACGATGTAGTCGAGAGTCTTGGCCATGTCCTTAATGGGGAAGGACTTGAGGTACCAGTATGACGCGGGCGCCGCGAAAGATACAGACTTGGAAGAACCCAAGGCTGACTTCAAGCTGGCGAGCAGTCGGTAGTAGTTGACGCCGTTGACAGGATCATCGGTCGGAATGCCGGGCAGGTCGGGAGCCTGAGTATATCCTATCAGCATATGGAATTCAGCAATTGCTCAGGGACTTACTCCAGGGTACTCCCAGTCGAGGTCGACACCATCAAGCCCATGCTCTTCAATGAAGCTGATGATGTTGTCCCTAAACGTCGCACGATTGGCCGGTAAGACCGCCTCACGCAAGATCTGAAATGTTCCAGGCTCGGTACTGAACGCCCAGCCACCGAAAGAGATGATCTTCTTGACGTTCTTCATCTTCTTGAACTCTTCGAATTCCTTCAGAGTTGTCTCGTCCGTAATCTCTGGCTTATATGTCCCTCGAGTGACGTTCGCGAAGGCAAAGTGGATATGCGTGTAGTCCTCGGGAATCGACGTCACTAGCATATTCAGGCATGGTCGATTGAAGTTCCAGCTTTCGTAGTATGCGATCTTGATTTTGTTCGCCGGAGCGGTGCCTTTGATGATGTCTCTGCCGCAATTGCTGATGCCTGAAGCACGTTAGTATACCTCCATGAATGCGAATGACTGTGGACTACATACATCCATTCTTTCCGGGGGCAGACGTTCCCGGGGCACCGGTCTCTGACTTGCTAACGGTGCAGAAGTCGTCAGTCAAACCACATTGGCCCCAGACGTTGCAGCAAACGTTCAATGGACAAGGGTTCAGTGTGCTGATATTCGCAGGTGCGGTGATCGGGTTCGGTCGTATGGTGCCGTTCTTCGTTGGCCCGCAGATCGCATTCTATCAAGGCGTGCGTCAGAAAGAGTAACAGGTTGGAGAGTGCGGATCAGGAAAAGCATACCGGAACAATGGCAGGCATAGGTGCTAAGCCCTTGCTGACACACATGAGAAAGTCTGCATAGAAGACCTCTGGTTTGCAGCCATTCCAGCCCCATGTACCCTTGTTGAACTCCATGAGGTCATCCACAGTAATGTCGTGGGAGATGGCAACCTTCGAGCAACTGTCATCCTTCTTGGTGTAGTAGGTCGCGCAATTTCCGCCGGCATCGGGCTTGGGTTTCAGATCAGGATATTTGCCGGCAGTACAGCAAACCTTTTGCCCTGGCATAAGGTTTGAGCAGAGATTCGTCTTGGTGTTAGCCTTCATGAAGTCGTTCGCGCTGATACCGCATTTGGCCGCGAGGCTGCCACAGTCATCCTTCTCTACAACCTCCCTCGTCTTGCAAGTACCGTCTGTATTGCCAGAAGGGAGTGTGCTTGGCAATGTGCCGCTACTACAGCACACGACCTCATCTTTGACAAGCGTAGTGCAGAGGTTGGCGCGGTTGTACTTCTCCAGGTTGGTCTGGCTGATGCCGCATCGATCGGCGATGGCGTAGCAACCATCGCCACTTCTGACGGTCGCAGTCTTGCAGTCTGCTCTGATGTCGAGACGTCCTCTCGTGTCCAAATGAGCGGGCGAGATGTTTCGAGAACGAATGGTTGAGTTAGTGCCATTGACAGAGATGTGTTCCACGGAAACAGGAATGCGAATGGTGACCTGCATCCAGTCTTCGCCTGTATCAGCCTGGGAGACGCACTCGCCATCCGACCAAGTCTTGACAGCTGTCTGTACGAACGGTAGGTTCTTCGCACTGGTCGCCACGATGCCTACGCTATAGTCCGCGCCACGCCCTTCAGCTGCGCACAGCTGAACGACAGTTGTCTTGGAAAGGCCTTGATTCTGAACGTGAAGCAAGAACTTATTCAAAACTTCGGCGGTCAAACCGTGTTGATGAACCTCGGCTCCGGCATAGACACCGATAGCTGAAGACTGAGAGTATGCGAACTCCATGACGCTATGGCTGCATGAAGGCGTTTGTAATGCGAGATGATTGATAACTTGACGTCCGGCAGAGAGGAGGTGGCTGCTTGAGTACGCATCGTTCCCGGTCGTTGGCTGATGCATGTAGATCGACACGTCTTCCAGAACGCGATTGGCGGTTGTGCAAAGCGAGGCCTTCTCCCCGTCGGGTTCGAAGAAGGATCTGGCTACCGACACGTAGTCTGCAGTACATGCCCGAGTGACGACGTTTTCCCTAAGATCAGCCTCGGCGTTCTGAACGACCATGTCAATGAGCATCGTCTCATTACAAGCGGCAAGCCGTCCGATATCTGGATACAAGAACCATTCGGCTCTTGATGTCATATCTTTCGTTGTGCTGCAGGGTACGGGACACAGGTCGCCCGCCGCTGAGTTCACGCTTTGGGCTGCTGCTAGCCATTCGTCAAGGTCATCGTTCTCGTTGCCTCTTCGAATTGCTTCCACGCTGGAAGAATTGGACCTAACACATGCTGTCAGTACAACAATTTGAAGTACTACTGGGGAAATCAAAGTGATTTGATAAGAGCGAGGATGCTTGAAGCTGAGGTGTGATTTGCACCACAAGCAAACGAAGTGTAACTTACAAAACGCCCCCAACAAGCAACGCATAAGGGATAATGCTGCGCAAAGATACTTTCGCCATGACAGAGTTCCACGATAGAATGCGTGGCAAGGGAAGCTTGGGAGAGTTGAACAACGGCTGAGCTGGTCAAGCCGAGAATTGGGAACGGCAATTGATAGCACCCGCCTATCTTTGCCTTGTGTACATCGAGGCGATTGTCAATGTTTCGACGGTCGGAAACGGCCCCCGCCGCACCTGACAGTGCATGGATCATGTTGTCTGGAAGCAGTCTCATGCAGGTACGGTGGATGGGGAAGTTCGGCTCTCTGCTGGACCTGCAGCGCGACCCCTTCTCGCTTGTGAGCTTGGCCCGTGCTCGGGCCATGGCCCTCGCGGACAGGACGCGCGACATCCCTGGCCTGACCTCGCCACTATTGCATCTGACCCGCGGGCCCCTCCGTCGGCCCGCTAATGCAGTATGATGGCCCCCATGCTCTCCAAAATATCAGAGATAAGTAACCGCCCAGTGGGACTATTGGTGGCGTGGTCACAACCACCTGGGCACTCCAGGGACGTCAATCGGACCGACGGCTAAACACTGATGCGCCGTATGAGCAGGGCGCCCGTGAGTATGTCATGTAGGTGTCTCGATCTAGACTCATTTGCATCCCCCCATACTCTACAGAGACTGAACTCAATTGGGGTGTACCTCCGTATGCCAGTCGACCCCAGTCGAAAAGTAAGGGTCCTCGCTGGAGATGATACTATTCAGTTTCCGTCCAGAGAAGGCGTAGATTGCCATCTTTAGAGCTTCGTCGAGCATTTCGCTCTCTTTTTGGTGTGCCTGAAGCGGAAGTTCTGCGTCGGTTCTTGAACATCTTCGTTGTCTCAGCGTTCGTCTTTCGCTCACTGATCTTACTTTGCATTCCAAGATGAAGCTGCAGCCTGTCATTGCTCTTTTTTGTTTGTTACAAACTGCCTTTGCTGGAGGTTACCAAGGATGTCTTGAGCGCGTGCATCTGTTTCAAGCGTATGAGATCGAGGGGCTCCGTCCAGCTTCAGATCGCGAGTTTGGATACAGATGCCTTGACTGGGACAACTCGAAAGGGTCATCGCACTGTCGAGGTGGTAAGTATGTATGGACTAGCTACAGACTCTTCTTGCTAAGCACATCGCAGACAGATACGAGGCATGTGTGGGTTCTCGAAATGGAGGCCGCTGCTCCTATGAAGAACTCCAAGACTTTATGTCGGGGAAGAAAGACAAACTTACCTGGAAGACGTTAGGTAATGCTGTCTACCAGAGTAATGGCAAGATCGATTTGGAGGCAACTGCTCTGAATTGCTACTCGCGATATCAAAAAAAGAGCGGTGGGAAAGTACCGAATTTTCCCGTATAGTAAGTAGGAATGCCTTTGACACGATCGGCTATCGGTTAGCTTGTACCGAGTGGGACTCTTTTAAGCTGACTACCACAAAGCAAAGCAATGAAAGGCACTAATGGGGAGTATAACGATTACCTGAGAAAGTTGGGTAACCGGGTGAGCTAATTTCGTTCACGACCATACGTCCCTATTCTAAACGTTCTTAGGTCGATTACGTCTTTCGCCAGCATCCGGACGCTGGAGACAGGCATCTTTTTGACGACTTCGACAGTACACGCAATGAGATCAACCGAGTCCGCGCTGGTGACCACGGCGTCCATCTTCTTCCCGAGGCCAGACGATCGAATGTGAACAATATCGCCGTAAAGGACCTTGGTACAGATCCTGTGTCAGGCAATGGCATGCAGTCGGTGGACTGGGCGAGAACGGCAAATAATGCCAGGGCCAACGGGGATACTACAGTCGGTGCGCGCATCACGGCGTTCTGCAATACCTTTTACCACGGCACCACCGAAGACGCAAAGGTTGCAAGAAAGCATCTGCAAGTCTTCAGGTCTTACAAATACATGGAAAATCGGGCAAAGAAATGCGGGAGGAGGACGTGAAATGCGGCATGATGGCGGTGCACGAACACATTGATGATCTCCACAATCATGGCAAATCTTCTTGTATTCTTGTCATTGATGATCTTCTAATGGCATATTTGCGATAAGTGAACAGAGCGAGCTGTTTAGAGCGAAAAGAACTTTCGATAATCAAATAACAGAGAGGTGTCCATCCCAAGCCTTCCCATTGTCTCGCTTTATCTCAATCACGATCAGCACACTCATTGCTTTCGCTACTACACTTAACTATGTCTCCAAAGTATGTGGAGGTAAGTTCCAAGCTGATCTTGCTACTATATTCTCTTCGGGTGCAAGGATGACGAGAGATGTCAATCGCGACTTGTCGGCTGGCGTGATGTTTCGTTTAGTGCCTTTGCGGGTTTGCTACACCGATTTGGAATATATCAAATTATATTAGAAGAATTACATGAGAGGGTATAGCTCGACGATCTCATCTTCTCCATCACCGCCTCTGAAAACTCGTGTGCTATCATGGGGATCAATGTAGAAGACATTTTCCTCGCCACAAGGCCACAGATGTTCTTCTGTTGCTCCAACACATGCGCGTAGACCGTCTAAAGGCAATATATGTATCTCCTTCACATTTACAAAGTCCTGGACGTCTTTGACCTCGTCGTAATAAAAGTACTCAGACTGCATCTCGCGCTCAAACCTCAAGAGCTGGATAAATTTGGCGACTGGTTCAAAGGCAGTGAAGGCGGACTTCGCAATGTCGATGGTGTCGATGTCGAAATTGACCCATACATACCTGCTTGTCGCATAGCGCTTAGCGTACATACGTGGACCTTGGGATGGAGGCTCACTCACTGGGATCCGTGCCCCGGCACAGCCACTTCGGAGAAGGCCTTTCGGTACAACCCATGATTTCGCGCTTCCCGGCAGGTTTGAAGAACAGCCGGGACTGGCGTAGACGAGGTGAGGTAGAAAGCCTGGCGAATAGGCTTTTGACGTGTCAACTCAACGTTGACCACCCGAGGCTCGACTGTCATCTCCCATATCTGCATGCGCAGCTCATACGGTAGACGTGGAAATGGGTGGAAGGTCGCCATGTTGCAGTAACTGCCGAAGATGACACTAATACGTTTGCGGGTCGGTGTTCCGTCGGTGCACTGGAGCAGCGAGCGTTGGAGAGAGAAATGCTAAAATGGTGGAAGAACTTGCGTGCGGCGTAGTTCTCTCGTTCAAGTCGGAGTGAGCGAAGGCAAATGGGCTACCCCCGCATGGGGGTTGCAAGGCGGCATCCGCCTTTCCAGGGTCCACAGCGGCGGCTCTAACCGCGCCGCACCTTGGCTCCTCTATGGCACTGGCACCGCCCAACGAACCTTCCCGTTCGGGCTGCAATCCTCAGCCCACCACCTTCCGCGCGACTCAAACTTTTCGGTGGCCGATTCCAAGAGCGGTAGATTGCTGGTGCCATGCCCGGGCACGCGCGCGAACTGTAATGAGGACACCCCCGCGTGGCCGCTCTTTAGCCGCGTTCCATGCCGCCTGCAAGACCGTCTGGGCACATGTACTGTAAGGCGACCTCAGTGCTGTGGCCAGAATTGGAAGGCGATGATTGTTAGTTGCTAGTAACGCATATTGGCAACAATGATACGTGTAGATTTGTCGTTCAATCAGCGTTTTTCGCTGCATGGATTCGGACACCGCCCGGGGAAATATCCACAGCCCAACAGACTTCGGTTGCAGAATCGCCATTACCTGCAGGCGACGCCAGGCATGAGGATATGCACTAGATTTCACAACACTGACAGGGAAAGACCATCCTGGGCCTAAGGAGTCGGACTCGGGCGTCTTCCAATAGTCTACCTAGGTGGTGTTATTCTTAGCTTTTTGATCGCACGCACCTAGTACAGCAGGCGTTTAACGCTGCCATCACCGATGCGCCCCGACAACAGCTGCGTCCCTCGTTTGCGACCTCACACCATCTTTCACACCACAGTCGTTTCTGTTCCACCAAAATCTCACCATGAAGACAACATTCTTCTTATCGGCCGTTCTGTTGGCGCGTCGAGCCATCTCCACTGGCTCGCCTTTGTTTCAATATGATCCCGACACCGTGAAAGACTGCGTCGAATGGTATAACAACGGCGAGGGGGATTCTTGCCGAAACGTTCGCAAGTTTTTTGGCGTCACCCCTGAGGAATTTACGGCTTGGAACCCTTCCCTCAATTTGAACTGCGAACCGTGGTACCCATGGGTATCTTACTGCATCGTCACCGAAACGAAGCTAAACGCTACAAAACCAACGACAACATCAAGCTCGAAGCTTTCCTCCACTACAACTAGCGTTGCTACTCTTGCTCCATCTCCAACTGTCTGGACGTCACTCGGCTGTTACGTGGAAGACCCGGACATGCCAATCCTCGAAAAGAACATGAATCCTAACGGCGACTCTGCCCTCACGATTCCCAAGTGCAAGAACAGCTGTTACCGCCGCGCTTTTGGTTTCGCTGGTGTACAACATGGCAATCAATGCTGGTGCGGTAGCTATGTCGGCGGCAACTGGGCGAGTAACCAAACAAGCTGCAATTCGACATGCACGGGCGACAAAAATACATTTTGCGGCGGAGTTGGATTTCTCAACATCTTCAAGGCTCAGCAGAATCAAGCAACTACTTCTACTGTTGCCTCGACCACAGCCTCTGCTGTTTCTATCGTCTCGAGCGCTATAGCCAACAAGCTCAGTGCGGTGGCCAGAAGTGGAGGACTTGGAGGGTTGTGGGCTATGTAAAGGTTGATCAATCATGATCATATTCGCTATTCACGTATCTACTCCTGAAACTGCCCTTCAATCTCTTAAAGGTGTAACTTGAATTTCGCCATGAGCCTGAAATCGACTCCACCGTCCCATCGCGCTGAACTGAATATCATGTCTTTGATTCTATACAATATGAGGCTGCCGCATATCTTGGCTGCACATAACTTATGCTATCACATATGTCGGCTATCATTGCACGAGATTGAGTGGTGTCAAAAATCTTGCGCCAAAAATGCCTCATCGAATTGCACTCATTGCGCAAAGTCTGCGATAGCGCACGGGGTAAAGTGCTTCGCCCCAGTCTCATCTCGTTTGACTCTTCCCTGTTCTGATGGTGCTCGAGGGTCAATGCGCCGCTTCCAGCCTCACAATGGCTTCTTCTGCCAAGACGCCTGCGAACACTATCACCCCAATCTGTGAATTGTCCATATTGACCGACGAAGCAACCTACCTAAGTGGGTGACCACACGGTGTTCTGCCCCAGCTTATCTTTCCTGTATTTGAGGTAGTCTCTCTTGCGTTGTGCCGCGTACCCGCGTCTGCGCACACATACCAGGGGTCGGGTACATCCGTGGCCTGTCCAAACTTCGCCCCCTACATATGAAGAGCGCGCTTATCAACATCACTGGTGAAGGATCGGGCACTAAACATGCTGAGGTATTGTATCGGATATGACCTTCTGAACCAGGACTCAACTCCTGCAGTATACATGCTTGCGCGAGTCGGGCCTATGCGAGACCCGCGCATATGCAGACCTCACACCATGGAGTAATTGACGAGCACTCTGATCATTTGAGACTGGACCAGCCTCGACGCGATGCGACTGGGCGACACCCGGTGATCTGTCACCCTAGCAGAGGAAGCGCTCAAGTGACGCATCAGAGCTTTCCCGGTGGCATCCATGGATTGCAGCACACTCGGCCGCCGACGGACAGGCCTCACGGATGATGAAGATGGGCCTCAATGGACCCATCTCTAGATACGCGGGTGACTACTCTGGACTGGCGCACTAGAATCAGAGACAGGGCAAATTTGCAAGCAGCTTCTCGTAGCACAGATTGGAACCTACTCACCACCTGACGGCAAATATAAGACATTGCTTGTCAGTGACGCGTGAAAGAAGAACCTAACCACGTCATCTTCATCAATAAGTTGTACCACCGATATCGGGAGATGCTGTTACTGTCTTCTCCAGCAAGCCTGCTTCTTAGCGTCGGCGCTCTACATGCTGCGCTCGTAGTGGCAGCACCTCGTTTTGTTGAACGTGATGGATTTACTCCTTCGCTTCCATATGATGGAGAAACCACCAAGTACTGCTCATGGTGGATCGATCTGGACTCGGAGAGAGACTGCTCTTCACTTTTGACAGAGAACTACATCACTCTCGAGGAGTTCCGTCGCTGGGTAAGCCTATCCTCTCCAGATCTGAAGATTGACTTCATTGACATAAGCCAGAATCCTTCCATCACTGCTGAGTGTGCTGGTCTTGTTGTTGGAAACTCGTACTGCGTGGAGACTGTGGATGAGCCCGCTCCAAGCCTGCCTTCTTTTAGCTCCTCCCCAACGCCACTCCCTACTACTACTTCGTCATCTAAGCCCACATCTACTTTTTCGTCCAAGGCCGTTACTACAACCCATTCTTCTACACTTGTCACGTCGCCATCGACTACCGCACCGCCTGCAACGACGAAACCTCCTAATGGTATTGAGACACCCTCTCCACTTCAACCAGACATCGTCTCCAATTGCGAATCATTCTACTATGTCAACAGCGGTGACAACTGCGAAAGCATTGCCAAAACCAATGGTATCTCCACTGCTCAGTTCCTTGCCTGGAATCCAAATGCTGGCTCCGACTGTGCCGGTCTTTGGGCAAATGCATACGCGTGTGTTAGCATTATCGGTCACACACCTACTTCTGCAGCACCCAGTACAACAACCACAGGGAACGGTATCTCCACTCCAGCTCCAGTTCAGGACGGCATGGTCCGTAACTGCGACAGCTTCTACATAGTGAAGTCAGGCGACACGTGTGCCAAAATTTCAGCTGAGAAGGGTATCACTTCCGCTCAGATCATCTCCTGGAACCCCGCTGTCGGTTCAAACTGCGGTAGCCTGTGGCTCGACACTGTAAGTTACTTTCGTACTTTGCGCCTCCATAGATCGCTTGCTGACTACGTAAATCAGTACATCTGCGTATCTACCATCGGGCACACACCCACGACTACGACGAAGGCTCCAGCCACCTCGACCCGCCCTGGTAACGGAGTTTCAACACCTACACCTTATCAGCAGGGTATGACGACAAGCTGCAAATCTTTTCATTACGTCGTCAGTGGAGATAATTGCTCGTCTATTTCGGCAAAGTACAAGATCAGTGCGGCGAATTTTGTCAAGTGGAACCCAGCGGTTGGTAGTACGTGCGCCGGCCTGTGGGCGAGCACGTATGCATGCGTTGCAGTACTTTGAGGTTGACGTTCAAAAGCTTTTGGTAGTAGTTTAATCTTTAGTGTTCTCTAATATCAGCCCACAACGCATTGTTTTACATACACCTCAACCGTGCAAACGTACCATCACCGGATATACTTTGAACGAGACGACGTCGTCATCATCTTCTTGACATTGACGTGATCATCGTCATGCGCACGTGTAGACGTTTGGCACTAATGAAGCGGGTATAAAAGGCTTGCGTTCTGCCACCCGTTCGCTCTTCCATCACTACCAAAACTTTCCTTCATTTCTCCAAAAACAAGGGCAACGCATTTGATGTCTGCGAACCAAAGCCCCGCATGTCACGCGTATGTGGCTCTCTTCTCCGCTCGCCGGACACAATACCAAAAAGGTTCATGTCCGACTTCTATGCTCCTCCCCTCCACTCTACCAAAAAGTCTCAAAGTCCAAAACACCTTCAGACTTTTCTCATGTCTGTGGACCAAAGAGACCCGGGCAACCCCTCCATGCCTTCGATTTCACGACCCGTGGCTATTAAAACCAGAGGGGGTGGATCCCATGTCTGCGCTGTTCTTTGTCCTTCTTTCCCAAAAATAACGAAACTGTCCGTGGAAAAAGAACATGACCGTCGCTTCTCTCGTGTATAAAAACAACCACTTCCACATCCTCCTCCTTCCTTCATCGACATACACCTCGTCGGTGTTTCACCAAAACAGTATTACCGGAAATTCATGTGGTGCTTTTGTACCAAAACTTCTGAAAACTTTCCGCATGTCCCTTCCCTCTCCGGACTGCGCAACCAAAAGTCTGATCGTACCCAACCGATGCCTGTCTTCCCGCTCTTTCCTCCAGAAGCAAATGTGGAATTCAAAATCCCAAGCTGGACAATCATGCAATCCAGAACCAAAAACCCACATCAAGCCAAAACATGTCAGTCGACTTCGACTCAAAATCTTGTACGACCAGTATTATGATCTGGTCTCGCGTCTCTGCCAGAGTCTAAACACTAAGTCTCACTATTTATGCTCTATGATTGAGAACAACCAAAAGATATTATCAAACGTTGCATGAAAGTGTCCCTCGTTCAAACAAAAGCCATAGATTATCATGCTCCTGCTTCCTCCTCCCCCCTCCGTCCTTACAATTGATCGAAAAAACACAACACCAAAGACTCCATATCCATCAAAATTCACAGCAAGAAAACATGTGTGCCTCCAAAAGCTGAAGGATTCTAAACTGTGTGTTCCTGGGCTTTGTCCTCCCTCGTATAAAATATGCCCGATACTACAGACATGACTGTTGTCGCATTGAATCCCGAAAAGTAGCAAAATGCCTCAGAATACTTGTCATGGCTGTGCCTCAACGCACAAGCTTAGTACATACTATGAAAAGCAGAACAAAAGCCAGAACGTTCCTCTTCCATGTTGTTCGGTTGAGCAGCGTTGAAGAATACATGTGTGTTTATTCAAGCTGAAGAGAACCTTGCGACGTGGTGTAGAGCTGCAGAGTGTACCGAGTACAGCTGAAAAATATCGGGAAAAATACATGTGACAGTCTTGCCGATGTGTAGGATTATGAGGTACCAGTATCGAGTCGATGATGCTGATCATCATCATGGTCATTTCTCGTAATAGCTCGTATACGTCAATGGTTGTGGTAGCAATGTCTCCAGCTTGTTCATTCGACACAGATGGAGGGACAGTGAACTAGAAATGCATTGTGCCATTTATGTCTCTACAGCATCACGACTGAGCTCGACATACTGAGTCCGTCGCAGCCCCACTAGCACTCAACAGCCACGCTCTCTTAGATACAATCACTCTTCTTTGACCTCTTGACCGCAGCGCGATCAATCCTAGGGTCCAACCTATTCATAAGATCGCTCTTATGAGGATTCGTCGTCGATCTCGGCTCGCCCCTCGAAGTACTGGGTGGATCCACTCTTGCGTCTGAAGATCACAGTCTATTAGCATAAGCGCACGCCGAGGCTGCTGCGCGCTGAGCACCTTTGCGAAAGACATGTGGCGAGCCACCTTCAACGAAAACATGCGACAGCCTGCGGAGGGTGAACTTACGGCTTCGGCGGCGAGATATGCGATGGAGTTCGTCGTCTGAGTCGGGCGAGTACCTTCCCGACTCTGCTGAGTTCTCAGAGCCGTCATCGTACTGCGGTGCAGGCTCTGTGGTAGCGCGGTTCGGAGGCGGATATTGTTCTGGTTCGACGTCTTCATCAAGCATGTTCAAAACGCTGCTTTGATGCGTAGGTTTCGGTTGGTGGTAGGAAGGCTCGGGTTGGCTGTAGCCGGGGCCACGAGCCGATACTTCGTCTGGCATATACGGTGTCGCCTGTTCAGGCGGGTCAAGCTTCTGAGCAGCCTCGAGACCTGAAGCGCCGCTTATCGAGCCGCGGAGACGGTGGATGTTAGGGTGATCCGTGTACTTCATCGACTCTTCGTCCGATCCGACGGTGAACACAGGGTCGAGCTTGTTCGCAGCCTCTAATCCGGATGAGCCGCCGATTGAACCGCGGTGTTCGTGCGGAGGGTTCGGGTCATGTTGGGATTCGTGTGGTGGGTGCCAGGCATCGTCGAAGCCTTGCGACGGCTGCCATTCGGCAAAATCTTTCTCGGCTATACAGCATCAGCATTGATTTAGGCAAGGTGCTGAGAAAAGGAGTTTGTGTAGTATGTAGTCATTTGGAATACTCAATCTCACCTGTACCGTCTTTCTGCGCTGTAGGAAGTAATGAACGAACATGAGCTGTGACGTCAGCGAGAACAAATCGAAGAAGATCGGTATGTACGAGGAAAAGGGTATATTGATGTTGAAGTGCTCAGTGTATCGTCTATCTACGCGTCTCGTAGCCCGTACCGCCAACTTTGGATGTAGGATCAGCTCGGTGGTCTACGTCTGAGTCGAAGCGCGGGTCCATCTTGTTGCCAACGTTTGTGGAATGCGGTCCAGCGTTTGTAGAGTCGGTCGCGGTACCTCTGTGGTCGAGGTCAGAGTCGTACCTGGGGTCGACCTTATTGCCAATGTTGGAGTTGTGCGAGCCGTAGTTTGTGGCCGTGGTGCCGGTCGTGTTCATGCGTTCGCGGTGGGCATCGGCGTCAGCAGGAGTAACACCGGCGTCGGCAGGGTGGCCTCGGTAGCCTCGATCCCACTCGTCGACTCCCTTGTTGGCAATCTCCTGGTTCTTGGTTGCGCTCGCTTTGTCGCCGCTCGCTTCATCGACCATGGACATGGCATTGCCTCGGATGGCCTCGCCAGTGCCCTGCATCTTATTAGCATGAGTTCGATGTCGAGGTAACTCGAGAGATTGGAGTAAAGCGACGAGGTTGAGCTAGGCGCATGCATCGCAGTGATAGAGCTAACTTACGTGAACCATGCCCACACCCTTGCGGATAGAGTCGCCGAGAGTCATGTCGGATATGTGGATATTAGGTGTATTATGGATAGCAGTCGAGGAGCTTGTGTAGTTGTGGAGAGACGCGTATAGGTTGGTGTATCAGGGTGTGTATTGAGAGTAATCGTGAACAAGATGCCAGGAGGGGTGCCGGCATAAGTACTCGACGCGGGCAGTAGCTGCCACGCAACCTGCTTCTGGGTTTGCCACGATGTGCATCCTTTGCGCGTAGTTTGGGAAAGCGCATTGCGACATACGCTCGACGATGTGATGTCATGCCCGGGATTTCAAGGACGCGCTGCCGGCAGGGCTGGACTAAGCCGCATTGGGGATCCCACGCGTCGAGCTGGAGCATGACATCCGGCACGTTGCGATGGGCTCCAGAGCTGCATGGCTACGAGGGCACCTCATACAAGGGACACCCCCGAACAGGTCTGAAGCCTACATCGACATTAGGGCATCTACTTTGCAGGTTTCTATGTTTATGTAGGCTGCAGACCTGTTCAGATATTTCCTAGGATGACGTGAAGGTATGTCATAGATGAATGCATCGAAACGAATACGGACACGCAAATCTTTGCACACACAGTTGAATGATGATATCTAGAGATAACATGTCTTTCTCCAGTGTCATTGTCAAGTCGGTCATGCCAACCTACCAACCACACTGATATGCGCAAGCGGTAAGACGCTGTGTATTCGAGCACTTGAAGTACATGAAATGACGAAGTGTTTTCATCCAATTACACAACAGAACTCGACCAGAGCCAGACTCAGCAACCTGAGTAAGGACATGGGGAGTCATACTTCAACCACTCTCCGCTCTCGGCATAGTGTGCTTCAGCATATCATATTGAATATTTCCACTGCGTACTTGCGGTCTTCATTAACAGAACCATCTCGAGGCTGGAACATAGAAGAGGATACCATTGCACCAAAGGGGCAAAATATAAGGATACTAAAATCCTATTCTCTCGAGGAGACATTCGTAACGTTCATGAATATATATGTCCAGGCATGCCCCTTTTCTGTCCTCAACTCCATGATCGCATCATCTCAGGACCGCGGTTATGTCACCGCCGTCCTCTCATGCATCTCCACCAACGCCGTTCCCCAGTGACCGAAGTCATCTCCACTTCCGATTGTCGAGAAGCCTCTTAGGCCTTGCCGGCGGTGTAGAAATCGTCGAGAGCAGTCTTCAAGCGCTGGCTACAAAGTTGAAGATTGGAGGTCAGTATATGTCTCACATGCATTTCGTTTAGACGCTGCTTACCTCATGGTCACTTCTCCAGCCCTTACCTTCGCAAAGTCAGTATATGTTTCATATGCACGTCGTAGAGTCAGAACTTACCCAGACACGAGGATCGTAGAACCGTCCGGACGTTAGCGTATATCATGCAGTCAGTCGTAAAGGGATACGTACTTTCTTATTCGGCTTGCCGCTTCCCTCTGGGTTGCCAACCTGCGACATCAGGTAGTCCTTCTTGTTCAGGACGTAGTCGCGGACACCGGAGAGATAAGCCCATTGCATATCTGTGTCGAGGTTGACCTTGACGACACCGTATGAGATAGCCTGACGGAAGTCGTCGACAGAGCTGCCACTGCCACCGTGGAAAACGAGGAAGACGGGCTTGTCATCCTTGGCATTGGTCTTCTCCTTGACGAACTGCTGGTGCTTCTGGAGTAGCTCAGGGCGGAGCTTGACGTTTCCTGGGGAGTAGACACCGTGGACGTTGCCGAAGCCGGCAGCAATGGAAAAGTATTTGGAGACTTCCGACAGTCTGCGTACGAAGTCAGTGTATGCCTCACATGGACTTCGAACAGTCAAAACTTACGTCTTGTAAATGTCGTAGATGTCCTCTGGCCTAGAAAAGAGTTAATACGGTCATGTAGTGAGATGTGCAGAGGGACGTGGCATACTGGGTGTACAAGCTGTTGTTGTCGACGTCCTCGTTGTTGACACCGTCCTCCTCACCACCAGTGATACCGATTTCCATCTCGAGGAATTGCTTCATGGGAGCAGCACGTTCCAAGTACTTCTTGGTGGTCGCGATGTTCTCCTCCTTGCTCTCTTCCGAGAGATCAATCATGTGGGAGCTGAAAAGAGGGACGCCTACAAAGATACCAAGTCAGTAGTTGTCTCAATGCACTTCGTACAGCCAGAACTTACCATTGGCCTTGAAGAACTTCTCATCCTCATCGAGCATGCCGTCCAACCATGGCAGAAGCTTCTTGGCGCAGTGGTCGGTGTGAAGAACGACTGGGATGCCGTATGCGGGCGCAATGGCGCGGATGTAGTGGGCACCAGCGACGGCTCCCTGGATGGAAGCGCTCTGGTCCTTGTTGTCGACGCCCTTTCCGGCGAAGTATGCGGCACCACCCTGGCTCATCTGCAGGATGATGGGGGACTTGGAGTCGCGGGCGGCCTCGAGAGAAGCGACGACAGTTGAGGAGGAGGTGACGTTGATGGCGGGGATGGCGTAGCCCTCGGCCTGGGCGTGCTTGAAGAGGTTGTAGACATCCTCACCGTAGATGACACCGGTCCTATAGGGGGAGATGTTAGCTTCAGGTCGCGATCATGCGAGCGGGGTCGATGTAACTTACTTGCCGTTGAGAACCTTGGAAGCCATGTTGGTTGTTGTATCGGGTATGTGTTGGGTATGAGTTTGGGTGTGTAATGGAGAGTACAATTCAGTGTCTGAAATTGTAGGAAGGTGTGGTATGGAGAGAGAAGTTTGCGCAGTGTTGAGAGCTATCTAGTTAAAGTTCAAACATGGTAGTGGGGTTACCGGACCACAAAAACCACCCCGCTACTGTAATGACCGCAGCAGTGACGCAACGCGCAGCGTCGCGCCAGCTTCCCTCACCAAAGTCGACCTACCCGCGCTCGAGTAAAAGCAAACATCACCCCACAAAAGTCCCGATACGTTGTATCCGATACCATGACCTTTGGTTTGTCAAATTCTTTTCACACCGTGATGGCGCTGCGCTGAATCACCGCACTCCCAACCGTGGGTGATGGCAGTGCGCAGTGACATGCGCCTGGTCTGATACACGATGATGCTTCACGGCCGCGCTCTGAAGTCATGGCGGGGCCGCTTTCGCTCGGCAGCGCGGAAGTAAAGTGGGCTGTCTTTTTCACATTAGCTCGGTGAAGCATCATCGCAGTCCACAGGTGACATGTTGCCCGAGTCTCGCCGCAAAACGCTGTCGCTTTACGCCTCGAATTACCGAGCCAGCCACTTCTTCCATGTTACTCAGCTACGTCGGGGCATGCACCAGGTCCCACCAATGAAGTCACTCTGATGATGCTGAATTGTACACATGCGCGATACCGTGATCGTGATTGAGGCGTTGTCTGATTTTTCCGATATGCGGAATTCTACGTGACATGGATGGCACAGGTATATCTTTACAGCGAGGCGGAGGGATCCTCGGAAGGTGTGGCCTGGGCCTCCAGATGTCCGAGGTTGGGGTCTGGGGCTCGTAGCAGCCGGCTGATGCAGCCTCATGATTCCGATGTCTTCGCTCTGACTCGGATGTTCCTCACCATAGGCTCCTCTACGCCTGGTAGCCGTATCTCCACCTTGAATGTGCCCAGCTGCTTCACACGCGATGTGTCGCCCTCCTCATGCCCTGAGAGGAACTTGACGTCCGCCTCGTTCAGTATTACACGAGCCGCCTCGTCGTTGTGGGCGAGCGCTCCCCTTATGGTTGCAACCAGATCTGCAGTCGAGACGGATCCGTAGATGGCGTCTACATTTGCCTTCTTGCCCATTGCGGCTGCGGTCAGGATGTCTGCCGCACCAGACGCACCCATGCGGTCTCTGGACTGGCTTTCTTGCTCGATCCGTTGCCGGTAGAAGTCGATCGTGGGTGGTACGAAGGCGTCGAGGAGTTCCATGGATCGTGCAGGCTGTCCTTGTTAGTATGCGTAGAAATGGCGGTTTGATATAAACATACGCTGAGCACGTTGATCTCAATCGGCCGCACGTAGTGTTTTGGCTGCTTCGCGAAATCGTCCTCCTCTTCCTCGACCTCCTCCAGATTCAGTCGTACGCCATATGTGAAGTCACGGGCCATGTCCACGTCCTGCGCCTTGAGCTGCTTCATCTGGGTAGCGGGTACATAGTCGGCGACGCGTGCGGGGAACCATCGGTTGCGCATGAGAGACGGGTTGAGGGGGACATATGAGCCTTGGACGTATTAGCCATATTGGACTGGTGATGTTTGCGGTCAGTTTGACAGCTTCAGTGGCTTGCCAGAGCGCACATGTCAAACTTGTGCAGTAGCTGCATCGTACCTGCGCGACCAAATCTTGGCACATCCTTCAGCAGCTTCACGATGATGTTGCGCTCTGCCTCCTTCGCCTTCTTGGAGATGCTGCGAGTCTGCTGGGACCCCCAGACGTCCAAATTCTGCCGCGTCACCCTCCTGATGCATGACGTGCACTGCGGGAGCAGCGTGGACGTCCTCAGCGAAGCCATTGTGCGTGTCGTTGTGAGATTGGATTAATCTCAAGAAAAATGCACGACGTCCACCAGATGTGGAGATCCTTGCGGCGGAGGGCGGAAGGTGCGAGTGGCCGGTGCTACTTGCCGTAGGCTCGGCATACTTTGCGCCCGCCTCACAAGCAAACGACAGATGACGGCCAGCGCAATATCCCAAGCTGGCCAGCAGTCAGACCATGGCTTCTGCAGCAGTCGGACACACCCTACGCCATTCCCATAGCATCTTCGCCGTACAACCTTAGCACGACCGAGCACAGCGTTCGCGACACCCTACACGACCCCAGTTTCTCCATCCAATCCCGCGGTAGCGGAAGTGACAAGCGCCGCAAGATGCCTGAGAAGCCCCTCACAATTGCAACCTACGCCGCAGGAGCCTCCCTCGCCGCCATTACCCTCGTCTACGTCTTTGGCCCGACGTATTTCCTCGACGACGACGCCAATGCAGCCAGCGGCAAGAAGAAGGGCGTAGTCGGCCTCAGCAATGCCGCGAATGACTGCTTCATCAATTCGGTGCTGCAGGCGCTCGCCGGCTTGCCAGACTTGCGCATATATCTCATAAGAGAGACGCATAGGCGCATGCTCGACGGTCCCGAAGTTTATGATGTGGACCCTGAAAGACTCAACGCCGAGACAGGGACCGCAAGGCCCGCAAAGCTAGAGGGTCTGCAGCGCGGCATCCTCACCCATGGACTCAAGGAAATTCTCGACCGGCTGAACGAGCGCCCCATATACAAGAAAACGATTTCTCCCCAACCCTTCATCCGATCGCTCGAGCACGCATTCGGCACCCGCATCAGCCGGCAACAGCAGGACGCGCAAGAATTTCTTCAGATCGTCACCGAGCGCTTATGCGACGAATACCACGCCGGCGGAAAGGCCAGGCGACAAGCGACACGGGCAGGCGCCACGATTACAACCGAAGACGGCGCATCGGAAAGGAGGGACATTGAACGTCAGTTCGGCGCAGCACCCCCTGAGGGTTCTAGTAGCCATGGTATAGAGGAAGAGCCGGAGGACGATGAAGCGCCCGCGGATGAGGAGGGCTTCCCGTTCGAGGGCAAGATTGAATCGCAGATTGAGTGCCAGACATGTCACTTCAAGCCGAAGCCTTCCGTATCGACCTTTGTCACCCTGACACTCAACGTACCCCAAGCCTCCTCCACCTCCCTCAACGCCTGTCTCGACGGAATGCTCAAGGTTGAATACATAGACGACTTCAAGTGCGAGCGCTGCCGGCTGGAACATGCGCTGAGGAGCAAAGACCACCAGCTCTCGCGAGCAACGGATTCGGATGCACAGGCCCTGCTGCAGTCAGACATCGCGAAGATCCGACAAGCATTGGAGGATGATCCTGAGAACCCGCCTGAGGGCGTTGAACTTCCGGACTCGAGCCAGGCACCCAAGCGTCGCATAGCGCGCCACATGTACATTTCGCAATTCCCCAAAGTTCTTGCGATACATCTGTCGCGATCGACATTCGCCATCGGTGCTGCCTCGACGAAGAATCTCGCCAAGGTCGCCTTCCCCGAAGCTTTACCGTTGGGCGGAATACTACACCGGAAGAACTACCGGCTTCTTGGAATGGTCACACACAAGGGCAGTCATAATAGCGGTCACTACGAATCTTTCCGTCGTCAAGTGCAGCCTCTCCCATTCTCCACCAATGCGACGCTCGGTACGGAGGGTGCGTACAGCCGACAGGCCAGTCCATACCCGTCAGCAGCACCATCGGTAGCTCCTTCAGCTGTACAAAGCCCGCGCATATCAGCACTTAATCTTCCCAACACCATCGACCGTGGCTCACCAGTCCCATCCACACCCACACTAAACTCTCCCTCAACACGGTCATTGTCCTCACAAGAGACCATGCCTGCGTCCTCAAGAGGGCCAGCACCAACTTCTGCACCGCGCATGTCCGAGTCTGATCCACTACAAATGGCATCCTCTTCCACCGAAACAGGCACCGGCAGCGATTCATTGTCCCGTACTAGGAGTGTACGATCACTGAAGGAGCGAGCATCGGAGAAGGCCTCATCGATAAAAGAGTCGAATCCTCTCAGGCGGAAGTCAAAGAAAACTAGTAACAGGTGGTGGCGTATAAGCGACGACAAGATCAAGGAGAGTAAGACATCCGAGGTCTTGAACATGCAGAAGGATGTGTATTTACTATTTTACGAGCTGAACAAAGTCTGAGCCAGGTCTGGCTGGCTAATGTATAAAGGAATGACAGGCATGCGGCACTGCAATTTGGAGCGATACCAGTAGTGGTGATGCAGCAGAAAAGCCTGCATTAGATATCACTCGCTCACTCGCTATGAAAGTGAGACACGAATGAAGAACGTGTTACATAATGTAATTGACGCAAGCTGTAACCTTAATCATCGTTTCTCTACACTCATATCTATGCACACTTCCCTACACCACTCACGTTGGCCATGCGTCGTGAATGCTACCTCTGTCTCGTGGCTTTATCAGCGATGATATCATTGGTCAGACCCCACGTGGCGCTCCTTCCCCAACGATGACCACCAATGGTCAGGCTGCCCAGCCTGCAATGCAACGACATCGATGCTACGCTCGTAGTTTGATACCACACTCCCACTCATCTGCGTCGACCGGTCATCTGGAAAGGGACTCGCAACACACATCTGCTCATCCTTGGGCCTTTCAGATCGCCCAAGACGCGCCCATTGCCCACGGGTAAACCAAGACTCGCAGGCACAAAATACGAGCACTGTTGACTCGATTCTAGCACCAAGCTGTCTTTCATCAGGTTCCCCAAATTGCATCAAGATCTCGAGCAACAACAGTTATAACGATCAGCTTCTGCATTGCATTAGTCGCTGGTATCACTCGAAACCGTTGCTTCCCCGTCCCGATCCAATCTTGACTGCAATATAAGCGACATGCCAAGCCTGGAAGCAGACGAAAGCGCCTTCCTTCAGGCCGTAGGAAAACAAACTTTCACCAGTCCGCCCCGCGTCCTCATCATCGGCGCAGGAAGTCGCGGCACTGCGTATGCCGAGGCCACTCTTTCTTCAACAAACTCCATCGTCGCAGCAGTATGCGAACCCAATGATTACAAGCGCGCCGATTTCGGTCGGAAGTTCATCTGGGGTGACGGAGGTGAGGCCAAAGATCACCAAGCATTCCGCGGTGAGAAGGAATGGAAAGAGTACGAGATCAAGAGAAGAGAGCAAGAAAGTGCTGGTCGTGACGTGGAAAAGGCCATCAATGCAGTCTTCGTATGCGTACTTGATGAGATGCATGAAGAGGTCGTCTGCGGTATCGCAGATATGGGCGTGCATATCTCGTGCGAGAAACCAATGAGTACGAGGCTGGAGAGTTGCATGAGGATGTACAGGGCACTCAAGGCACCGGTCGATACAGGCGAGGCAAAAGAGACGATCTTCGGTATTTGCCATGTGCTTCGGTATTCGCCGCACAATATGTTACTAAGACATTTGGTACTTGAGAAGGCTGTCATTGGTGATGTGCTGAGTATTGAGCATGTTGAACCTGTTGGTTGGTGGCATTTCTCACACAGCTACGTGAGGTATGCGATTCGCTTCAACTTCAATGATATACAGATACTAACGATGGCAGAGGAAATTGGAGGAAAGAGTCGAAGACTGCGCCATCTCTCCTTACAAAGTCATGCCATGACATCGACTTCCTCATGTGGATGCTTTGTTCACCTGGCCCAAACGCCGAGAACGCGACACCGCATCTTCCATCACACATCACTTCTACGGGATCTCGCAAGTTCTTCCGCAAAGAGCGCAAGCCGAAAGCAGCTGGTTCGGCAACAAATTGTCTGTCCTGTGCGTACGAGCCAGACTGTGACTACAGTGCAAAGAAGATCTATCTCGAAAGGCATCTGAACAACGGCAACTCAGATTGGCCAGTCAAGATCGTGAATCCTGAAATCGAAGACATCTACAAGACTTCCGGGAAAGAGGCAGCTGGGAAGCAGCTTCTCAAGGACCTGGCTGAAGACTACAGTAGTGAGACACCGATTGGTGAAGTTGAACAGCGCCCATGGTTTGGTCGATGCGTATGGGAGTCAGACAACGATGTATGTGATGATCAGATGGTCACTATCACCTGGGATGATGATCCAGTCGCAAATGACGATGATGGCCTACCTATATTGCATAGGCGGGGAGCAAAGACTGCGCAGTTCCACATGATCGCCTTTACAGAGAAGCAGTGCGAACGGCGGGGTCGCATCTACGGCACGAAGGGTGAGATTGAGTACGACAGCACCAACATCAAAGTACACAACTTCTCAACCGGGCAGACCAAAACCCACAGCCCTCATCTCGCAGGCGGCGGTCACGGGGGCGGAGACGAGGGGCTTGCGCGACAATTCCTCATGGCGGTTAACGCTGTAGACTCTGGCGCCATGCCCGCGTCAGACGCTCAGCGGAAGTACCTCGGATGCGACCTTGAAGAAGCGTTCCGGAGCCATGCCATGGTTTTTGCGGCCGAAGACGCTCGAACGAAGCGCCAGGTGGTCGACTGGAAGAAGTGGTGGACCGAGTCGGTGGAGTCGCAATTACACGAGCGGTAACTACCTGGCATGATGACAGTTCAGGCGGGCAAGGAGAATGCGACGGGTAGTTTCTTTTCGGTCGCCGAAGATGACGGCAAATGTACGTAGGCGCCTAGACAAGGCATGACCATCATGACATCGGATGAGGCTCTTGCGAAGCTCATGAAACTGAAATGAGGGCTGCCAAACCTCGCGCCAATCCGCTGTCAGCGCTCGATGAAGCAATACTAGCCCCAGGCACGTTTGACAGTTAAGCTCCGCTTTCAGGCAATTAACGGCCATTTTCCAGCCGGTTTCGGCTCGTCTGGGCTATATTTGGTGATTATGCTTAAGGCTAATACTTCCGCTTAGGGGTGGATATGGGCGCTTAATAGACCATGAGGCTCAAGAGACGATGGGTAGGGCTGGAAATTTTCTCCACGAGAGCGTTTCCGGGTGCAACGTTTGATAGTATGGGCGCTTGGATTGGCAGACAGGTTGGGGCCAGTCAGATTGCACGGTCTGTGGTACATTGGACGAGAACGACACTCGCGCTGTCTTCGGGAGCGTCCGAACGTCAGTTTGCGCTGCTTCGTAGGTCATGCTCAAGACGCCGCTGGGGGCTGTGCACAGAGTCGAAGTCGCATGGCATGGCGGATGCCAGCGCAGCAGGTGGGCGAGGCCCGAGACCCGGAAGAAACTTGCTTGACAACAACGCGGTGAACGCGTCGACGTGTGGGCGGTCTAGGAAGCGTGTTATAGTCGTGAATTGACTCTCTCCGCCCATTGTGAGTCACTCGTTCGTGCATGGCGGGCATGCGGGAAGACGCATATCGCTCCGCAGAAACGAAACGCTGGAGCGTCGTGGTCCAATCAAGCCGCCCTCGTCCATCGATGACTCTTAACGGGCTGCAGCTGCCCCACGCAGCGCGGGACCCAGCACGGACGACACGGCAGGCGCTAAGCGGACAACACCACGCCCGTCGATTCGTCCCTTCGCGCTGCCAACGTCAAACTGCCGCCCCAGCGCCCATCGAGAAAAGTCCCTCAGTGTACTACGACACTAGAACTCTGCTATGCGGCGCCGAGGCTGCCGGTTTCAGGTTATCCAACCGCCCCATGTGCAGGCGCGTCGCTGGCCCGCTTACCGCTTCGGTATACCACTTCATCGCGGCAGCCATTGACAGCGCAGCATTCCATGCCGCCATACTACATCGAGTATGCAACGCTGCAAGAATAGCAGATCCAGAGTCGTTCGCTAGCCACGTACTCGCCCAAGCCAAGCAGCAGCCACGCTATGTTTCAGACGCCTTGTGAGGCTCGAATGCTGTAGAAGGATGCTCTGATACTGCCGCCAGACCGCCAGAACGTAGTCTACCGGTCCAAGTCCCCGGGTGCTGGCCCTTCGATGGATCGTGTTTCAGATGTTTTAGCGCGAAGTGGGCGTTGGTTCTCGTGTCTCTACGCGGGGAACAGTAAGGATAAGAAGTCTGTCTGCGCCGCAATCAGCCAGTCCATCAGCTTCTTCAAGCACTTCATTTAGAGCACTGCCCGACGAGTCGATCGTGTCTCATTTCCTTTCTTTCTCCATCTTTTGCGCTTTTGTCTTAGACACCTAGAGCTGGCCTCTTCTATTAATCGCTATTCGATAATCTCTTCCTGTTACTATTCTCAGTCTCCACAGCGTAAGTCACTCTATTCTCGAGTCGAATCATTGGTGCTGATTAGAAGTAGTCTGGTAGCTTCAAATCTTTCATCATGTACAGCCGTCAAACAACTCCCCCGACTGCTCCCTTCAACTACATCCCGGGCAGCGTCGGCTCGGACGTCACATACTACTCCCAGGCCTCATCGCCAGAACCTCACATCTCTGGGCCTACTCCCCCACGGTCACCAGTTCGCCAATATGGACCTATTCTTCTCCCCAAGGTCCGTATGCAGGATCAGGTTGCCGAGCCCACCAGTGGCCCCATCAGACATCGCAGGACGACGTCTACTTCTTCCAGCATCGGCTATGCCTACAGCCCATACTCACGGCCAGCCTCGATGGCACGCCGTGGATCCAGTCCTTTCAACCACAACATGCACAACGTTCACAGCCAGTTGACTTCTCCTGTGTCAACTGCTTCCTCATACGACTTCAACCTCTCTACCCTCAACTCTCCCATCACATTCGCACAGCAGCCTGAGCTTCCTCGTCGATCCTCATACATCGGATCGCAATCTCGCTCCACTTCAGCTAGCCGAGCCCGCCATGATCGCTCCGCCTCTGCTGGAAGCGTTGATGAGCAGGTCATCAGCCGGTATGGCTTCCCCACCTACCGCAACATGCCCAGCTACGTCACTGCCTCGAGTGCGCCTCAATCAAACTTGAGCCTTGTCACTTCCCTTCCTTCTGCATACTCTTCAGTTCAGGACATGCCCAGCTTCACCTCCACCTGCTCGCAAGACTTCACTATCCCGGAGTTCGAGGCCGCGCCAGCTGTGCAGTACCCCTCCTTCACCGATGTCAGCTTCGACAGCTTCCAGCAGGTCCCTGCTACGTCGTCTTTGGTTGAGTATCTCTCTTCTGCCAATCCTTCCCCATCTCTTGTTCGTCGCGTCACTAGCGCACCCCGCGGCATCAACAACCACTTCTGGTGGGACATCCGCAACCTCCGCAGCTGGGAGGACTTCAACATCACCACCATCAAGTCCATTCCCTCGGTGCTTCCTCTTCTTGAGGTACCTGTCCCAGCAAACTACCTTCCTCAGCCCTGCCGCCAAAACCTGCAGCCAGAGAACGAGTCCGCGCTCCAAGACATCTGCACCAACTACTACGCCAACAAGGTCAATGCCGCTCTCAAGGTCGCCCAAGGCAACTCCCACATGGTTATGCGCTCCATCAAGCCCGTCGCCGGCCAACGCACACAACCAGAGTTCGTCTCCAACTACCCCTCCGACTACGAGAAGACTCTCTTCGGCGACAGCCGTGGCCGTGTCGTCGGTCTCGTCAAGTGCTACGACCAATGGAACACCGGCATGCGCAGCGAGTCACCACCCAAGCAAGTCCTCTACCTCCAAGGTCTCGCTCACCTCCACCGCGTGATGCGCGAGCACGGCTGTCGCTACGGCTTCATCATGACTGAGATCGAACTCCTCTGCGTCCGCTGCGGCGGCCCATCCTCCTTCTCCACCCCTGACCCCACGACCGTCAACGCTCAAGCCGGCGTCCCCATCTACGGTTACCTCGAGACCTCCGCTCCCATCCGTCTCTCCACATCCGGTTCCCACCCTGAGACCGGCGACATCCAACTCACCGCCGCCCTTGCTCTCTGGTACCTCCACATGCTTGCCAAGGAGAACCCCTTCGAGGGCATGGGTACCTGGCGCATGGACGTTGGTGGCCCCGCGGCACTGACGAGGCAAAACTACCTTGAGAAGGATGCCTGGATTCCTAAGCCGCAGCTTGGTGAGAAGAGGGAGGCGAAGAGGGTGCGAGGATGGGTCTTTCCTGATGAGCCGCTAAGTAAGAGGGAGTGTGGCAAGGGAAAGAGGGGTAAGAGTGTTGGTTAAAGATGGGCTTGGTAATGGATTATGGGTTATGATGAATGATGGATGATGGGATGGAACATGAAAACAACAGCTGCTGGTCAGCATAAGCTCTGCTTCTTTCTTGCATCGAGCGGCGTTTTATCTTCTTGGGTTTAGCAGCATTTGCACGGCGTTTTTTGATTGGGTAGCATTTACATGGCGCGCATTATTTTACAGATCAGATAGTATCTATACTAGTTCAGAAGCAATGGTATTTCTCACCATCAATATTGTGGTTCGCATGCTTGACATGGGTGATGTGACTGGCGCTTCCGAGTTGGTGCAAGGGCTGAATCTTGGGTCTGCGGCGCGCATCACGTGTGCAGGCTTTTGGGATGAGCCTTTGGGGTATAAATACCACGCGGGATTCTGGTACTGAGACTTCTTCATCATACTTCTTATCCTGCTTTTCCAAAAAGCTCATACGAATACGCCCATGAAGATTTCGCTCTTTTCCCCAAAAATCTCCCTTGAGCAATGGCATGTTCTTTTCTCCAAAAATTAACGAGATGTTTGAGAATGGCTGCGACTCTGCAAAACATAGCTTCACATTACCAAAACCCGATCGACTTCCCTTCATGAAGACGGGGAATCGGAGCGATCCCAAAAACATCAAAACCGGTGTTGATCAACTCCATGGTCTTCTGTCCTGCCTTCTCGCTTTCAAAAACCTACGACACAAGCTTCATGTGTTCGGCGAACTCTCAAAAAAAGCTGGCTTTCGGAGTCATGTGGCTTTGCTCTCTCCGTCGAGCATATGAAATATCTCTCGATCACTCCGGGTTCTTCGCTTCTTCATTACACTCTTTTCTCAAAACACCAAAACCTGTTAAGGTAGTCTTCATGGAGTGTTTCGCCCTTCAAAGCACAAAACAACTCGAACATGTCCTCTGGCGCGTCTCTTCCCCAATACGCTCTTCCACCAAAACACCGTTGGATATATCGCTTATGAGAGCTCGGTGGTCTAAACAACAACAGCGCTAGCAACATGCTGTTCTCCTCGTCTCCTGCGGGCAAGCAGGATGTTCACCTTTCCATTCCGTAAAAACCAAAAAAAGGAAGCATGAGAGACATGGAGAGATTCGCCGGTTCAAAATACCATATCGAAGGGAACATGCTGTCTTCCTCGTCTTTGTCCAGAAAACGCGGCGTGCAACTCGCATGTCCGCGAAGCCCGAAGTTAGGAGCCAGACATACTATGGAGGATTTCGGCAGTCCAAACGTTACCACCAACATCAGCATGTTGTCTTCCTCCTTCCCCCCGAAAATAAGCGACCAACATAGAGTTCTATGGACACCGAAGCTACGTTCGGCTTACAATATGACGAGGTTCGGCGATCCCAAAAAACAGCACTAGCATGGGCACTATGTTGTCTTCCTCTTCTTTGCTCGGAAAAAACCCTGATCAATTCCCGCTTTTCAAAATCTAAAATGAACAGGCTGTCTTCCTATGGAACGCTCCTGCGACCCAAATAAGCAAGTCAACGATCTCATGTTGTCTTCCTTTCTTCCTCCGGGATCAAAACGACAGTGAACTTGTTCATGATCTGTCTGGTGCGACCCGAATTCGAAATGCGAACCTCCCATGTTCCCTGGAGTGCAGAGAGGAAGAAAACCGATAATGGGAGTGATGTATGGCGTTGGCGCCTGGCTGTCCTTCCACCAAAGATGGTTATAAGAAGCTGTGATGTTGGCTTTGCTGGTTCTGCCTACCCTACATCTGATCACCCAAAAGTACATGGACGATATAGCATGCCTGGTAGCGCCGGTGCGACGGGTATATAAACTCCTCACTTCTCTCGGGTTCTGGCCTTCGACATCGCTTCCGCTGTTGTCTTCTCTAAAAAGCGCCTGCAAGTCCTTCTATGTGCCTTTCGGCCGTTCCAAAACTTGGAAGAACATTTCAAATGGTGTGCCGTGCGGGGTCTGAATCTCCAAAACTCAGATACGATGTCGTTATGACCGAAAATCTGGAATCGACGGATCCATGCGAGTGCGCCGAAGAAGCGCGTACTTTCCGAAAACCGATAATCACCCCTGGTATGACGCTGTTGTGCTGTCCGTCTTTCGACATAACGAATAAACCCCCAAAAGAAAATACTGCTGTGGATGATGGCTGTTCTAAAATGGCACCGCAGCCCCGCATGTTCGAGAAAGAGACGTTGCGTCTCTCCACCATCCGACTCGAGGATCCACCGTGTGCTCGTGGGTTATATAAACCCCCTTACGGCTCTCTTCTTCTCTTCTTCATTCTATATCCTCATCTAGAGGACTCCAAAAATCAGTGTGCTCACCGGAACATGTTCTCTTCTGAGTCTTTGCTTTCTCTAAAATACAAGCTGGCCAATCCGATGGCGTCGGTCAGACTGCTCTTCTTCCACAATGTCGACACCTTTACCTTATGGTACTAAAAGCATCTAACAGAACAATGATGTCTTCTCGGTCTCGTCGCTTCTCCAAAAATCGCGAGACAATATCCATATGCCGTCGATTGGGCACTCGTTCCTCTCAAAACATGGTAGCAGTGGAGCATGGCTGCTCGCGAGATGTACTTGGGATACACGCCTGACTTCTTCGTTCTTCGCTAAACGACCAAAAGTACATAGCAACATGCCATGATCCCCCAGGCGCGTGCGATAGCGCGCTAGTGTCCGTAGATTGATATGTATTAAATACCACGTCTGCCACCTCTTCCTCTCCATCATCTACATCCTCGACGAGGTACTAAAACCACAGGTCATATTACTATGACTTTGTGTCCTGCTTCTTTCAAAACTGACACGAAAGCTATGCATGCCGTTGTCTCCCAGCTTCTCTAAAGCAAACATATCAAGGATCATGCCCTGCGTCGGTCGGCAGCCCAAAACGCGACAAACCTTATTACGAACCCGTACACATGCATTAGCAGGTCATGTTGGGTGCTACTGCCAAGAACGACAGATATATAAACGTCCGCTTCTCCGTTGTAGTTCTTACCGCATTACCTACACTCCAGTGTGTTCCAAAAACAACCCGGCATACCAACGATGGAGAAGAATCCTTTGTTCGACCTGGAATGAGAAAGTAGTCAAATTTATGTGCATGACTGACTTCTTGGGTGTTCGAGTTGCGAGTTGCAAATATGGGCAACGAAAATCATGCATCTGTTCGCCATGGTGGTCATAGCTATGCTGTTCCGTATCTTCGAATCGAATATATCAAAAAGCCCTGACTTCCGTTTCATTACATGTTCTTGGTTCGCCTCTTGGTGCATAAATACTTCCATTGCCGGATTTGCGCAGACCTCGCTCACCTATCTTCTATATTCTTCATCTAACAAAAGTGTTGCCGAACCTCAGGATGGAGGTTCGGAGTGTTCTCATCAAAAGGTCAGGGTCAAGGTCGTGATGGTGTCTGCCTCTCCAGCAATCTCGCAGACAGTCTAGGATGAGATCGTGCCGCTGGTCGCAATTTTTGTGAAAGCTCCATGTATTTGATGCTAAAATTCTTTTCGAATTTTCAAATGCGAGGAGCTGGCAGTCATGGTTTCGCCGACTGCGCATTCGTTTCGGAGCTCCAGGAAAGCAGATATATTATGCTGACATGTCGCTGGTACCTTAGCTGTGGCGCTGCGCACCCAGCGAGAATGCTTGCTGCATGTGCGAGCGCAAGCCTCGGGTGATTGTGGCAAGACATAATGGTGTGGTAGGCCAGCGGTGTGGTGCGGATGCACTTGGTCCGGCAGTGGCAGTATTTGCCGATAGGTTCTAGGCGCAGGCGTGAAGGTCTAGATCCTGTGCGAGGACGAACACGATGAATGAGTAGGAGTGTGTTGTGAGATGGGTACTGCTTCATGTGTTGCTTCAGGGTCCTTCATATGTTAATGGCGCCTGCCGTGTACGCTATTCTGATGATGCAGGGCACTCTAGATCGAATGGTAAGTATGAGGCTGCAGGTACGGCTTTGTCTGCGAGCTAAGTCGCCGCTGTTCGCCAGTGAACACTGTGCGCATTATGAGAAGTCGGCATCCGCACGATGCAAGTTGGTCGCTGGAAGGAACGACGTCGGTCGCGTGTGGTGATGAGTAAAAGCATGCATCGTGGTGGTGTTAGACAGGGAGAGTGCATTGACCGCCACGTGCGCTAACGATGCTAGGAGGGAAAGCCGCGATTCTGATCCACACAAAATTAACTACTGCCCCTCCATCATCACGTCCCGCACAAGCTGCACAAGCCCGACGAGGCGCAAAATCGAGGGAAAAAGCACGCGTGCCTTTATCCTGACACAGTCCCTCCCGCCAATTCTTACCCCAACGCGCTGTTTGCGGGTGCAAAGACAGCAGGAACCTCGCCCGAACCCCCACTGCCCTTTCTCACCGCACCCACCCGCCGTCTTGCTCAGGCCATCTCCCAGCCCTCCGCAGACGCTGCCGCACATTCGCAACCATGGACGTTGCCGGCCTGCGGGACCGGATCCAGGCGACGCTTGACGCCAACGCCGCCATCAGACAGACAGCCGAGCTCGATCTCAAGCATGTGCGTGTTGAAAGCCGGAATGCTGCCTGCCAGACGGAAAACTGATAGACATATAGGCCGAAGAAAAGCCAGGCTTTGTCGATGGCCTGCTGAACGTCCTCGAGCAGGAACAGAACAACGCCGTGCGCCTGTCGAGTAAGGATGCGCCTGCTGTTGCCCCATAGGCCCTGGTTACTAACATCTACCCCAGCCGTCGTCTACCTCAAGAACCGCGTCTCCAAAGGCTGGTCACCTGCCGAAGAATACAGCCAGGCTATCCCCATACCAGAGGAGGAGAAGGCCGCCTTCCGCAGTCGCCTCGTCCCTGTTCTCGTCGCCTCCCCGCCACAAGTGCGCATACAGCTCATTCCTACCCTCCAAAAGATACTCGCATACGATTTCCCCGCCAAATGGCCCGACTTCCTCGACATCACAGTACAACTGCTGAACGCGGGAAACATCGAGTCAGTCTTCGCTGGTGTCCAGTGCCTGCTGGCGATATGCAAGATCTACAGATTCAAGTCGGGCGAGAACCGGGCGGACTTCGACAAGATCGTCGCCATGACATTTCCCCAGCTGCTCAACATCGGTAACTCGCTAGCTGGCGAGACGAGTCTAGAGGCTGGAGAGATATTACGGACGGTGCTCAAGGTGTACAAGCATGCCATCTACGTACGATCCCACAAACACAACATGTGGTCGGCAGCTAACAAGATCGCAGTTCGACCTCCCCGCATCCCTCCGCGAACAGCAAGTCATGGTTGGCTGGTGTACACTTTTCTTGACCGTCGTCGGCAAGGAACCCCCGGAGTCGTCTCTCCCCGAAGATCTCGACGATCGGGAAGTAAACCACTGGTGGAAGGCGAAGAAGTGGTCGTACGCGAACTTGAACAGACTGTTCGTCAGGTACGCGATACGATGCTGCACGCTTCACGCGGGCTCGGCTAACAGGGAACAGGTACGGCAACCCGTCCGCGCTGGGCAAGAACAACGAGATCGACTACACCGAGGTCGCCAAGACCTTCATCACGAACTTCGCCCCCGAGATCCTCAAGGTCTACCTCCAGCAGGTCGAGAAGTGGGTCGGAAAGCAAGTCTGGCTGTCAAAGGCCAGCTTGTACTACACACTCAACTTCCTCGACGAATGCGTCAAGCCCAAGTCCATGTGGACTCTCCTTAAGCCACACACCGACAACCTCATCGCGCATCTCATCTTCCCAGTATTGTGTCAGTCGGACGAGGACATTGAGCTCTTCGAGGAAGAGCCACAAGAATACTTGCACCGCAAGCTGAACTTCTACGAGGACGTAACCGCACCCGATGTCGCCGCGACAAACTTCCTAGTTACCCTCACGAAGAGCCGTCGTAAGCAGACGTTTACCGTGTTGAACTTTGTCAACGAGGTGGTCAACAAGTACGAGGCCGCCCCCGACAACGAGAAGAACCCGCGAGAGAAGGAGGGTGCTCTGCGCATGATTGGTACACTGTCAGGCGTCATACTGGGAAAGAAGAGTCCGATCGCAGACCAGGTCGAATACTTCTTCGTCCGCCATGTGTTCCCCGAATTCCGCAGCCCCCACGGTTTCCTCCGCGCACGCGCATGCGACACGCTCGAGAAGTTCGAACAGCTCGATTTCAAGGACCCAAACAACCTCATCATCATCTACCGCAACATTCTCGAATCCATGGCCGACCCTACGCTCCCAGTCCGTGTCGCCGCTGCTCTGTCACTGCAGCCTCTCATCCGCCACGATGTCATCCGAACCAACATGAAGCAAAACATTCCTCAGGTCATGCAGCAACTCCTGAAGCTCGCCAACGAAGTCGATGTCGATGCGCTCGCAAACGTTATGGAGGATTTCGTCGAGGTCTTCGCCCCGGAACTTACACCCTTCGCTGTAGCACTCAGCGAACAGTTGCGCGACACCTACCTGCGTATTGTGCGGGAGTTGGTATCAAGAAACCAAGAAAAGGGCGAAGACAGCGAGTACGGCGACTTCCTTGACGAGAAGAGCATCACCGCGCTTGGTGTACTGCAGACGATTGGTACTCTTATCCTTACGCTTGAGAGCACTCCAGACGTCCTCCTACATCTGGAAACCATTCTTATGCCTGTCATCACCATCACGCTCGAGAACAAGCTTTATGGTACTGGACCCCAAAACTCAGCTCTTCATTTCATGTACTAATCCAATCACAGATCTATACAACGAAGTCTTCGAAATCATCGACAGCTGTACCTTCGCCGCCAAGAGCATCTCTGGCACCATGTGGCAAGCGTTTGAGCTGATCCATAGGACATTCAAGGCTGGTGCCGAGCTATATCTCGAAGGTATGCGCGTTCTTCTCCGCTAGCCGCGGTAGTTTACTGACCATGCATAGACATGCTTCCCGCGCTCGAGAACTTCGTCAACTACGGTACCCCGACTTTGATCCAAAACCGGCAATACCTCGATGCCATCGTCGACATGGTCAGGACGATCTTCAAGGACGACAAGGTTGGCGGCGTTGATCGCATCTGCGGCTGCAAGCTGGCAGAGATCATCATGCTCAACATGCGTGGCCATGTTGATGACTACGTCCCAGAGTTCATTGGACTCACCATGCACGTCCTGATGAACGATGAACCTAAAGTTAAGTCCTTGAGGATACATCTTATGGAAGTGGTCATCAACTCCATTTACTACAACCCCGCCCTGGCACTGCACGTGTTGGAGACAAACGGCTGGACGAACAAGTTCTTCAGTCTCTGGTTCTCGAGCATCGATAACTTCACCCGAGTTCACGACAAGAAGCTGTGCATCTCCGCAATCTGCTCCCTCCTCACCCTGTCAGCTCAGAACGTTCCTGTCAGCGTACAGCAAGGCTGGCCACGTCTGTTGCAAGGAGTTACCCGGTTGTTCCAAACTCTCCCCGCAGCTTTGAAAAGTGAGTTTGCATTTTGTTGCATCTCACCCGCGATGACTAACAAATGCACAGACCGCGAAGAAGCCAAGAAGGAAGACACCTTTGATTACTCAGCCGAATTCGAAGAAGAGGAAGACGAGGAGTGGGAACAAGAAGCCGACTGGAACAACGAGGCGGACGAGACTGAGGATGTCAAGGATGAGAGTGCCGCTTACCTCGACTTCCTTAACGAGGAGGTAAGAACACCATTTCTGATATTCAAGTCGCAGGCTGACCAAAACCAGGCGCAAAAGTTCAGTTCGCTCGACGATGACGACGACGACGAGCTTGAAGAGGAAAGTCTCCTCGAGACACCGCTTGACAAAGTGGAGCCATACGGCATGTTCAAGCACGCATTGCTCCGTAAGTTCTGTTCATCAAATTACGCAAGAGCCCATACTGATTGTACTCAGGTCTTCAACAGGAGCAGCCCGCGCTTTACGAGAATCTTACCAAGAACCTCAGCCCAGAGGAGCAACAAGTGGTTCAGGGTGCTGTTCACCAGGCCGATATTATCGCCCAAGTCCACGCCGAGGCTCAAGCAGCTGCCGCCAACGGCCAGCCAGGCTTACCGCAGCAGTAGAGTTGCTCCATCGATAGCATGGCCTTCATCCTCCAGGAAATGGAAGATCGAGCATACGTCGCTCGAAACGCCATCGGACAGATCGCCCCAGATGTTGCTGGAGAAGCATGGCTCATGGAAGTTTGCACAAGGCTGTCTCATCCATGTTGGAATGACGTACAAAAATACGGCAAACACTTACTTGGAGTTCCGGCAAACACCATTCGGCGCACATACAAGATCGAAAGGAGGAGGCACCACAAGCTATCTGTTGAAGGAGCTGTGAGGCAGTTCAAAGAAGGGGCAAACTAAACACCGTGGAGCCTACATTGAGGCCAGATTTTTCAATTTGCATGTTTTATCCCCAGTGTAGTCTGCAACCTTGTTCAGTTTCTTCTTCGGTCAGGTGGGCCTGCGGAGCAGCTGGACCCCCTCTTTTAGCGAGCATTTTGGCGTTTTGATTCTTTCTCAGGAACAAGTTTTGAATCCGGAGGTTTGTTCCGGTGTGGTTGGCTGATAGTCGAGGTGGTGGGGTGGTGTAGTTATGGCGTTGGGTTTGGTTGGTACGAATGTTATGAAAAGAGGAGGACGATATCCACGAGAGGCACCATTGCTTTGGAATGATAATCATGTATGCGTGATGAGGGTTGTTGCAAAGGCCTAAAGGCCGCATTAGATAGTTGTTTCCTCTTATAGGAGCACATTATGCAAATCCGTTACCTTGATCTGAGACCATTGCTTAACTGCAGCCTCCCTTTCAGGAGAGGAAGTGAACACGTTGCAGTCTATGGACTGTGCAAGTCTTCACTGGCTCGATGGTATCGGTTTTGGTACGGTATCTACGGTACCTTCTCGATCACGAGTTTGAAGGATCATATGCCAGAGGCGGAAATGCTGTTGCCTTGTAGGCTGCATAGACATCGAAACATTTTCCTGAAGTCATGTGCAGTCGTGACGACAACACGTAATCGACGTTGATGATGTATCCAACGTCCAGTTTTCGGCTGGTGCAATGTCTTCGGTCTTGGTAGGTAACAGCAATCACAGTACCATCTGAACCACAAGTTCGATATCATGTGCTCTAGGCGGAGATGCTACTGCCTTGGGGATGGTCGGAGTATAAAATCTCGCCTTTTCGGGGATACTCCTTCATCTATCATCCTCTTTCTCTTCCTCCTCTGAAGCTCATACACGATTACCCAAAGTAACACTCGAAGTCACCCAAAGTACCTTTCAAAGTCATTGCAATCGGATCATCACGAGACGAGCGCGCAGAAAAGAAAAAGAAAACACTCGAAGTCATTGCGATTGGGTCATCACGAGACGATCTGTACGTCAGATTGGCGAGTTGCTGTCGCCCTGTCGATCGCGAAGGAAAGTCGCGGCGCGCGCGCTATCGATAAGCCACGAACTACGCCTATGACGCTTGTTTGATTATCGCAACCCGAAACGTGGTAACAAGCAACGCGCCGGCAGCCTCACTCACACAACACCTAGTACTACCTCGAAACAATTCCTCATCTCTACGCGACTCTTGGATCTCGCGACTATCTCTCCGATCAACCCTTTGCCTTTCCCGCGACTACGCCTGGTTGGGAAGCGTGGTTTAGTGCGGCACACGATTGCGCGCGCAAGAAACTAGATATGTCGCGTCCGACAGTCAGCAAGGCGAGGACGGGGTATCCGATATTCGCTGCGACATTTGCGAGTAACAGGCCTGGGGTCCTCGTTGTAGGAGGTAAGTTACCCTCATGCCGACATCGCCTACTAGACTGACTCGAATACAGGTGGTGGGGGTGTGAGTACTGACCCTGTATCAAAACGCGATTGACACGCCTGCTGACCACTTCTCATATCAGGCTGGAAGATCCGGTGTCAAAAACCAAATCACAGCATTCGACTTCACCTCACGAGCGCCGACCGTACAACCATTCGCGGAAATCGAAGCGAGCAAGGACGACTCGATAACGTGTTTGGACAACCTGTCTACGAAAGATGGCCTCATTTTGTTCGCTGGAAACAATAGCAGTGAGGATGACCGGCTAAAGGGCAACAATGAACATCTGAGGGCATTCGAGCTGAAGTATCTGAATAGTGCTGAGAAAAGAGATGGAAACGTCGAGTACCTCAGCAAGACAACGCTCTTCACCGCACCGCAATCGAGTTCCGCAAGAAAGGAAGCCTACCAACGCATCGTGAAACTCTCGAAACCACAACGATCGACCTCGAATACACCCAGCAGACGGATCGGAGCGATCGCATCAAGTCTTGGAGACGATAACGAGGTCGTTATCTTTGCCGCTACATCTACGAGACCTACGAATCAGGACGTCATAGGGCGAATCAGTTTACATAATGGCCAGGAAGCTAACGACATGGACTTTTGGACACAAGAAGAGGGGAAATATCAGCTAGCGTACGTCACCGATTCGGAAGTCTTCGTGCAGACTGTCAACTGGGATTTTGATTCAAGGAAGAGCAAGGGAAAGAACGAGCACAGGAAGCTCTACACAATTCCACACGTCGAGAAGGGTGCGAGGAGTAAGCTGCGATGTGTACGGTGGCTTTCGCCGAAACATCTGCTACTGTTGAAGAACAAGCCTAGCAGAAGCGGCGTGGAGTTGCTCCTCGTTCATCTCTACGAAGAAGGTCCGGCAAGCGTTGTCCTACGGAAAGCAATGCCCAAGCATGTCAAGGCGGCTACAGATATGGACGTCAGCTTGCTCGATGCAGACAAGGATGGCGCCTATCAAATTGCGATTGCGATTGCTGCGATTGACATATCCTTGACGGTGTATACGATCGATTACCATGGACCTGCCAGAGATTCGCTGAGCTCGTTTCACGCATTCAATAGTTATGATAACGTAAGCGTAAAGATATCAGAAGAGCTCAACAAGTGCTAACAAAAGCAGGTTCACGAAGTGCAAATGACAAAGGCTGTCTTCTCGCCGTTCTACAAGCCCGAAGTACCAGCTGGTCGTCAAGCGCCACCCCAGTATCTGCGTCTGGCGAGTACGTCTTTGGGAAACACGATCAGCGTCGAAACATTTCAATTACAGGACATCGGGTCGCGCTATGTCCTCCAGACGGCGCGTTCGAGAAACATGTTCACAGCAGCAACCTATCTCGTTATCGCCATGGTCGTCGCAGTGGCCGCTCTCCTGATCCAGTCACTCATAGATCCGGAGGGCAACCTTACCAAAGGCATACTCCCCGCCAGTCTGCAGAATGCAGCAAGCCAGCACAAGACTTTTGGCGAAACACTGCGCGAGAAACGCCACAACGCCATCCTCAACAATGCGGACTCACCGGTGGTTAAGACATCACATCGAATCGCTGATCTATTACATCTCCACCTCCCTCACGTTCTCTCTGACACCAAGCCATCCGAGCATTCAGGTCAACAAAAGGCGCTCGTCATACATCATGACCCTGAATCTGACGGTACACTCAGTACAGAGGTCCACGCTGGAGACGAGGATGTCTTGAAGAAGCATGCCGCTGCGAGAAAGTGGGAAGAGCTCAGCCACGAAGAGAAGAACCAATGGAAAGAGAAGCTGAGTGACGCGGGTATGTGGGCTGTGGGTGAGGGTGAGACTATCCTGAAGTCGATATTCTTCGGACAGATCGGTGGAGTCATTGGCCATGTTGCAGAGGGTGTATTGGCTGGCTAAGACAAGTCGCGGTGAGGGGACGACTGCACAATGGCCATGGATGGCGGCCTATGTGTGTGCTTCGTAGTGTGTGATACCTAATTTCTACTACCTGACGTTATGGAACTCTTTCAGTGTGATACTGCGCGGTGAATGGATGTGTATCATGTTGAGCGGGAAGTGTCTCTAATACTGGGTTGTCATTGGACTATGGTGTGCACAACACTGACACCGGTACTTTTCCTTTACGACGATAAGTGGAATAGATGACATGTGGGTGATTGATCCAGTCTTTTACCTCGCTCGTGCAGTAGGCCTGGCCACACTCACCCGTTATCCTCACCCCGTTCTAAGGTTGCCAATCACGGGCTGGTGTTGCGGATCCCCGGTGTGCGCTTTGGGTTAGCTCCCGAGGCTCGCGTGAGGTCAATGCGCTAGTCCGCGTTCGTGACATACGGCTGCAGCGTCCAGTAACTTTGGCAACACCAATTCTCCCCACGCGCCCCTCTACAACACTCTTTTCGCTCCTTTTCATGGATGGAGTGAGACCACAAACTCTTGCTGCGAAAGGCTTCCGTTGAAGCAGTCAAGATGTCGCAGCAGGGTCCCCTTTCGGCCAACCTGGACCGCATAGTCCACGACCTACGGTCAAAGTGAGCTCCATACAGTACAACCATTGCGACAGGCGGCTGACAAATCAAGAAATGACGAGACGCGACAGCGAGCAGCAACCGCGCTGCGACAGCAGGTTGAATCGGCGCATCGAGGTGAGAGACAACGCGAAGAACCCCGCCCAAGCTGTGGGAAACTGACGTTGTGCAGAACTCGCGCCCAACGTCTTCACCACATTCAACAATGAAGTCTACACCAAGATCTCGGGCCTCATCGTCACCGGCACCGACTCGAACGAACGCATCGGCGGCATCCACGCGCTCAACGCCCTGATCGACTTCCGCGGCGACGATGCGGGCCAGAAGACGACGCGGTTCGCCTCATACCTTCGGGCGGTAATGCGGGGTCAGGACATCACAGCCATGGTGGTCGCGGCCAAGGCCCTGGGACGACTCGCGAAGCCCGGCGGTACACTCACGGCGGAGCTGGTGGAAGCAGAGGTCAAGGGCGCATTGGAGTGGCTGCAGCTGGAGCGCCTGGAGAATAGACGCTTCGCCGCTGTCCTCATCCTGCGCGAACTGGCGAAGAACTCACCCACGCTCATGTACCAATGGATTGCGCAAATCTTCGAGGTCATCTGGGTCGCCCTACGAGATCCAAAGGTCCTCATCCGGGAGTCCGCCGCCGAAGCCATCAGCGCCTGCTTCGAGATCATATCCCCGCGCGACTCGCAGATGCGCCAGCTCTGGTTCGGAAAAGTCTACGACGAGATCCTACGCGGCTTCACTATCAACACGAACGAAGCGATTCACGGTTCCCTCCTCACCATGAAGGAGCTCCTCGACAAGAGCGCCATGTTCATGAACGACCAGAAGTACAAGGAGACAGTTGAGCATGTACTTAAGTACCGGGAGCATCGCGACGCGCTCGTACGGAGGGAGGTGGTGCTCATCATACCCATCCTCGCTGGTTATTCGCCAACCGAGTTTGCGACCAAGTACCTCCACCAGTGCATGCTACATCTCCAGGGTCTTATTAGGAAGGACCGCGACAGGGACAAGGCATTCGTCGCCATCGGACAGATCGCAAACGCGGTCGGAGTCGCCATCTCACCATACCTCGAGGGCATCCTAGGCTTCATACAGGAAGGTCTGATCGCTAAGGCTCGTAACAAGGCTGCCATCAACGAAGCGCCAATCTTCCAGTGTCTCAGTATGGTTGCGGCAGCGGTCGGTCAGGCACTCACCAAGTCTGTTGAGCGGCTACTGGACCCCATCTTCTCCTGCGGCTTGAGCGACGCACTCTTTCAAGCTCTCGTCGACATGGCGCATTACGTACCGCCATCACGCCCTATGATCCAAGAAAAGCTCTTAGATCTTCTCAGCCAGATCCTTGCTGGACGACACTTCCTCCCCCTCGGCAGTCCCTTCCAGATCTCACAACCTCCGCAAATATGGACACGCGACCACAAGGACCCTTCGATCATCCCTCAGCGGGAGGCAGAGATTGCGCTGGCACTACACACACTCGGTAGTTTCGACTTCACAGGCCATGTGCTGAACGAGTTCGTCCGCGATGTTGCCATCCGCTACGTTGAAGCCGATAACGCTGAGATCCGGAAGCGCGCCGCCCTGACGTGCTGTCAACTCTTCGTCAAGGATCCTATTGTTCACCAGACTAGTACTCATGCGACAAAGGTGGTGGGCGACATCATCGAGAAGCTCTTGACTGTCGGCGTAGGCGATGTTGAACCCGACATTCGGTGGGATGTCCTCATGGCACTGGATGCACGTTTCGACCGTCATCTTGGAAAGGCAGACAACGTCCGCACCCTATTCCTTGCTCTCAACGACGAGGTCTTTGCTATTCGAGAGGCTGCCATGTCCATCATTGGTCGCCTGACGGCGGTCAATCCTGCCTACGTCTTCCCTTCTTTGCGCAAGGTACTACTCCAGCTGTTGACTGAGGTCAACTACGCCAACAGCCCTCGCAGCAAGGAAGAGAGCGCCAAGTTGATTAGTAGTCTAGTCGGTGCCGCGGACAGCCTCATCAAACCGCTGATAGATCCTATTGTTGAGGTTCTGCTGCCCAAGTGCAAAGACTCAAACCCCGAGGTTGCTTCAACAACGCTCAAGGCTATTGGCGACCTCGCTACAGTCGGCGGCGAGGGTATGATCAAGTACATCAAAGATCTTATGCCAGTCATTCTAGACTTTATGCAAGATCAGACGTCGGATGCTAAGCGATTCTCGGCTCTGAAAGCTCTCGGACAGTTGGCGACAAATGCCGGCTATGTCATTGAACCGTACCGGGAATATCCAGAGCTGATGAACATTCTGATGAGCATCGTCAAGACGGAACCGGAAGGTGAACTCAGAAGGGAGACTGTTAGGCTCATGGGTACCCTTGGAGCCCTGGATCCGGACGAGTACCAGAAGATCATGGAACAGTCACCCGACAAGCACCTCATCCTGGAAGCGCAGGCTATCACTGATGTCTCGCTCATCATGCAAGGCACAACACCCTCGAATGAGGAGTACTACCCCACAATTGTCATCAGCACGCTCATGGGACTACTTAAGGATCCGTCTCTTGTGCAGTACCACACTGCCATTGTCGAAGCTGTCATGAACATTTACGCGACCATGGGATTGAAGTGTGTTCCTTTCCTCAGCCAGGTTGTACCTGGCTTCCTTCACGTCATCCGATCAACGCCAGCTGGACGATCGGAAGGCTACTTCAACCAGCTTAGCCAGCTTGTTCGAATTGTTCGCCAACACATCCGGCCATACCTACCTAGCATCCTTGCGACGATCAAGGAGTACTGGAGTAGCAGCCCGCAGCTACAAGCTACCATTCTTTCTTTGATCGAGGCTATCGCCCGCTCGCTGGAAGGCGAGTTCAAGGTCTACCTGGCTGATGTTCTACCTCTCATGCTGAGTGTTCTTGATTCCGACCAGACTGGCAAGCGGTTGCCATCAGAGCGTGTGCTACATGCCTTCCTTATTTTCGGCTCCAGTGCGGAAGAGTACATGCATCTCATCATTCCGGTCATGGTAACTATGTTCGACAAGCCAGGCCAACCCATCCAGATCCGGAGACATGCCATCGAAACACTAGGACGGTTATCGAAACAAGTCAACGTCTCTGAGTTCGCTGCGCGTATCGTGCATCCCCTCTGCCGAGTGCTTTCCGGTAACGAGCCAACCCTCAAGCAGACTGCGCTCGAGACGCTCTGTGCACTCATCTTCCAACTTGGTCCGGACTACATCCACTTTGTACCGACCGTCAACAAGATCCTCATCGCGCACAAGGTACCCCATGAGAACTACGGACGTATCGTATCAAAGCTGCAGAAAGGCGAGCCACTACCTCAAGATCTCAGCCCAGATGAGCGATACGGCGAAGACGATGAGGACTTGAACCCTGCGGAGATCCTCACTAAGAAGTTGGCGGTCAACCAGCAGCATCTCAAGCAGGCCTGGGAGGCTTCTAACAAGACCACCAAGGAAGACTGGATCGAATGGATGCGAAGGTTCAGTGTTGAACTTCTCCGAGAGTCGCCACAGCAGGCACTACGCGCCTGCACACCACTGGGTAGCGTGTACAATCCGATCGCACGCACACTGTTCAACTCGGCGTTCGTCTCATGCTGGACTGAGCTCTACGATCAGTATCAAGAAGAGCTTGTTCGGTCTATAGAGACAGCACTCACGTCGCCCAACATTCCGCCAGAGATTCTCCAAGTCCTACTCAACTTGGCAGAGTTCATGGAGCACGACGACAAAGCCTTACCGATCGATGTGCGGATCCTGGGTATGTATGCTGGAAAGTGCCACGCTTTTGCCAAGGCACTGCACTACAAGGAGCTCGAGTTCAACGCGGAACAGAATTCCAGCGCTGTGGAAGCCCTTATCAGTATCAACAACCAGCTGCAACAGACCGACGCAGCATTCGGTATATTGCGCAAGGCGCAGAACTACGCGGATGTAGAGTTGAAAGAGACTTGGTTCGAGAAGCTGCAGAAATGGGACGAAGCCCTTGCTGCCTATCAGAGGCGCGAGCTCGAAGAACCCGACTCTTTCGATGTCACTATGGGCAAGATGCGCTGCTTGCACGCTCTGGGCGAGTGGGACCTGCTTTCCAGCTTATCAAAGGAGAAGTGGGCCAACGCGACGCAGGAGTATCGTAAGGCGATAGCACCGCTTGCTGCGACGGCCGCCTGGGGTCTGGGCAAGTTTGCGGACATGGACAACTATCTCGGTGTCATGAAGGAACAGTCGCCCGATCGCGCTTTCTTCGCCTCCATTCTCAACATCCACAACAACCGCTTCGAGATTGCTGTCGATGAGATTGCCAAGGCTAGAAAGGGTCTCGACACAGAGTTGAGCTCGCTCCTTGGAGAATCATACCAACGCGCATACTTGCCGATGATTCGTGTTCAGATGCTGGCAGAGCTCGAGGAGATCATGCAGTACAAGCAGAACGAGGGTAATCTTGAGAAGCAGCGCAGCATGCGCAAGACCTGGATGAAGCGGCTTAGAGGACTGCAACCGAACCCTGAGGTCTGGCAGCGCATGATCAAGGTCCGACAGCTCGTCATCTCACCAAAGGAGGGTACGGATATGTGGATCAAGTATACCAATCTTTGCCGCAAGAGCAACAGGATGAACCTCGCGAACAAGGCGCTCCAGAAGTTGCTCGACATCGAGAGCACTGGCGACAGCACTGTGGTTGAGTTCGTCCGCAACAACGCCCATGAGATCTCGCACCCAGTCGCATACACGACCTACAAGTACATGTGGGCCGATCAGAACTTCAAGCAGGAGGCTCTTGATAGTATGAAGGACTTCACCGGACGACTATCTGAGGATCTCGCGATGCGCACTAGGGCTGCGACCAACCCGATGATGGGACAGAATGGGATGAACGGTATGTCCAATGGTCAGCACATGTTCACGAACATCAACCCCTTTGCTGCCACCAATGGACACAGTGGAGTCAATGGTATGAATGGTTCAAGCATGCTAAACGGGTCGTCCATAGGTGCCTCACCTACTGAACTGGCCGAGAGCCATCGCCTACTCGCCAAATGCTACCTCAAGCAAGGTGACTGGCAGCAAGAACTCCAAGACGGCGAGTGGGAGCACGAGTTCGTTCACGAGATCCTAGCCGCTTATGCGGCTGCCACACGCTACAACAAGGACTGGTACAAGGCCTGGCACGCTTGGGCTCTTGCCAACTTCGAAGTCATCAACTCCATCACATCCAAGTCTGACCGGGAGGCCACTGAAGTACCTAATAACATTATCCACGATCACGTCATCCCGGCTATCCAGGGCTTCTTCAAGTCAATCGCACTGTCTTCAACTAGTTCGTTGCAGGATACGCTGAGGTTGCTTACCCTATGGTTCAGCTATGGTGGACGGGAAGGCGTCAACCGCACCATCACAGAGGGCACGAAGTCTGTGCCAATCGACACATGGCTCGAAGTCATTCCCCAATTGCTTGCTAGGGTCAACCAACCCAACGCCGTGGTTCGGCAATCGATTCATCAGCTGCTTATCGAAGTCGGCAAGGCACATCCTCAGGCTTTGGTCTTCCCATTGACTGTCTCGATGAAGTCGGATGTATCGCGACGTCAGCGATCCGCTAAGGAACTCATGGAGGCCATGCGCGAGCACTCGCCGAAGCTGGTCGAACAAGCAGATCTTGTGAGTCACGAACTCATTCGTATTGCTGTGCTCTGGCATGAGCAATGGCATGAGGGTCTTGAGGAAGCCAGTAGGCTCTACTTTGGCGATCACAACATCGACGGCATGTTTGCTACTCTCGCCCCACTCCATGCGATGCTCGACAAGGGACCTGAGACTCTACGTGAAATCTCATTCATCCAATCATTTGGTCGCGAACTCCAAGAAGCCCGGGACTGGTGTAATACATTCAGGACATCCGGTGAAATAGGCGACCTCAACCAGGCATGGGATCTCTACTACCAGGTGTTCCGCAAGATCGCTCGTCAATTGCCGTCCTTGATGACGCTTGAGTTGCAGTATGTCTCACCAAAGCTCAAGGACGCGCATGACCTTGAACTTGCTGTTCCTGGAACGTACCAGGTTGGCAAGCCGGTTATCCGCATCATCTCGTTTGACCCTGTTGCATCCGTCATCCAGTCCAAGCAGCGACCCAGGAAGCTGGAAATGCGCGGAAGCGACGGGAAAGCACACACCCATGTCCTCAAGGGCCACGAAGACATTCGTCAAGACGAGCGTGTCATGCAACTCTTCGGTCTCTGCAACACGCTGCTCTCCAACGATGTGGAGTCTCGTAAGCGACACCTTAATATCCAACGCTACGCCGCGGTCCCGCTTAGTACGCAATCCGGTCTGCTTGGTTGGGTCCCTAACAGCGACACTCTGCATGTGCTCATCCGCGAGTACCGCGATAGTAGAAAGATTCTCCTCAACATTGAGCACCGCATCATGCTGCAGATGGCGCCTGATTACGACTGCCTCACGCTCATGCAAAAGGTTGAAGTCTTTGGCTACGCGCTCGACAACACAACAGGCCAGGATCTCTACCGCGTCTTGTGGCTCAAATCTAAATCCTCAGAAGCCTGGCTTGATCGCCGCACAAACTACACGCGTTCTCTCGCCGTCATGTCCATGGTCGGTTACATTCTGGGTCTCGGCGATCGCCACCCTAGTAACTTGATGCTGGACCGCGTCACCGGCAACATTATTCACATTGATTTCGGCGACTGTTTCGAAGTAGCCATGCACCGGGAGAAGTACCCGGAACGCGTACCGTTCCGTCTCACGCGCATGTTGACGTATGCCATGGAAGTTAGTAATATCGAGGGTAGCTACCGGACGACTTGCGAGCACGTCATGCGCGTGTTGAGGAGCAACAAGGAGAGTGTCATGGCTGTGCTTGAAGCTGTAAGTCCCCTTCCTTACCCCATGCTCACACATGTTTGATTTGATCTACTAACCACCAACCCAACAGTTCATCCACGACCCCCTCCTAACCTGGCGCCTCAACCACCGCGACACCTCCCCGGAGCCAAACTACCCCTCTGAACGCCGCCAATCCATCATGGTCGCCGACCCCGCAAACCCCAACCCCAACGACCCCCACCAAATGCCCAGCATCGTCGGTCGCCCCCGCCACCGCTCCTCCATCGCCCCACCCCAGAACAACGACGTCGACGCAAAGGAAGTGCAGAATGCACGCGCCTTGCAGGTCCTCAGTCGTGTTAAGGAGAAGTTGACGGGTAAGGACTTTGGCAAGGGTGAGGAGTTGAGGACCGAGATGCAGGTCGATCGGTTGATTAAGGAGGCGACGAATTTGGAGAATCTTTGTCAGCATTATATTGGGTGGTGTAGTTTTTGGTAGGCTTTTCTCGAAGAGAGAGTGGAACGGGTGTCTCATTGGGTGTTTATTGGTAGCATTAGCGTTGGCATGGGCATGGTGTGACATGGTATGGGACTTTGCGTGGAGTTATGGGTCTTGGCTTTCTTCGTGGACGAGTTTCGTGTAACATTACGAGAACTTTCTCCTTCTTCAACTCCAGCGGCATTGCAGTGGTGCTTTTGGTGTTGCGGGATGTGTAACTTGTGCCTATAATGATGAAGAACTACTACCTTATAATCAGTTTTGTATATGAATATGTGGGTGTTTTGCAGTGGTGTTGAAAACGGGTTAGATGGCGTAGATATTTATGCATTGAACACATACATTACTGGTCATACACGTCGTTCACATGTCAGAAAAAGGTAAGCGGATAGAATGCTACCTTTGGTATCTTGCCCTGCCGTGCTTACCGTCCAAGATGCAGTATACGCCACAGGGTCTGACTAGTTAGCCCGTCAGTAACGCTGATGTCTGCATGAACTGTTGACAATGCACAAAGGGTCTTCTATGACGTTGCTTTACGTGGGGACACGCATGGAAGGATCCGAAAAGACTGGGTCTAGTACTCTCGAGGGTCGATAAAACGCTCACTGCCCGCGATGCAAACGTGATTTGTGGATATGAAGAAGCTGCGGTAACATGTGCCGGGGAATGTATAGAACGAGTGGGATCTAGATCATCTACATGTGTACCATTTGTAGAACGGATTCGTTCTCGTCTCTGCCGTGCTTGCCAGTACCCAGGCGGAACAACGGCACGAGATGGACTATGGTTACCAGCTGTACGGATTCAGTGGTCTAGACTAAATTCTGGAGTTGATATGTTATATGCCGATTCTTGTCCGTGAAGTATATAACGCAGATTTCTCGGCATTGTAAAGACGGTACCCTCTTTGACGGGTAAAAGTGGAGTAGGTTACCGTGCTTAGCTTCCTGTTGTGTCACCATGCTCCATGCTGGTAATGTATAACTTATGGTATGGTATTCGTTGTGAAGTCAAATTGCTGCAGCGAGTTCGACGTTGCATCTCGGTTACAAGCTGTTGACAGAGCGATAATCTTTTTACAAGTCTGAATCGAAGGTCCGGAATATGTACATTCGGATACATGTCTCCGTACATCACGCGTAGGGATCGGAACTAAGGACAGACTTGTAGGCTAACGGTCTCCGCAGTGTAGTCGCAATCGAAGATGCCGTTCTTGCCAGCTCCAAGGAACGTACGTGACGTGGTAAACGAATCGTGAGGAGATCTTCAGCCGTAATAACCGTGAGATCAACATTTGACTGTAGAGAAAAATGGTTTCAAAAGCAACGGACGTGCTACGAGTTGTACGGTCCAGCGCGTCATTGACCTCGAAATGTTGGCTAGTGAGTCTGCTTGTCGTATTCCGGAGTAATGCCCGGCAAAACACCAACGACTGTCAGAGCTGAATTTGTAGAAGTGCTTATGTTGGGCCACTTGATAGTTTGAAATTTGGTGTTGGGCAGTAGTTCTCGGCCGGGTCGGCCCCTGGCCAGCCGAAACGTCAGAACGTCCGAGAACCCACTGGCACGTCGAATCCTTATCATGGAGACGAACTATTCCCGCCAGTGACGCGGAAGGAACGGGTGTAGAACACAGCCACACAAATGATGGTGACGGCAACCTGCAGATGGACAGTTCTGAAACGCTTGGGTTTGCTCTTGGGTTATGTTCCGCAGTGCCGCTAACAACGCGTCTTCCAAGGGCACCGGCTAGATAGCCGAGATGGTGTGGCCGCTATGGCCATGTCGACGCAACTTTGCTGGCCTCTGGTTTGTCGCGACTGGAAGTGCGGCAGATCGACGGGGTGGGGGGTTGGTCAAAAACTGTTGTAGCGGTGTTCTTATGGGAGGCGCGTGCAGGTACATAGGGTTTCTTATCGCCGAACTTTTTTGTTTCAGAATCCAGAAGTTCGTCTTGAGGGGCTTTTGTGCAGTCTTTTTCTTGTGTTTGGCGTCGAGTCGAAGATTTCGACACGTGCAACTGCGAAAAAGGGGTGTGACATCATTCGGTCATTGCTGAACCACAATTTCCGACTCCAGCTGCCAATTCGCTCGCCCCGCATGTACCGCTGCGGCTCGACCTTGGCATCATGAACCGCAACACGCAGAACCTCGCGATAGGCCGCTTGCCTACTAACGACAGCTTTCCGCCTTTTTCCAGTGTCGTCCACAGACCGGCGTCGAGTTCTTCCACCGCCTCGGTGTCGAGTGCAGAGGAGAGACTGCAATGGCGCTCGCACCCGAATGTCGCGACGCCGCATCCGGATCCGACGAACCAGAATCCCTTCGATGATCCCAGCCTCACATTGGCAACGCCCCTGAGTCGCGATGAGCCCGAAGGCCTTTCCAACGACGTGCAGAAGCAGATTCAGCGCGAAGAGGAAGAGATAGAGTACCATGGCGACGACAACGAGAGGATCGACACGAACTCGACGGAGAAGACTGATGATTCCATACGCGAGAACCCGACGGCATTGGCTGCTGTCGCCAGCAGAAGTACAAAGCGCAGCGTTCAAAATTCGGATGTGCCGGAGAAGAGGACGAAGTTAAGCTTCAAGGAGCGGATACGGCATTTCACCTGGACTTGGTTCTGTCTTACCATGGCCACTGGTGGTATCGCCAACGTCTTGTACACTGTCCCGTTCCGCTTCCACGGCATCTACGCGCTTGGATGCATCTTCTTCATCCTCAACATCGTTCTGTTCCTGTTCAATGTCGCCATGATTTCCTGCCGGTTCTACTTCTATCCCCGAACGTTCAAGGCGTCATTCCTGCATCCCACGGAGTCACTGTTCATCCCCGCCGCCATTGTCAGTTTTGGTATCATTCTGATCAACATCAGTCAGTTTGGAGTTGACATGGCTGGCGTGGGAGAGTGGCTGGAGCAATGCATGATTGTGTTGTTTTGGATGGACTGTGGTCTTGCTGTTTGCTTCTCCATTGGCATCTACCTGCTTATGTTCGTTCCTCTCTCATATCGTATGCTGATAAGTATGCTAACAATCGTAGGTGGTCTACCACGACTTTTACCATTTCCCAGATGACGCCCATTTGGATCTTCCCAGCATACCCTTTGCTCATCATCGGACCCCATGCTGGAAATCTCGCGCCCAAGGTTGAAGATCCTACTATCTCTCTTACCATCATCCTGACTGGGTATGTCATCCAAGGCATAGGCTTCTTGGTGTCGCTCATGATCTACGCCGCCTTCATCTACCGTCTCATGACGCAGAAGCTTCCTAAGGAATCCCTCCGCCCGGGTATGTTCATCTCCGTCGGCCCGTCTGGCTTTACCATTGCCGGCGTCATCATGATGGGCCAAGAGCTCCCAAAGACCGTACCCAGCGATTTCATGGGCGAAGGAAACGGCGAGCTCGCAGGCAAGGTCGGCATGATCTGCGCAAACTACATGGGACTGTGGCTCTGGGGTCTCGCACTTTGGTTCTTCTTCGTCAGCGTCGGTGCTCATTGGTCGTGTGCCAGAAGGGGAAAGATGGACTTCGCGATGACATGGTACTCCTTCATCTTCCCCAACACGGCCCTCACAACATCGACCTTCGCCATCGCCCGCGCCCTCAACGATAACAGAGCCATCGCTCTCATCGGCTGCGCAATGACCATCGCCCTCGTCATGATGTGGTTCTTCGTCATCTTCATGAACGTGCGCGCTGTTGTTATTCACCAGATCTTGTGGCCAGAGAAGCAAGAGGATAGGACTGAAGGTGGATGGAAACAACAGAGTGCGGAAGAGCAACAAAGGAGACAGCGGGAAAGAGAGTTGGCTGATGGTGGCGAGAGTATGAGGGGCAGGGCCTGGAGTCGCGCGAGGACGCTGACGAGGCCGAGGGAAAGTGATCCTACGACTACGGCTATGCCGACGCTGGAGAGATCGCAGACGGACATTGGGGCGAGGAAGAGGGGCTGGAGCTTTAGGAGGTAGAAGAGACGGAGTGGTGGGAGGTGTGGAGAGTGTGAAAAGTATGAGGAGTTTGTTATTCGCATAGAATTTGTCGTCGATACCCCCTTAGAGCGATGTTTTGGTCGAGCGTTAGTATCAGTTTTCGGTAAATATGTGTGTTAATTAGATGTTCTCTTCGGAAACCCGCCTACGTTTACTCGAGTGTACTATCTGCTAGCCAGTAACCCTCACTCGCGGATTCCCAGTAGGCATTGCAAGGCTAATACATAATGCTATTAGCGTATAGCAAGTTTAGAACTCTTTCTTAATATATTAATATAATTCTAGTTTTATTTACTAAGGCGCTAGTCTAGAAGTAGATTTTTTTCTTTTATAACGCTACCTTTCTATATAAATAGTAAATATTATAAAGCTATAAAATTAACTTATAATACTAGCTTTTTTTTTATTTCTACTTTTACTAAAATTACTTACTATAGTAATTAATTACTATATTTACTAATACTAGCTACTACTTAATTTTTTTTATTATTTTAAAAAAGTACTACTTAGTATATATTAGCTATAGCTATACTAAGAATAGCTTTTAAAGTAGCACTTTAAGCTTTATAAGCTTATTATAAAAGTTTTATAAAAGATTAGATAATAAATATATATAAAATAATAAAGTTATTATAGTAAGAAGCTCTTATAGAGCTTAGTAGAAATATATATATAGTAAAAGCGTTAGCCTAATATTAGGCTAATAAAGCCTAAAGTCTAGAACTATTATATATTTTTCTCTAAAAGCGCTTAAAGCTCTAACTAAGTAGTAATAATAAGTAATAATAATAGAGATATTTCTTAATAAGAATACTTTAAAAAGTTAAAAGTTTTTATATTTTTAACGCGCGTTAGTAACGCTATTATTTAAGTATTTTTCTATATTATATAAAAGAGGTAATTTAGTAGTTTACTAGAGTACTATAAAGAATACTATATTAGCTAAGACTAATAAGTAGTAAGTAAAGTAGTAAGCTACTTTAAAGCTACTAATAGCTATAGAGATTAAAGTTAAGTAAAAATATATATTATAATTAACTTAGTAAGCTTTAAAAGTAACGTAGCTAAGTAAGTTTTTAAATAACTAGCTAGTTCTTTTTAAGTATATAAAGTCTAGTAGCTAAAGTAGAGTAACTATAAGCTTTTTATTATTATTATAGTTATAAAATATAATATATAGTTCTAGCTTACTTAAGTTATAAGTATAAAAGTTCTAAATAAAGTTCTTATATTTTCTTATATTAGTATATACCTACTATAGCTTAAACTAGTTATTATCTATTTAAATAACTTTATATTATAGAAAACTATAAGTATTAGTATAAGAATTAGTAAAGTTATAGTAAATATATAAGTTAATTATCTAAAAGATAATATACTTAGTAATACTCTTATTATTAAAGTAAACTTTTAGTAGTATAGCGTTTCTAGAGTAAGACTATTTAAATAAAGTATTATTCTTATATAGTTAAAGTAGCTAAAAGTAAAAAGTAGAGAAGATAAACTTTAGTGCTAGTAGTAGATCTAATTTATAAGCTATATTATTAATAACTTATATTACTTAATAAAGACTTATATTCTTATAGTCTAGAGATTTAACTAGCCTTTTAGTGTAAATATAATAAGTATTAAGTATTATCTACTTCTCTAGGTCTAAGAGATAGAGTCTATAGCGTACTTATTTAAATTAAGTAATTATATAATTACGTAATTACGTAATAACGCGTTACTATATTAGACTCTAAAAGTAAACTTAAAAAATCTCTAACGTAAGCCTAGATTTATAACTTATAATACTTATACCTATACTACTACTACTACTACTACTACTATTACTACTAATATAATAGTTACTACGTATATAATTATAATAAACTAACTACTTTATATTTATTATATATTACTAATAGCTATCTAAACTATTAACTAGTACTAGTACTAGCTTTATATAATTACGTAATACTAAAAAAAAACTAAGTAAGTCTACTACTAGTATAAAGTCTCTAAACTAATCTAAGATATCTATATAATACTTATATAATACTTATATAAATACTAGTAACTTATATTTTATATATAATTACTTATAAGTTAGCTATATTAGCTATATTATATAACTACTACTTACTATTTATATTTACTCTTATCTATCTACTTACTTACTTATTCTCTATCTATACTAATAACTCTTAAGCTTTTATAGCTATAGTCTAAACTTTATAATAACGCTTAAGTTATTTATAATAGTATACTATATCTACCTAATATAGTTTTCTTTAAAATATACTACTTATACTTTAGTCTAATAATTATATACTTAATAAAGATAATAAAGAATTTTTATCTTTTATCTATTATATACACTATATAACGTAGCTTTAATAAAGTTATATTCTTCTACTATTAAAGCTACTAGTAGTACTTTAAAAAACTTAGCTTTTATTTACTAGAGCTATATATACTATATATCTATAAATCTCTATTTAGTGTATAAGAAGTCTAGTCTTTACTTTATAAATAGCTTATTTAGTATAAAGAAAATAACTAATACTTTAGAAGTAGTATTAAGTATCTTTAGTATACTTTATACTTCTAGATTAAATCTAGTATCTAGGTTCTCTTATATATTTCTAATAGTAAACGTTATTACGCCTTTAATAAAAAGAAAAGTCTTATCTAAAATAGTACTTAAACTATTTTTATAGTTACTTACTACTATAATTAGTATAGTAAAAGCTATTATATACTTAATAATAAAACGCTTTTTAAAAAAGTTATTAAAAGTACTAATTATAATATTATTTATTATAGAAAGAGATATCTTTAAGAGAATATTAGTATTAGTATTAAGTTTAGTTAAAGTAGTACTTTAGTATATAAAGTTCTTAGAAATATAAAAAGTTCTTTAAGATAGAAAGTTATTAAATAGAGAAAAAAAGAAGAAGAAGAGAAGTATTCTTTATATATAAAGTATTTTATAATTCTCTTTAGACTACTATTTTCTATACTATAGTTTATCTATATAAATATTATTTTATATTTTATAGTAGTATAGTACTATTATAAACTAGCCTTAGAGTTAGAATATACTAAGTATTAATAGAATATTATAAAGCTTAGAACTTAAAAAGCTATATATAGAATCTAGAGGTTTATATAGCAAGTCTAGACCTTACTTATACTTTCTTTATTTTAGCCTAGACTTAGATAAAGTCTAAGACTATTATATACTTCTAAACTTACCTCTATTATATTAGTTAAGAAAGTAGCGTAGTATTATAGAGAATATTTTTACGCTAAAATTATAGGTTTAATAAGTAATATATAAGAGTAAGTCTATATATATAGAGTTTTTAGACTATATAAAAATTTTATCTATATAATCTCTACTACACCTATATATAGAGTTATAATAACTCTAAACTATATCTAGACTAGAGTTATATTATAATTTTTTATAATTATAATATAGCTTTTATTTAAGGCCTTACTTATACTTTAATATAACTTACCTTTATTCTAACTTACTCTAAATTCTTTACTTTATAACTTTTATACTTACTTTTTTTAAAAACTTATTAGTTCTAGACTATATTTATATTTCTTATTATAAGGTTTTATATTATTTTTACTTAGCTTATAGCTCTAGTACTATTTACTTTAGCTAGTTCTTTTAACGCGTAAAATAGTAGCACTAGTATTACTACTACTAGCGCCTTTAGTAGCTAAGATCTAAAAAAGCTAACTAGTCTCTCTAAATATAGCTTCTTTTATAACTTTAAAGTAAAAGCTCTAATTAGATTTAGACTATACTTTAACTAATATATAATAAAGTAAGTAGCGCTATATAGACTAGTATAAAGTTAAGAGTAACTTTAATAACTTTAACTTTACTAAAACTAACTTTAAAAATTACTTATATATTTTATATATTACGCTACTCTTCTAGTTTAGAAAGTATAAGTATAAGTTTAGTGCTAGTTTATTCTATTTAAGTTCTCTTAAGAGTTTAGACTATAAGCTAACTTTTTCTAAACTTTTTATATTTTTTTTATAGCTATTATAAGGTAAAGTATACTTTATATATACTTAAGTTTTCTATTAACTCTAAGCTATACTATACATTTTATAATTAGAACTACTATATTAAGTAGAGTACTAAGCGTAGAAATACTTATATTATAGATCTAAAAACGTATAGTACTATATAGCCTATAACTAGAACTATACTAAAGTTTACGCTGCGCTTTTATATTCTCTACTACTACTTTAAATTAACTCTTACTATAGCTAAGTAAAGCTCTAGTCTAGCTACCTTTTATAAACTCTTTACTTAACGCTAGTATAAGACTTTACGTCTATTTAATAACTAGATATCTTTATTTAATTTCTCTTAAGAGAATATAGTTATTTCTATAGTATTTAGTTATAGCTTAAATAATTTAAATAATCTTATACGTTTTATTAGTAGCGCTTTAAACGTTATTAGTAGTTAGTTTTAGTAGTAGAAGAATATATTTAGTAAAATTATAGTATAAGCTCTAACTTTCTCTATACTATCTATATATTAACTTTTATTAGAACTAACTTCTACTTAGTACGCTCTTAAAGCACTACTACTAAGTAGACTATCTACCTCTAAGTAGCTTTAGTTTCTACTACTAAGCCTACTAGATTAATAATTAGTCTAAGAATAAATATAACTTAGATAATAAGAAGTATAAAGTTTTTACGCGCTATACTAACTACTATACTAACTTCTTTTATAACTACTCTTAAACTACTAGAAATACTACTTACTATAGTTACTATTATATTAATATTTAGCCTAGTACTATTTTTTTTTTAAACTTAAGTATATAAGCTCTCTCTACTATATATAAGTAGCGTAGTACTTTTAGATATAGTACTCTAGTATTTATCTTTATATAGAATTCTCTAGCGCTTTATATAGATATAGTCTACTATAGTACTAAAGCTTATAAAAATATTAAGTAAAACTAGAATAAGCTAATAAAGAATTTTACTAAGTAGTTTAGTAACTCTAGACTAGCTCTAGATCTTACTCTATCTACTAATCTCTCTACTTTTAACTAACTTTAGCGCTATATCTTAATATTATTTAGCTAGCCTACGTTTAACTCTAAGTTTAAAGCTAAATTAGAAGCTTATCTTTTTTAGATTTTACTATTATTAACTTCTAGTAGTAATACTCTACGCTAAGACTCTATTAAGTAAGAGACTTCTTTACTACTATATAATAACTATTTTATATACTATTATATTAAAAGCTAACTTATTCTAAAGCTACCTTTTTAGAGCTTTAGCTATATCTAGAAGCTACTTCTATTTAAAAAGAAGCTTTCTTTACTTAAGAAAAATCTAATTCTATCTAAGAAGAACTTATAATAGTAGCTAGAGTAGAAATTTTCTAAAATTAAAAAAGAAATTCTAAAGTCTAATAAGTAGTTTAATATAAGTAGTAGTTTTTTTAATAAGTAGATCTATTATAAAATAAAAGATAACTAAGTAAACTTTATATACTCTTAGTCTAGGTTTATATAGTATTTATAAAGTTACTATTCTTAAGATTTATAGTACGTACTAAATAGCATAGACTAAAAGCTATTAAATTAACTTCTTTATTATAGGTCTAAAGCTAAATTTATTATATACTTTTTCTTTTCTTATTATAATATACTAGTCTATTATAAAAATATACGTTTTTATATTTAGCTTTAAAATAATCTAGCGCTTTAGTTTTAGAGAGTTTAAGTAGATTAACTTATATTAGCGTAATATAGCTAGCCTACTTTACTAAGATTTTTTACTAGCTTTAACTAAAAGTATTTTTTACTTATAAAACTTTCTTTACTATTTATTTATGTAAATTCTTATTATTTTTATATAAGTCTACTATAGGCTCTAGTTATATATTTATTAGTAGCTAGCTTAGTAGAGAATCTACTACTACTTACTTTACTAGATTTATATAGATAGTTTTATATAAGTTTCTAAGTAGGTCTAAGGTAACTATAAAGAGAGATAGTACTACTATTATAGTATACTTTACTTAAAGCTAGTCTAATTTCTTACTAGGCTAGTTTATCTTAATATTATATATAAAGAACTATACTTTATTACTAATCTAGAATTACTTTATAAAGTAGCGTAACTAGTTTATAGCTTTTTATTACTACTACTAAGTAAAAATAATTATAGCTTAGGCTAGATTAAGCCTAAACTTTAAGTACTTTATAAACTAAATAGCGTAGCTCTTAGAAGTATATATAGACTTCTTCTAAAGTAGAATCTACTATAGTATCTTTACTATATATCTATTAAGTAGTAGATTTAAGCTAACTTTTATAATACTTAAGTTATAGTTATTTAAAGTAAGTTAATACGCTAAAAGGTAATTAGACTAGTTAGTCTATTTAAAGTTTACTATTATATATAGTACTATCTATATCTCTTAGTTTATACGCTTTATATCTTTATTAGTCTAGAAGTAGTATAATATTAAAAGTAGCTAGTTTACTTTTATAAGCTTATATAAAGTAGTCTAGAAAGCCTCTAACTAGTTAGAGCTATAGTCTATAATAAAGGCTAAGAAAAATTTATAAAAATACTACTAGTAGTTATAAAATACTTACGTAATATAGTTTAAGGCTATAGAAGAAACTACTTCTAACTAGATAAATTTTAATAAGTAATTTATAATAACTAAAAAATACTATAGTAAAGTTTTATTATAGACTAGTAGTTCTATTATAAAGTTTATTAAAATCTACTACTAGTACCTATCTACTACTAAAATAGGCTATAATAGCTTTTAGCGCTTCTTCTAAAAGAAGTAGATAATATAGTAGTAGTAATTTCTAATATAACGCGTAATATTACTTAATATACTATTTTAGTAATAGTTTTAGTATATATAGTAGAAAGTAATATTCTTCTTTAAATATCTTACTAGGCCTAACTTATAAGCTCTCTAAATTACTATTATAGTAAGTAGCTTTTAATTTAGTAGCTATAAAACGCCTCTCTAAAGTAGTATACTATATATACTAATAGTATAGTTTTTAATTTACTAAGTTATATTAGCCTTAGATAGAAAAGCTCTTATACTTAAATAAACTACTCTCTACTTCTTAATATAGCTAAAATTTTCTACTAGTATAGTATTTTATAAGCTTTATATATAGAGGTTAAGAAATACTAAAAAGTCTAGTAGAGGTATATTCTCTACTTAGACCTAGGCTATACTTACTAAAATCTAAATAGATATTATAATATATATTAACTAGTAGAAATTCTTTATATAGTTTTACTTATAGTAGCTTAATATATTAAGATGCGCTATAAGGCGCCTAAGCTAATAATATAATATATACTAGAATTTAGAGAGGTACTTTATCTAGTAATACTATTACTTACTAAAGTCTTATATACTAGTAAAGTACTTTAAGTTCTTATAGTTAGTAAGAACTTTAAAAAGCTTATATACGCTAGTAAGCTTAGCTATTTATATCTTAAAGTAGCGTACTATAGTAAGTAACTTCTTATTATAAATAGTATAGTTATACTTTTTACTTATAAAAGCTACTAAATAGTAAGTAACTAGATATAGAATATTTCTAATATACTATAAAAGATATTCTTCTAAAGTAACGCTTAAGTAGTCTATTTTAATAATTATTTAGTAAAAGAAATTCTACTAATAAAAGATAGAGCTTATAATAAATATAGACTTTAATATTTAGAAAGCCTAATTCTTCTCTAGTCTCTATTAGAACTAAGTAGCCTTTTTTATAAGTTAGTAGAGAAAAGTAGCTATTTTAGAAAAGTTAAAAATAAAGTTATAATAAAAGTTTATAAATCTAAGAAAACTATATATACTTATTACTATTATAGGCGCTTACTAGTTCTAGACTACCTAGAGCTTATCTAAGTCTAGATATATAGCGCACTCTACCTTAATAATATAACTAAGATAGTAGACTTTCTTTACTATAAATACGCTTTTCTTAAAGTTTAAGTTAAGTTAGGTATTACGTAGTAGAGTTAGAACCTATTTTATCTTAGTAAAGTAGTTAGCTTTACTTCTTCTAGAGTAGATTAGAATATTATTAAGATACGCTATTATAAAATTACTTAGTACTTTTTTTAGCGTACTATTAATATACTACTAAAAGAATATAGATATACTAGTTAGGCTAAAAGAGTAGATAAGCTACTTAAATAACCTAAATTAAGTATAGAACACTATCTTTACCTTATTACTATTAGCTATATATAGCTTATAGAATATAGTATAAATATTAACTTTAGTAAACTAATAAGCCTCTAAAAGTATATATAGCGTTTTCTTAATTAAGAGTAGTAGATAGTAATTTATAACTATAATTTTATTAAAACTATAGTAGTTAATATAAAAATACTAACCTCTAGAGGCCTTCTTTACTAGAAGAACTAGTAACCTAGTAGAAAAGAAGCTAGTTTAGATCTACTTCTTATTAAGTAGGTCTATAAGCTACGTATGTAGCTCTAGTAGCTAATTATATAATATTAAATATAAAAAGCTTTATAGTGTATTTTACTTATAGCTATATATATTTATAAATAAGTTAATATAATAATTAAAGTAGCTCTAGTAAGAAAGTAGTCTACTAGCCTTATTCTTATTAAAAAAGTTATAAAACATAGCTAACTTAAGTAGTAATTTACTTAGCTTAGGCTTTATAAAAAGTTAAATACTTTCTAATAAAAGATAGAACTAATATAGAGTATAGGTAAGAGTATAAATACTTATAATAAAAACTACGCTTTTATACTTAGAAATACGCGCTCTATAACTTACTATCTTAGCTATCTTTTTAATACTAATTATTATAATTTCTAGCTACTTTAGAGTTTAATTATACTTATATATTACTATTTTTTTAGTATAATCTATAGTAAGAAGGCTTTATAGAATATTAAGAATAACGCTCTTCTAGCGTATTTATAGCTTATCTAAAATAATATTATAATATAAGTTTAAAACTATATAGATAATAAGGTAAGTTAGCTAACTATTAATATTATACTCTACTATAGCTAACTATAAAATAATAGAGTTCTATAAAAGACTTACTACTTAGTATAGTAACTATAGAGTTAATTTAAGAAATTAAGTACTTACTCTTTTAGTAACTACTTTATTAATTACGTAGAAATATTTATACTCTAAGTTAACTAATATCTATACTTACTTAGTACTTCTTAGAAATAAAAATACTAAAAATAGGCTTTTATTTATAGACTAGCTAATATTAACTAAGTAAGTATTAAAGCTACGTATTAGTAACTTCTCTACTAATATAACTATAGTCTACCTTTAAGCTAAACTCTCTCTAGAGATAGTTAGTTTTCTAAATATACTTTTTTTTTATTTAAACTAACTAATTATATTATAATAAAGCGTATTATAGCTATCTTTAAGTATACTCTTATATAGTAGCTTATACGCCTATACTACGTATAAATACCTACTATCTTACGCTTACTAAATATATCTATAGAAATCTAGTTCTTTTAGTTAGAAGCTAAACCTCTATAAGAGCTTCTAAATATAGTACTTACTACTTCTATATTTACTATATAAATATTACTATTATAGTTCTACTTCTAAAGTACTATAAGTATAAAGTAATAAAGCTAAGACCTCTAAGTAGACTTTATCTCTACTATCTTAAAGTTAACTATAATAGCTTTATATATAAGAACTATAGTATTATAGTTAGTATATAATATACTTTAGTTTATAAAAACTTTTTTTATATAATTATTTAAAGTATTATAAAGCTAGTCTAGCTTATACTTATTAGTCTAGTAGAGTTTACCTACTTACGCTAAAGTCTAGCTAAAGATAATAAAGAATTTTATAAAGAACTAATACTTTCTCTAGCGTAAGTAGTTTAGGTATACTAAAGTCTACTTCTTACTATAAATATTACTATAGTAAAATAATAAGTAGTTAAGAAACTTTAGTAAATTCTAAGTACTATACCTATCTATTTTAAAGTATAAAGTAACTTACTACTAAACTATAAGTAATAGTTTAGCGTTAATAAATATAAACTATAACTTTTTATTTTCTAGAAACTCTTAGTCTATTACTAGCTTATACTTAATTATTACTTTCTAAGCTTAGAAGTATACTTTATTACTTCTAAAGCACTTCTCTATTTAAAGAAGCCTACGCTTATCTATATATATAAGTAGAAAAGAAAAAAAAAATAAAAAGTTTATACTAGCGCTAAAACTACTAATAGGTACCTTTATAGTAGAAGTAGTATTTCTCTTTTATAGAGTATTACTAAAAAAAAGCGTAGTATTAAACTATATACTTAAGGCTTTAAAGTATTAGATAAGATATTTATTCTAGACCTAGAGTATTTAGAATAAGGTGTAGTCTTCTATATAGTCTTAAGTTAGTTATTATAGTTAGTTTAGAATTACTTATAAAGTTATATTTTTAGCTATTTTTATTTCTTAAGCCTAGCTAGTCTATCTCTAAACTTATATATAGTACGTAAAAAAAAAGCCTTATAAATATTATAAACTAGCCTTAAAGTTAGAATATACTAAGTATTAATAGAATATTATAAGACTTAGAACTTAAGAAGCTATATATAGAATCTAGAGGTTTATATAGTAAGTCTAGACCTTACCTATACCTTCTCTATTCTAGCCTAGGCTTAGGTAAAGTCTAAGACTATTATAAGTACTATAATTTAATATTACTTTAGATCTAGAGTTTACTTATATAGTGTTTTTATCTACTTAGCTTTATAGCTAAGAGAAAGACTATATTATACTACGCTCTAACTTCTACTCTACTTTCTACTCTTTTTATTATTACTATTAGTATTTATACTTTAGAAAGCTTATTTCTATATTAAATTCTAGAATTAAGAATATTTTAATAATTTTATAGCCTAATAGCTCTATAGCTTACTTATTACTACTTTTAAGTTTATCTCTAAGTTTACTAAAGAAGCTTCTATTACTATTACTTTCTATAAGTATATTATTATTATTATTAAAGTACTATATCTATAGTAAATATTAGAGAAAAAGTTTTATTAAATTCTATAGTTATATATAGTAAGTATAAAGTATTTAAGAAATATATCTATAATAAGATTACTATATAGAGTTACTAACTATATTTTATTACTCTACTCTGTATTAACACTTTACTATAATAAAAAAAAAAAAAAAAAAAAAAAAAAAAAAAAATTAAGTATTATCTAGTCTCTAATTATAAATTATAGAGTAGAGTAGTAATATATATTTATAAACTTTTTTATCTTATTTTAAGTCTATAAGATCTTACTATATAAAAACTAGCGCGTAGTATTAAAGCGCTAGAAGAGAGTATAAGTAGCGTATTATTATTATATAATATTAGAAATAGAACTTAAGTTAAAAAGAGTGTATATAAGCTCTAAGCCTAATCTTAGTTATTAGCCTATTATAGCCTAAAATAAAGATAAGCTAGTAGCTACGCTTATTACTAAGTTAGCTTTAAATTCTACTAATAGTAGTAACTAGGCCTAGTTAGTCTATAAGTAGTTAATATATAACTATAAGTATTACTTTAAGTTAGTATTTATATTCTTAGTCTAGCTATTAGTTTCTAGATAGTAAGTAGTAGAAAGCTTAGAGCTTATACTTATATACTTATATAACTATAACTAGAAGTAGAATATAAACTAATAACTATAGTTAGAAATAATAGTATAGAGATACTTTTTATATCTCTAAATATATTCTATAAACTTATTTACTATAGTAAAGACTTTAAGGTTCTTTATAGTAATAAACTTCTTTATTTTAGAAAGTTTATTAACTATAACTATAATATATTAGTAAGTATAGCTATACTATACTAATAGTAGTAATAGAGTAATAAAGTTAATAAAGATATTATTCTAGTAGTAAGTTAAAATAAAAAGAGAATATAGAAGACTATACTTTACTATATAATTTACTTTAAAGTACTTATATATTATATAACTATTAGTAAACTAAATAATAGTATTAGTTATATCTTACTAGTAATACTACTTACTAACTTATTAATAAGTAGTTATATAGCTACTATAACTACTAAAAAGACTATTATAGTATTACTTAATAATATAAGTTCTTAGCTTCTTACTAAAGAGTACTACTAGTTAGTTATTTCTAAGAAATAGTTTACCTTTATTACTAACTTCTAAGTTTTCTAGCTTTATTTTTATACTTTTAGTAATAAAATAGTATAGAATATAGTACTTACTTTTCTTAAGAGTATAATAGATATTAATTAGTTACTAGTCTATAAGATATAACTTATTAAGAATATTATTTAACTCTTAGCTATTTATATTATCTATAGTATTATATAGATTAGTAGTACTTTTAAAAGAGAACTAGGTAAAGCCTAAGATAGAAGTGCTATAGCCTAGAGAAGCGCTTTCTTCTATCTTCTAAAGTATAGTAAGTAAAGAGCTAAGATTATACTTATTATTATCTAGGTATAGCTCTACTAGCTAGATAGCTACGTAGCTACTACTATTCTATACGTAATATTTATTAAACTACTTATAGTCTAGTAGAATTATCTAGATCTAGTGCTAAGTATAATTATTAGTTACTTTATTAGATAGGTTACTAGTACGCTAAATAAGACTATTAGACTTTATTTCTTACTTTCTAAGTTTATAGCAAATTATAAAGTTAAACTTCTTAAGAAATTTAGCTTACTAGGTCTATTAGTAATTAAAGTTACACTTTATATAGAAATACTTAAGACTATAGTAGTTAGTAAGAATATTAACTAAATTAGAGATACTAGCTAGCTCTAGCTTCTATTTCTTAAAAGCGTAAATAATAGCTAGAAGCTTTTTATTATAAATAGCGTAGTTATACTTAGTAAAAGTTATCTTCTTAAAAAGATAAGCTATAAGCTTAATAAATCTATTAAGCTAGACTTATAAGAAAATAGCTGCGTATATATAGTTAGAGATATCTATCTCTACTATATACTTTAGGTCTATATTAAAGTATACTAGAATAATATTACTATAAAAGACTTTTTTAAGTACTTTAAATAATTTTTTAGCTTTTTATATTATTTTAAAAAACTTAAAGTTACTCTAAGTTAAGTACGTAAGAGGTTTAGTAATATTAAAGAACTTATATATAAATTACTAATAGAAGTTAGTAAATCTAAAAAATATTTAAATATTCTTAAGTAATTAAAGTAGCTTTTAGTTCTATATAGCTATAGTCTTTTCTAGATTTATTTTAATACTATCTAGAGTAATAATAAGACTAAGAAACTTTACTTTAAGTATTATAAATTCTAACTTTAAGATATCTATAGAGAGACTAGTATTTATAAAGTAAAAAACTACTTTAGTAAGATACTCTTTATAGTATTTTATTATATTACTAAAGATAATTATATTATTTAAGTACGCTATATAAAACTTATCTAAATATTTATAAAGAATATTATTAATATATACTTAAAAAGTACTTAGACTATTATATATACTAAATAGTATAATAGTATACTAATAAAGACTATATAGTATAATAAATATAGAAAGATATTTATACTTATTCTTAATATAGATTTTATTAAAGGTAGTAATAACATCTACTTTAGAGAAGTACTTAGACTTACTAAGCTTAGTTAGTATATTCTAGATTAAGAAAAACGTATTATAGTTTTTAACTATATATATATTAAGTCTATAATAATTAATATATATCTAGATTCTACTACTTAGCTTTCTAACTATAAGTAGTAAAGTAGTCTAAGTAGAGATACTATATTTAATATAACTCTTCTTAACTATATTATCTATATAGAGCTTAATAGCGTAGACTTTATTCTAGAATAATAGTCTAAGATATTAGAATAAAAAGTTAGAAAGGTATTCTACTTTATTAAACTTTAGATTAATACTATAATTTAGATAGCTCTAATAATTAAGTAGTTTATTAGCTTTCTTAGAATTAAAGTCTTAGTATAAGAAGTAAAGAACTTTTAGTAACTTCTTTAAAATATCTTTCTATAATATATAAAGCTATTCTATTTTATTATAGAACTTTTTAAAGTTCTTAAAAAGTACTTTAGCGCTAGTAGTATATAGTTATTACGTATCTACCTAGTTCTTATTAGATATTTTAGTAAAACGTATAATCTTATTATAAAATATAATACTAATATCTAGGTTACTATAAATTATAGTAGCTATAGCGTAACTAGATATATAGAATATACTAACTAGAGAAAAAGCTTTTAGATACCTTATAATCTTTTTATAAAAGTCTAGAGTCTATAGTAGTATCTACTTCTTATAGTAGCTACTCTATATATAATATAGTTTATAGTTATATATATAGTAGTGTAAGTAATACTCTAAGTTAAAAGTAATAAATATATTAGTCTAGTTAATATATAGATTATAGGTCTAGAACTAAAAAGTTTCTAAGATTATTTAGACTTCTACTAGCTTTATAATATAAGCTAAAATATTCTTAGTATAGAAACTAAACGTAATAGTTACTTTAGCTATATAAGTAATACTTACTACCTCTAAGCTATTAGCTAGCTTAAGAATAATAGAATTTATAAAAAAAATAAGTTTATATTTATATATATAAGCGTAAGAAGTATTAATAAAGAAAAAAGTATAACTAGAGTTACTTATAAGTTTAATATTCTATAGTAGAAAGAAAATATTAGATAATAAGATAATTTCTTTAAAGACTAATTACTAGCTAATAAGAAGCTAATATATATTACTATATATAGTAGTAGTAGTAATAGTAGAGACTATTATCTAAGCTTTTATTAAGCTTTATTTAAAAGCTTTAATATAATTAGTAATTACTTTAAAAGTAAAGTTAGAGTTAGAGTTATCTTTATTAGAGCTATCTTCTACTAAAAGTAAGAATAAATAGAAGGTATTAGTAATAAAGTAGTTAGAATAGTATTTCTTCTCTTCTTTACTATCTATAGTATAAAGTGTATAAGTTAAACTTATTAGTATAACTAGAGTAGATATAAAAAGTAGCTTTTTAAGCTAAAGAAGTCTTTAGAGATAACTATTACTAGAGACTATAAGTTTTCTAAAAATATAAAGAACTTAGAGAAAGTGTTAATACTAATAGTAGTACTCTTAGACTTAGAATAAGTAGTTTTACTAACTAGTACACTATTATTAGTAATTACCTTTTTTAATATATCTTATACTTTAGAGTAAGTATTAAAGAATAGCGCTAGTTAACTAAAGTAGTAACTACTTTAGAACTTATAGCTATAGTTCTTCTTAAGATAGTTAAAGTAGTAGTTTAAGTACTTAAGAATCTTAATTTAGATATTAGAGTAACTATAAGATTCTACACTAAAGCTACTTTTACTACTATCTATAGTAGTAGTAGTAGTTATCTTACTTTATTTACTACTACTATTACTACTTTTATTTTCTTTATTATTACTATTATAAATATTTAAAAAGTAGAAGTTAGCTTATTTAAAAAGGTAGAGAGTTTAGTAGAAGAATATAAAAGTAAGCTAGCTATTAATAACCTTTATAGTAGTTATATTATACTACTAAACTAAAAAGTAGTTATATATAAACTAGATCTTAGTAAAGTTATTCTAGTATAATACTATAACGCTAATATTAAAGTAAACTATATACTTACTTATAGTCTTACTAGACTTTATATAGAACTTATTACTTTTATACTATTATAAAGTAGTAATATTACTATTAAAAGTATAGTATATAAAATTAAGAATTATCTAAATTTTATTAGAGTATATAAACTTAGTACTAGTAATAATAAATTTTTATTAAATATAGCTAAAGATAGTACTTTTAGTTTTCTAGTAAAGATAGCTTAGCTTCTTAGCTTCTAAAGTAAACTTATACTTATAGTAGTTAAACTAGTTTATAATATCTATCTTCTATTTAATATAGTCTACTTTAGTAGTTTTATCTCTAGAGAAGACCTTTAGTTTAGACTTCTTAGAGTAGAGCGTATAGCGTTAATAGTTACTATTCTTAGCTTCTATACTAGAGGTTAGAGATAAACTATATAGGTAGTAATTATTATAGACTAGTCTTAGAGTTAGAATATACTAAGTGTTAATAGAATATTATAAGGCTTAGAACTTAAAAGGCTATATATAGAATCTAGAAGTTTATATAGTAAGTCTAGACCTTACTTATACTTTCTCTATTCTAGCCTAGGCTTAGGTAAAGCTTAAAACTATTATATACTTCTAAACTTACCTCTATTATATTAGTTAAGAAAGTAGCGTAGTATTATAGAAAATACTTTTATACTAAAGTTATAGACCTAATAGATAACGCGTAGAGGTAAGTCTATATATATAGAGTTTTTAGACTATATAAAAATTTTATCTATATAATCTCTACTATACTTATATATAAAGTTATAATAACTCTAAACTATATCTAGACTAGAGTTATATTATAATTTTTTATAATTATAATATAGCTTTTATCTAAGACTTTACTTATACTTTAACGTAACTTACCTTTATTTTAACTTACTTTAAATTCTTTACTTTATAACTTTTACACTTACTTCTTTTAAAAACTTATTAGTTCTAGACTATATTTATACCTTTTATTATAAGATTCTATATTATTTTTACTTAGCTTATAGCTCTAGTACTATTTACTTTAGCTAGTTTTCTTAATATATAAAATAGTAGTACTAGTATTACTACTACTAGCGCCTTTAGTAGCTAAGATCTAAAGAAGCTAACTAGTCTCTCTAGATATAGCTTTTTCTATAACTTTAAGATAAGAGCTTTAATTAGGTTTAGACTATACTCTAACTAATATATAATAAAGTAAGTAGCGCTATATAGACTAGTATAAAGTTAAGAGTAACTTTAATAACTCTAACTTTACTAAAACTAACTCTAAGAATTACTTATATATTCTATATATTATACTACTCTTTTAGTTTAGAAAGTATAAGTATAAGCCTAGTACTAGTTTATTCTATTTAAGTTCTCTTAAGAGTCTAGACTATAAGCTAACTTCTTCTAGACTCTTTATATTTTTTCTATAGCTATTATAAAGTAAAGTATACTTTATATATACTTAAGTTCTTTATTAACTTTAAGCTACGCTATATATTTTATAATTAAGACTACTATATTAAGTAGAGTACTAAGTATAAAAATACTTATATTATAGATTTAGAGATATATAGTACTATATAGCCTATAACTAGAACTATACTAAAGTTTACGCTACGCTTTTATATTCTCTACTACTACTTTAAATTAACTCTTACTATAGCTAAGTAAAGCTCTAGTCTAGCTATTTTTTATAAACTCTTTACTTAATACTAGTATAAGGCTTTACGCTTATCTAATAACTAGATATTTTTATTTAATCTTTTTTAAAAAAATATAGTTATTTCTATAGTATCTAGTTATAGCTTAAATAATTTAAATAATTTTACGCGTTTTATTAGTAGCGCTCTAAATATTATTAGTAGTTAGTTTTAGTAGTAAAAGAATATATTTAGTAAGATTATAGTATAGACTCTAACTTTCTTTATACTATTTATATATTAACTTTTATTAGAACTAACTTCTACTTAGTATACTCTTAAAGTACTACTACTAAGTAGACTATCTACTTCTAAGTAGCTCTAGTTTCTACTACTAAGCTTACTAAATTAATAACTAGTCTAAAAATAAATATAACTTAGATAATAAAGAGTATAAAGTCTCTACGCGCTATATTAACTACTATACTAACTTCTTTTATAACTACTTTTAAACTACTAGAAATACTATCTACTATAGTTGCTATTATATTAATATCTAGCCTAGTACTATTTTTTTTCTAAACTTAAGCGCGTAAGCTTTCTCTACTATATATAAGTAGCGTAGTACTTCTAAATATAGTACTTTAGTATTTATTTTTATATAAAATTTTTTAGTACTTTATATAAATATAGTTTACTATAGTACTAAAGCTTATAAAAATATTAAGTAGAACTAAAATAAGCTAATAAAAGATTTTACTAAGTAGTCTAGTAACTCTAGACTAGCTCTAGACTCTACTTTATTTACTAACTTCTTTACTTTTAACTAACTTTAGCGCTATATCTTAATATTATTTAGCTAGCTTATATCTAACTCTAAGTCTAAAACTAAATTAGAGGTTTACTTTTTTTAAATTCTACTATTATTAACTTTTAGTAGTAATACTTTACGCTAAGACTTTATTAAGTAAAAAACCTCTTTACTACTATATAATAACTATTCTACGTACTACTATATTAAAGACTAATTTATTCTAGAGCTATCTTTCTAGAGCTTTAGCTACATTTAGAAGCTACTTCTATTTAAAAAAAAGCTTTCTTTACTTAAAAAGAATCTAATTCTATCTAAAAAGAATCTATAATAGTAGCTAAAGTAAAAATTTTCTAAAATTAAAAAAGAAATTCTAAAGCTTAATAAGTAGTTTAATATAAGTAGTAGTCTTTCTAATAAGTAGATTTATTATAAGATAGAGAATAACTAAGTAGACTTTATATACCTCTAGTCTAGGTTTATATAGTACTTATAAAGTTACTATTCTTAAGATTTATAGTATATACTAGATAGCGTAGACTAAAGACTATTAAATTAACTTCTTTATTATAGGCCTAAGGCTAAATTTATTATATATCTTTTTTTTTCTTATTATAACGCACTAGTTTATTATAAAAATATACGTTTCTATATTTAGCTTTAAAATAATTTAGCGCTTTAGTCTTAGAGAGTTTAAGTAAATTAACTTATATTAGCGTAATATAGCTAGCCTACTTTACTAAGGCCTTCTACTAGCTTTAACTAAGAGTATTTTTTACTTATAAAACTTTCTCTACTATCTATTTATATAAATTCTTATTATTTTTATATAGATTTACTATAAGCTTTAGTTATATATCTATTAGTAGCTAGCTTAGTAAAGAATCTACTACTATCTACTCTACTAAATCTATATAAATAGTTTTATATAGATTTCTAAGTAAGTCTAAGATAACTATAAAAAGAAATAGTACTACTATTATAGTGTACTTTGCTTAAAGCTAGTCTAATTTCTTACTAAGCTAGTTTATCTTAATATTATATATAAAAAACTATACTTTATTACTAATCTAGAATTACTTTATAAAGTAGTATAACTAGTTTATAGTCTTTTATTACTACTACTAAATAAAAATAATTATAGCTTAGACTAAATTAAGTCTAGACTTTAGATACTTTATAAACTAAATAGCGTAGCTCTTAGAGGTATATATAGACTTTTTCTAAAGTAGAACTTACTATAGCGTTTTTACTATATATTTATTAAGTAGTAGGTTTAGGCTAACTTCTATAATACTTAAGTTATAGTTATTTAAAGTAAGTTAATACGCTAGAAAGTAATTAGGCTAGTTAGTTTATTTAAAGTTTACTATTATACGTAGTACTACTTATACCTTTTAGTTTATACGCTTTATACTTCTATTAGTCTAGAGGTAGTATAATATTAAAAGTAGCTAGTCTACCTTTATAAGCTTATATAAAGTAGTTTAAAAAGCCTCTAACTAGTTAGAGCTATAGTCTATAATAAAGGCTAAGAAAAATTTATAAAAATACTACTAGTAGTTATAAAATATTTATATAATATAGTCTAAAGCTATAAAAGAAACTACTTCTAACTAGATAAATTTTAATAAGTAATCTATAATAACTAAAAGATACTATAGTAAAATCTTATTATAAGCTAGTAGTTCTATTATAAAGTTTATTAAAATTTACTACTAGTACCTATCTACTACTAAAATAGGCTATAATAGCTCTTAGTGCTTCTTTTAAGAGAAGTAGATAGCGTAGTAGTAGTAATTTTTAATATAATATATAATATTACTTAATATACTATTCTAGTAATAGTTTTAGCGTATATAGTAGAAAGTAATATTCTTCTCTAAATACTTTACTAGGCCTAACTTATAAGCTCTCTAAATTACTATTATAGTAAGTAGCTTCTAATTTAGTAGCTATAAAATATTTCTCTAAAGTAGTATACTATATACGCTAATAGTGTAGTCTCTAATTTACTAAGTTATATTAGCTTTAAGTAGAAAAGCTCTTATATCTAGATAAACTACTCTTTACTTCTTAATATAGCTAGAATTCTCTACTAGTATAGTATTTTATAAGCTTTATATATAAAGGTTAAGAAATACTAAAAAGTCTAGTAAAAGTATATTTTCTACCTAGACCTAGACTATATCTACTAAGATCTAGATAGATATTATAATACGTATTAACTAGTAGAAATTCTTTATATAGTCTTACTTATAGTAGCTTAATATATTAAAGCACGCTATAAGGCGCCTAGGCTAATAATATAATATATACTAAAATTTAAAAAGATACTTTATCTAGTAATACTATTACTTACTAAAGTCTTATATACTAGTAAAGTACTCTAAGTTCTTATAGTTAGTAAGAACTTTAAAAAGCTTATATATACTAGTAAGCTTAGCTACTTATATCTTAAAGTAGTATACTATAGTAAGTAACTTCTTATTATAAATAGTATAGTTACGCTTCTTACTTATAAAGGCTACTAAATAGTAAGTAACTAAGTATAAAATACCTCTAATATACTATAAAAGACATCTCTCTAGAGTAATACCTAAGTAGTCTATCTTAATAATTATTTAGTAAAAGAGATTCTACTAATAAAGAATAAAGTCTATAATAAATATAGACTTTAATATTTAGAAAGTCTAATTCTTCTTTAGTTTTTATTAAAACTAGGTAGCCTTTTCTATAAGTTAGTAGAAGAAAGTAGCTACTTTAGAGAAGTTAAGAATAAAGTTATAATAAAAGTTTATAAATCTAAGAAAACTACGTATATCTATTACTATTATAGGCGCTTACTAGTTCTAGACTACTTAAAGCTTATCTAGATCTAGACGTATAGTATACTCTACTTTAATAATATAACTAAGATAGTAGACTTTCTTTACTATAAATATACTTTTCTTAAAGTCTAGATTAAGTTAGGTATTACGTAGTAGAGTTAGAACCTATTTTACCTTAGTAAAGTAGTTAGCTCTACTTTCTCTAGAGTAAATTAGAATATTATTAAAGTACGCTATTATAAAATTATCTAGTACTTTCTTTAGCGTACTATTAATATACTACTAGAAGAATATAAGTATACTAGTTAGGCTAAAAGAGTAGATAAGCTACTTAAATAATCTAAATTAGATATAAAACACTATCTTTACTTTATTACTATTAGCTATATATAGCTTATAGAACGTAGTATAAATATTAATTTTAGTAAACTAATAAGCTTCTAAAAGTATATATAGCGTCTTTTTAATTAAAAGTAGTAAGTAGTAATTTATAACTATAATTTTATTAAGGCTATAGTAGTTAATATAAAAGTGTTAACTTTTAGAGGCCTTCTTTACTAAAAGAACTAGTAACCTAGTAGAAGAAAAGCTAGTTTAGATCTATTTTTTATTAAGTAAGTCTATAAGCTACATACGTAGCTCTAGTAGCTAATTATATAATATTAAATATAAAAAGCTTTATAGCGCGTTCTACTTATAGCTATACGCGTTTATAAATAAGTTAATATAATAATTAAGATAGCTCTAGTAAAGAGATAGCTTACTAGCTTTATTCTTATTAAAGAGGTTATAAAACGTAGCTAACTTAAGTAGTAATTTACTTAGCTTAGGCTCTATAAAAAGTTAAATACCTTTTAATAAGAAATAGAACTAATATAGAGTATAGGTAAGAGTATAGATACTTATAATAAGAACTACGCCTTTATACTTAGAAATACGCGCTCTATAATTTACTACCTTAGCTATTTTTTTAATACTAATTATTATAATCTCTAGCTACTCTAGAGCCTAATTATACTTATACACTACTATTTCTTTAGTATAATTTATAGTAAAAAGGCTTTATAAAACGTTAAGAATAATACTCTTTTAGTATATTTATAGCTTACTTAGAATAATATTATAATATAAGTTTAGAACTATATAAGTAATAAAGTAAGTTAGCTAACTATTAATATTATACTTTACTATAGCTAACTATAAAATAATAGAGTTCTATAAAAGACTTACTACTTAGCGTAGTAACTATAGAGTTAATTTAAGAAATTAAGTACTTACTCTTCTAGTAACTATCTTATTAATTACGTAGAAATATTTACACTCTAAGTTAACTAATATCTATATCTACTTAGCACTCTCTAAAAATAAAAATACTAAAAATAGGCTTTTATCTATAAACTAGCTAATATTAACTAAGTAAGTATTAAGACTATATATTAGTAACTTCTCTACTAATCTAACTATAGTTTACTTCTAAGCTAAACTCTCTTTAGAAGTAGTTAGTTTTCTAAATATACTTTCTTTTTATTTAAACTAACTAATTATATTATAATAGAGCGTATTATAGCTATATTTAAGTATACTTTTATATAGTAGCCTACGCGCCTATACTATATATAAATACCTACTACTTTACGCTTACTAAATATATCTATAAAAATCTAGTTCTTTTAGTTAGAAGCTAAACTTTTATAAGAGCTTCTAAATATAGTATCTACTACTCTTATATTTACTATATAAATATTACTATTATAGTTTTACTTTTAAGGCGCTATAGATATAGAGTAATAGAGCTAAGACTTCTAAATAGACTCTATTTCTACTATTTTAAGATTAACTATAATAGCCTTATATATAAGAACTATAGTATTATAGTTAGTATATAATATACTCTAGTTTATAGAAACCTTTTTTATATAATTATTTAAGACGTTATAAAGCTAGTCTAGCTTATACTTATTAGCTTAGTAAAGCCTACCTACTTATACTAGAGTCTAGCTAAAAGTAATAAAGAATTCTATAAAGAACTAACGCTTTTTCTAGTATAAGTAGTCTAGATATACTAGAGCCTACTTCTTACTATAGATATTATTATAGTAGAATAATAAGTAGTTAAGAAACTCTAGTAAATTCTAAGTACTATATTTACTTATTTTAAAGTATAAAATAACTTACTACTAGACTATAAGTAATAGTTTAGCGTTAATAAATATAAACTATAACTTTCTATTCTCTAGAAACTCTTAGTCTATTACTAGCTTATACTTAATTATTACTTTTTAAGCTTAGAAGTACGCTTTATTACTTCTAAAGTGCTTTTTTATTTAAAAAGGCCTACGCTTATTTATATATATAAGTAGAGAAGAAAAAGAAAATAAAGAGTTTATACTAGCGCTAAAACTACTAATAGATACCTTTATAGTAAAACTAGTATTTTTCTTTTATAAAGTATTACTAAAGAGAAGTATAGTATTAAACTATATACTTAAAGTCTTAAGGCGTTAAATAAAGTATTTATTTTAGACTTAGAGTATCTAGAATAAGGCGTAGTCTTTTACATAGTCTTAAATTAGTTATTATAGTTAGTTTAAAATTACTTATAGAGTTATATTTTTAGCTATTTTTATTTCTTAAGCCTAGCTAGTTTATTTCTAAACTTATATATAGTACGTAAGAAAAAAGCTTTATAAATATTATAAACTAGCTTTAGAGTTAGAATATACTAAGTATTAATAAAATATTATAAAGCTTAAAACTTAAGAGGCTATATATAGAATCTAGAGGTTTGTATAGTAAGTCTAGACCTTACCTATATCTTCTCTATTCTAGCCTAGGCTTAGGTAAAGCCTAAAACTATTATAGTAATTTTAGTAATAAAAGAAGTAAATAAGTTAAAAAGAATACTTAGAGTTTTTATTATTTAAAAAATTAAAAGTATTTAGTAGATTATTCTTATATAAGTAATAAGAAGCCTTACTTAGTATAGCTTTAGATTACTTAAGATAAACTTTAAGTTTAGTAATATTAGTTTAAAAAGCTTACTAGATAGTAATATAAGTCTAAAGATTAGTAGCGCTAATCTAGAGCTTCTTCTTAGTACTAATATAAGTAGTATACTTCTAGTAATACTAATTCTTATATATAGTCTTACTCTTAGTAAGCTTTTAGAAACTACTAGTTACTTATTAGAGCTACTAGCTATTAATATATATAGCTTCTTTTACGTTATAAAGCTACTTACTTAGCTTAGTAATATACTAGTCTAAGCTAGTAAGCTAGTCTTAGAGATATATAGCGCGCTTAATAGACTTATTAAAATTACTTTTAAAGTACTTATACTTATTCTTAAGGTCTTTAATTTAGTTAAGTAGAGTTTTTACTTACTAAGATTACTTTAAGTAGTAATTATTAAAGTAGTTAGACTAGTAGTATTTATTACTAAAGTTATTTTATATAAAGTAGAGCTACTTTATAATATTAGTAATAATAGATAGTAACTTAAGATTAGCTTTTATATACTTTATATTATCTAACTTAAAGAGCTTATTCTTATAAAAGAGTTAGCTCTAATTATTTATCTTTTATAGTTTAAATATTATAGTATTATCTTTTTAAAAGATAATATATAACTTAGAAAGTTATTACTTAAAGTATAAATAGTTAGAAAGAAATATAATAATAGTAGTAGTAGAAAAGCCTTTTTATAAAGCGTTTCTACTAGTAATAGATAAGTTATTAAGTAAGTTCTAACCTTACTATAGACTTTACTAGGCACTTTTTATATTAGAGTTATTAGTAATAGTTACTAAATATAAAAAACGTTACTATATACTTATAAAGAAGTAGTAGATAGAGTTAATATAAGCTTTATTAGTAGAGTTATTAAAGTTACTAAAAGTAATAGACTTTTTATTAAAGCGTATAGTAATAGTAGTAAGTAGCTTACTCTTAGACTTAGAGAGATTTTTAGAGATTTTAATAAACTAGAAGCTATTAGTATTACTATAAATATAGTTATTACTATTATTACTATATAAGATAAAGTAGCTAGAAACTTATATATTACTATTAAAGTAGTAGTTATTAGAGTAAAGGTTTTAAGTATCTAATAACTACTAAAAACTACTACTAGAAGTATAAAGAGCTAGAGGTAATAGTATCTAAAAACGTGCTTATAGATAAAACTATTAGAAAAGAGCTATTACTTATAAGAACGTACTACTAATAGTATAAAAAAACTATTTTAAAGTCTAAAACTTCTAAGTAAGTTTCTTAGCTAAACTCTTAGCTTAGTTTATAGTAGTAGTAGTATTACGCTAGTAATAAAGTATAGATACTATACTATATAGATTAGTAGTCTAAGCTATAATAGGCTTAGAGATTTTAGAAGTATTATATTAGTAGGTAATCTTTATAGTCTTTTTAGAGAACTTAGAATATAAAGTACTAAAGCGCTTAATAGAGTTTATAGTATTACTAAAGCGTTTCTCTTAGATTACGCTAGTAGACTAGTATATAGTATTAACTATAATAATATATAAAAGTTTTATAAAAGATTAGATAATAAATATATATAAAATAATAAAGTTATTATAGTAAAAAGCTCTTATAAAGCTTAGTAAAAATATATATATAGTAAAGGTATTAGTCTAATATTAAGCTAATAAAGCCTAAGACCTAGAACTATTATACTTATTAGTATAAAACTTAAAAAAGCTAAAAACTAAAATATTAGTAACTTTATACTATTACTTAAGTAAATTATATACTATTATTAAGCTTCTTAAATAAAAAAATAACTACTTTTATTTTAAGTACGTATTTTATTTACTTCTTTTTTTTATAGTATAAATTATAAAATTTTTTAAAAAATAAAGCTATATAATAAATAATCTTATATTTAAAAAGTAGAAAAAAAACTAAAAAAGTAAAATAAGCTACTTAAGTATTAGTAATAATAAAAAAATAGTAGTTAAAGTAGTTAAAAAAAATTATTATACTTATAATTATAATAAAGAAGTAAAAAAAGTAATAGTAGAAAAGCTCTTATATATAAGCTAGTTAAGCTTTATATTTAGTTTTAAATAAGCTATTTCTACTTTATAAGCTATTATAAAACTTATTATAATAACTTATTATATATTTATTATAAAGTTATTTTTTACTACTATAAGTATATATAAAAATAACTACTTTAGATAAATAGCTTAGTAAACTACTATTACTAAATATTTCTTTTTTTAATATATATAACTAAAGTACTTTTATAAAAAGACTTCTTAGGCTTAAGCGCGAAAGACAGAGAAGTTTAGAACTCTTCTGTCGAAACGTTCTAGCACTTAAGAGCCCTAGCTGCGAGTCGGCACCTAGGGCGCGTTAAGGCTAGGCCAAATCAAACTAAGCGCCTTGGCACCCCGAACAAACGCACGCGAGTTTCCAAGGTTGTCGCGTCCTCACGCTGCACACGGCAACTTCTACTCACGCGTTTTGCTCGTCTTCATCGCTGCAGAAATAGGACACAACATCCATCGCGCTTATCACTAAATCCATGTCTTCCAACATGCTGTACGCGACATTTTGTACTCAGCCTTGGGCCTGCCAGGCTGCGGGGGGCGAAGCAGCGCCCATAAAACTCAGGCCAATCACTCGTGCATGGTGGCGCTGTTGAGATGACCTGGCACGGGGATCAAACTCAGCCTCCTCTCCTGATCTTTACTGCGACAGACCACTTCTCTCCTCGCCATCCTCCCGCCTACCTTTGCGTACACATCCTGCCGCTCTACGAAGATGGACCTCGAGAGGGAACAGGGTAGCCTGCCTAGTATTCGGAGCACGCCCACTGCCGAGCGTCAACTTGGCCAGAGCAACTTGCAGTATTCGTCACAGGCTCTCGACAATCAAATACTCTCCAGGATGGGTTATTCTGGGAACGTCGTACATCCTTCCGACGCCTATGATCGACCCAACGTTTCTGGACTTCCTTCGATCGATGACCAACATGTGCCAAACTCTGAGTACTACATGAAGCATGACCCATATCCTGCATTGGAAGCATCGGCAAAGGACAACAACGATGGAGGCAGCCTTACTGAACTCGATCACGCCAAGCATCTGCGCGCTATTACTCGATCGCAATTAAAAAGTGCGGAAGACGTACGACGACTGGCGAATGCCCTCAACACGCGAGCCACAGCCTCAAATATTGCAGCTGATTTCGTCCTCATTGACGACCAAAGCAACAATGAACCATCATACCAACTTATCCGTATGCTTGGCCATGGCGGAAGCGCAAGCGTGGAAGAGGTCCTCGATCTCAACACAGGTTCTGTGTTTGCCCGGAAGACCATCAGAAACGTCTATTCTCGGAATATCGATGAGGCAAAACGAAAGCTTCTCAACGAAGTCCGGATTATGCAGCGTTTGGCTTCCCATCATCACATCGTGAACGTGCATGCTGCTTATGTCAAAAAAAGAGAGCTCACCATGATTCTTGATCCAGCTGCGGATGGTGGAGATTTGGCGGGTTATCTACAGAACTACCGCGACCAAGGCTTCCACCATACTAGCGAAGAGATGACCAAGGAGAACTTTTACCAGAATCTTGTCCTGCGCACAGCATTCGGCTGCTTAGCTTCGGCCTTGGACTTCATCCACAGTCAAACAATCAGACACAAAGACATCAAGCCTCAGAACATATTGATCCACCAAGGACAGATCATGTATACCGACTTCGGTCTTTCATATGATTACGGAGATATCGGCCAAAGCACAACCACTGGCAATCCACAGGGTATAACCAGGAGGTACTGTGCGCCGGAAGTAGTGGCGTGGGAGAGGAGAAACACCAAATCAGACGTGTTTTCCTTGGGGTGTGTATTCATTGAGATCTTCCTGGCGCTGGCGAACGATGCTCACTATGACAAGATATATGAGCGGACCTTTCACGAGGTCGTACAATCTTACAACGATACTGATATACCGCTGCCCATCTTTGAAGGCCAAGATGGATGGCGACTCAGTAATGTCATTCAAAAGATGATACGGAGCGACCCTAAGATTAGGCCCTCGGCTTGCACGGTTGCCGACGCGAGTTTCAGAACCTTTTCTATCAGTGGCAATAATTGTTCAAGATGTGACGTCGCGTTTAAAGCTGAACAGACGGAAAGGGAACAAGCTATGTCGGACATTATCGCCGGGTATTCTTGAGATAAAGAACGCATGTCTTGAGGAGCTCATATCGTGTCAACATTATCAGGACAACACCTAAGTCGACTACGCTGAGTTTTCAATGCTAGGTCAAGCTTGACTACAACATCGGCATGCCCTCCATACCCGGCAGCGCCGTCAACCAGCCGTCGCGTTCTTCCTTGACACGGTTGGGAACGAGACACTTGTTTCCGTCAGCAGGCTGCTGCGTCTTCAAGCTACCGCAGTTGGCACCCATGCATCCCTTGGCATCATCCATAGCCTTCTGAAGCGAGTCGTCCTTCCAGCCGAAGACGTAGTCTCCATGCTGTCCATACCCAGTGTTGTCACCGGTGGAGAGGACGAAGGGTTGCGAGCCATCGGCGGGCCACTCCGCTTTGTTGTTGAACTTGCTGGTGTCCCAGACGATCTACAATCTTGTTAGCTTTGCCACGATGAACGATGGTCGACATTGTGAGACTGACCTCGAGCATAACCTGTGGGATCTTGACGGGATGAGTCGATGGGCAATTACCACCAGTGCCAGTACCTGAGAAAAGAGCCGGGCCGTTGGAGGGGTACGCGACGTGCGATTTGTGGTCGGGCGAGTCTAGGTTCTTTCCATCCCAGCATCTGTCAATGGGTCAGTGGCGCACAAGGTTGTTCGTGAAAAGCCACTTACGTTGGGTAGAGAACGTTGCTACGGATACCACCCGGGCAAGGTGTCGTAGGGAAGCCTTCAGTGTCGAGTCTTGGAGCGTCAGCATGGTCAGTGGTACAACGAGATGTGCATGCTCACTTAGCATCCTGGCAAGGCGCGGCATTGTCGCCACCGAAGTTGGGCGCGTTGTAGCATCGGAAGCAAGTCTGGGTCTTCATACCCTTTGACACGCGGTTGGTGGCATCGCCGGTGAGCATGCGGAAGCCCTGTGTTCTGTGTCAGGCATAGATTTGTATGGACAGGTACACGGCTTACGGGCTTGAAGGCGGTAACTTGGCCCTTGCCGCCAGAGACGTAGTAGACGACAAAGCCTCCGGTGGTCTTTCCAGTGTACTTGTCGTTGAATAGATCCCTGTTAGGGATTTGAGGTACGCGCTTGTATGTTCCATTGCGGGCCTTGAAGTAGACATTCGCGGTCCAGTAGTTTGAAAGCTGTCACCACTTCGTCAACTTTGCCTCTCATGCGTACCATCTTCTGTATTGACTTACATCCTCCGAGTACCCGCAAGTAGTGCATGTCGCAAGCTTGGCGATATCTGTCGACTGCATCGTGACGTTGAACGCATTACCCCCAACCACCTGATGCATGTGTGGTGATGGCGCTTGGCCGGGGTTGACAAGAGGATCGATACGGTCGATAACATTCTGAGCGCACCCAAAACGCAACATCGTAAAGCCCTGAGAGCCACCGAACTGAGGCGCAGCCTGCGCAACTGCGGCGAGGAGGAGAGTAGGGAACAGCATAACGATTCGCAATGTCTCTTCACGGCAGGATGCGTAAGTGATGGAGAAGTACAGAAGGATGCAGAGAAGACGCCCTGGAAGATAAAGTACTCCAGGAGAACGTTCTACGAAGCTCTCACACATACCCCATGCGACCCACACGCAGAGGCTTTGCCCATCCTTCCTGACTTCCGCATTCGACATGCAACTGCCGACACCATCCGTACCAAAAAACACATATTAAGGTCACCACAACTTCACCTAATGCGTACGACCTCGTGGCATCGAAGCAATGTCGGCAGTTGCGGAGCTAATATGCTGATCCCGCATTCGGCTAAAGGCTTGAGATTACTTCACCAACCTGACTACTTTCTTGACACAACATGTGGTACCGGAGCACGGGGATCGACGTGTTTGCGTGGGGAAGCTTGGAAAGCGCAGTCAGGAATATAGGGATAGAAGTGGCGTTATCGGAAAGATCGGAGTCATGGCATGAGGCATGAATTGATTCTCGTGTCCTATTCTACCACACTACTATGTGTTGGCATTCCAGCCCCGCAAGTCCAGAGTTGGGAACAACTAAGCAGGTGCAGGGATCGAACCGGCAACAGCCTTGATGCCCGCGTTCCAGATGTCACCCATGCGCGCGTATCCGGCGACATTCCTATAAGATCAGTCAGCTGAGCGGTCTCCAGATGGACGGGTCAATACTTACGGGTGCAGGTTATCACTCAACTCGCTGCTCGTGCTGAGGACGTTCATATCGACAATGGAAACCTTCGATCCCTTGCTAACCCTGGAGGCGACGATAGCAGGCAACGCGTTGTTGAAAGTCTTGATGTTTGCGTTAAGTCCGGATTGCTTCGATGGGATGATCTTAGCCACGATGACGACCGCGTTGGGTACTGCCTTCAGAACGTCGTCGAGCAAGAGTCCAAGTCGTCTTGGCGCATCAGCGTCTGGCTCTGAGGAAGGGTTTCCTCTGTTCAGGTCGTTGGTACCGGCATGGAGCAGAACAACGTTAGGCTTCAATGCAAGACCACCGGCAGCAACGCCGCGGATCTGGGAGATGGTGTAGCCAGGGAAACCTTGGTTGTCTTTGTCCGCCATGGTTCCGGACTGTTGCGTGCCGACGAAGTCAACGGTGTAGCCACCAGACTTGAGGTCGGCCAGCAGCCGCTCACGGTAGCCATTTGAACCGCCGCCGTTGATGTAACCCCAGGTGATGGAGTCGCCTAGCGGAAGAATGCGGAGGTTTTTCGACTGGCGTGCGACGAGCGCATCGGTGGGAAGACCATTGACGAAGGATAGGACTGCATATCGTTAGGCACGTGTGCATGCATACCATATTTATAAGAGACCTACAGAATGAGAGGATAGCCAACGGCAGAGCCAATCGCGTCATCATGTTTGACAGCATCGTGATCAGATATCGAGGTCTTGTCAATAACGCGCAGGCGACGCAGCCAGAGGCGAGACGCCCTTTTGATGTAAAACGCCCAGCTTCATCATACCTCAGATTCAGTCCATGCGTGCTTGTGCACCCTCAAAATGGCACACATGGCGTCAGTTTCTCCGTCGATTTGATGAAGCCGAGAGGTTAGCGCGTGCCGATTCTGATTAACCTGCGACAGAGCTCGTGGATACGAATTCTCCGTAGGCAGAACTACGGCTAAGATGGCGGCGGAGTGGAGGTACCTAAGGAGATTGGTGCGCAGTGTCGTCATCCAGCAACGCGACTTTGAACGCGCGCGATATGATCACGTCTGCGGATAGAGTCGCTATTGCGACTCGCCATGCAGAGCTTCGCGATAGGTATGATGCCACCACAACATCGCTGTTGACGCGCTCGGTGTTCTGGAGCTGCTTTTAGCCTCGGTCCCTTACCTTGATGTTTCGATGTTTCGATGTGGAGAGCAATTTGGCCTTGACAGCTGTCCCTAAATCTCCCCGCATCCTAGCTCGATTGGGTATAGTTCAGACGATAATAAGATGCCCGCAACACCAACAGCCCCTCAGCCTCATAATCTTTCGCATCGAGTGCGTGTTGCACAAGATACCCTGAATAGGTATGCGAAACATCTTGATGAACAGCCTTTTCAGCACAGCTGAATGGAACAACTGCTAGGTTTTCTAGTCGTGTGTTCAACTGAAGCCTACCTGTTGGTCTCTCAATTGAGCTTGGCAGTGTCGAGATAGCTTCTGCCATCGCCGAAGTCACGAATCAGTCCATCTGAACGCCGTGGTATAGTCATGGACTGTCCATCCTATCAATACGAGAGCCTGACTGCGTCCGATCATATCCGTCTCATCAACATTCTTCCTGCAAACCGGGGATCGGCAATCAAACTCAATATTGAGCATGCCGACATCAACTCGCATCCCGAGTACGAGTGCCTGTCGTATGCCTGGGGAGAAGATGACCATAAGCTGTCCGTTACGATCGACGATTCTTCGCTACTGGTCACTGCAACCCTTTATGTCGCGCTCGAACATCTTCGACATGCGTCACAAGAGCGAAAGATTTGGATAGATGCTGTTTGTATCAACCAGAAAGACATTGCTGAGCGCAACAGTCAAGTAGCTATCATGAGAAAGATTTACAAGAATGCGACGCGCGTGATTGTATGGATCGGACCAGCCACCGAGTCGAGTGAACAGGCCATGGAGTTTTTGGAGATGCTAGCTACGGCTAGGAAACATCGCAAATGGTATACGATCGACTGGTCTAAACATGGTCAAAAGGTAACTGAAACAGCTAATAGCCCAACCTATTGGGATAAACTAAAAAGTCGCCTCATACAAGTAAATGCATCGCTGACGCGGCGATTTCATCAGAATAAAGAGCCAAAACCAGACCCGCCAAAGCCAACACCAAAACCAAAACCAGATCCAGACCCGCCAAAGCCAACACCAAAACCAAAACCAGATCCAGACCCACGCTTGCAACAACTGCGTGAGCGCCGAAGGGAACAATTCAATGGGTACATAGAGGCAGTGAAAACCGCTGAAGCTACAAAGCACGATTTCGTCGTGACAGGCTATCCCATACTGTATGATATGGACGGTAATCCCTACGACAAGTATTTCAAGAGTGAATGGGAGCCCTATTGGGAGGCTCTCGATGAGCTACTCACTCGCCCATGGTGGGAGCGGACCTGGATCGTACAGGAGATATGGTGTGCTTCGGGTGCAGTGTTACAATGTGGCACTTCCATAATTGAATGGAAAACCTTTCAAATGGCCATGGATTACTCCGAGGCCTGGGATGATATCGGAGATGCCCTGGAAGGCATGAAAAGACAGTCGCAGTGGGACAAATTGCGACGACGTTATACACTGGCGATAAACCTTGCCAAAGCAAGAGTCAACGGGAGCTCGCTGTCTTCACTGCTCTGGAATACCTGGGATCGCGCGTCTACGGATCCAAAAGACAAGGTATTCGTTGTGTTAGGATTGGTGGGCGACACTCAAGGTATCTCCGTGGCGCCTGATTACCGCAAGTCAATGGAGCAGGTGTACCGAGAAACCGCGCATCACATCATAGCAAACGAAGGTCGACTTGACATCCTACTGGCGGCCAGTGGCATTCATGGTAACGATGGCTTACCGTCATGGGTACCGGATTGGCGTCGCGAGGCGTACGCAAAGAAGCCGGTTCTACTCGTCAATCGCCATCTACTGATGAAGCTGTGCTATTCGGGGTCGACTGACATGGGTAAGTTCTGACTGTACGAAGTGCATGTGAGACATATACTGACTTTGTACCTCTACCTCTGCAGTAGTGCTCCAAGGACATGGCTACCGTGCGGCCGGCAGCTCGGAGCCATATAGTTCCTTCAGCCAGGATCTGCATGTGATGACGGTACTAGGCATACAGTTGGACAGCATCGCGGAGGTATGGGACGTAGATGTCGCTGCCATGCGCGATGGTGAATTCATCAATCAGGCTTTCGACTTCATCATACAATCGAAGTTTGTGTCTACCGAGGCACGACAGATAGTGTCGGCGGAAAGGGGAGAGCTCGCCACTTCACCGCATGACTCGATCGTAATGACGACACTTACTGGTGGGGGTAATGTAAAGTACGATAGGAGAGCGCCGACGATGAGAAACATTATGCGACAACGGCGGCTTTTCGTGACGGAGCAGGGATATATTGGGATTGGCCCAGTAGAGGCCCGGTCCCGCGATGCGGTCTTCATCATCTCTGGCTGCAATTTCCCGATCATACTTCGACCGAGAAACAACATGTTCGCGGTTGTTGGCGAAGCTTACATGCACGGCTATATGGCCGGTGAAGCTCTAGCTCTGGCTCCAACTTGGGAGAAGATCTCGATACTGTAGGACACAAAAATGAACCTTCAGTATTTGCTCGATTCGACGCTTATCTACCGTTTTAAGTATTCTGGTATCGTATAGCAGAGCTGCACGTTGAACAAAGGGCGTGTGATCTCGTCACGATCTACTCCTTTTGATCTAGCGTGGTGGCTGTGTGGGGTCCTCCTCGGGGCCCTGTAATAAGCTTCCCGCTTGGCCGACACGCAGCTGCCTCACTTCTTTTCTCAACTCTTTTGAGACAATTAACGCTACCTTCAGCAGATGGCAGCACGCATTGCGACGAAACTTAACCGATCGATATGGACAGCAACTGAGGTGGAGGGTCGGGAAGTTTCCATCGCTGCGCGCGCGCGCGCGATGGAGAGCGCGACGCCCAGTTCCTAAGATACGCTACTGCCAGCCTTCTACCCGGCGCAAGCCACGACACAGCACGTCGAGCAGTTACACAACTTCGACGTGAGGCAATACAGCCCCCGTTATGACGATGCTGTTCGTAAGGGGGCAATTGTATGTGCCCACGTGTCTAACAGGCTCTCACAAACCGGTGAAGTGCTCTGCACAAGAAGCCATACGCGTATACACGTGCGAAATATAGGTGGAAAGACTGCTCCTTATATCTGTATCCCATCAATTTTCAGCACTCAAGGCGCATGCTACTTTTCGTCTGGTCGTTTCTCTCCAGCCTCTCTCTCTCTTCCTGACATAATGGCATCGCAGCATCTCTGGACACTCTTACCTTTAATTTATCTTGTGCTTCTGTTCGCTCGCGCGTTACCTACCTACGGCGTTTGCTATAGAAGCGATGGACTATTAGACATGGTTCCACGACCCTGTCCCGGGTCAAACATGTGTTGCTACCTCGATCGATCCGACGGCTATGCAGACGACGTGTGTATACAAGGCGCCTGTTACAGCGACTACTGGAAAGGACAGTACTTCGTTGTCGCATGTACACATCAGAACTGGGATGAGGAGGGCAGTGGATGCAGTCCGCTATGGGAGGCTTGTGGTAAGCATCATCCTCGAGCACTTTTATCGCGGAGCACTGAGTGTAAATGCTAGGTCGCCAACCGGATTACACCCACGTATCGCCCTGCGGTGACGGCAGCTTTTGTTGCGGCAAAGGCAACACTACATGTTGCAGCGACCATTCTGGTGTATATGTGAACGAAGATGGAACGATCATCCTACGGTCGGACTCGGGGAAGATCGAGGATACCCCTTCATCATCATACGCGCCGCTCAGCACTCCAATTCCCACATCGTTGCAAACAAATTTCTTCAAGCCAACTAGTACATCAGCGTCCAGCCAACTGTCAGAAACAGCGACAGCGGCTATTGCACCGTCATCAGATAACTCAAAAGAGGGACTAACGACTGACGCTAAAGTTGGGATTGGGGTTGGTGTACCTGCTGTAGTCCTTGCGGCTTTTGGGGTGTGGATGCAATACCGAAGAAGGCAACGTAGATTACGAACGTAGCCTCATGATCAAAGATAGCACCAGGAGAAATGAAAATGGAAACGATACCAACCAGCTTGCAAGTACAAGCGTAGGAAGTGATACGGATAATTGTAGTATGAAGCCAACAGAAAAAATGTCAGTAACCCATACGGCGCTCCAGACTCCGGTACCAACAGCTCTATCATCAACTACCACAAAACCTCCATCAATCTGGCATGCATCAATTGCTCACAGTAATAAGGTTCAAGAACGCCTAGTAAATGCGATCCCCAGTCGTTGACAAACCACTCGATATAGAATGCCTTGGCGAACTCCCAATATTCCGGGTACCACCCTGACAACTCCCAGTCGATGATTGCAGCCACACGACCATCCTTGACTATGATATTGTCCGGTCTGAGATCCCCATGAGTGAAGACAATACCATGCTTATGTGCATTGAGCATGCCGCAGGCGTAAGGGCCAATCTGGGTTTTGGACTTCGTGACAAAGGCGTCTATTATTGTAGCATTGAAGTCTTCTATGCTTCTGAACGGACCTAGGTATCTCGTCAGAGATGCGCTGTTAGTACTTGGAATTGGTGTAACAGCTGACCTCGAGAAGATGTTGACCATTCTAAGATATTATCAGTGACTGGTCCTTCGTCCACAGATCCGATGTAATTAGCTGGCGGAAGAGAGCGCAGCTCGTCCATGTGCTTTTTGAAGTCCGCCGAGATTGCTTGTTTCTCGGTGGAGTTGTGTTTATCCCATGACTTCCCCAAGTCTTCGCCTTCGATAAACTCCATAAAGATATATACATCGTAGACCGTCGCATGATCATCAAGGTCTCGGTCTATGGGTCCGTATGCATATGCTGCATATAGTTTTGGGACGGGAATTGATGTCTTTTCAGCCACATACAGCATGTTCTTAGCTTCGATGAGAGAAGCATGGTGCCCCCATTTTACTGCCATCGTTGGTGACATCTTCGCGAGCATGCCCGTAATGCTTTCTGGTTTTGAAGCGTGAAATTGTTCTGGGGTGATGAGCTTATGTCCTGGGGCGAGATATTGCACATGGATCTGTGGACTGGAAGGCATTGAACTGAACAGCTCGGGCATTGCGGCTGCTTGAAACGCAGCGATAGGCTAGTAACTTACATGAGTAATACAATACACATTTATCAACTTTTACTTACATGATGCATGTTGTCTTCGAACACTGCTATCTTAGACTCTTGTGTCTTACCTACAGCTATTATTACCTATACAATTATATGTTTTATAATATATTTTATTTACTCTAGTATAAGGTTCTGTACTTATTCTTGCTGTCTAAGATAGCTTAAATACTAACTTATATCTTAACCTATATATTATAAGAGGTAAGAAGTATGTTAGTGTGCTTTTACTATTCTGTGTTGCTACTAATATTACTCTAAGTAAGAAAAGTAGTCTCTACTTATAAGAGCTAGTAACCTAGCTAACTTAGATAAATAAGTAGTATATTTACTACAGCTATCTTAGCGTAGAAAAAGTATTTATTTACTTAGTATAGACCTGCACGCTGTTAGCGTATACTTGTTATAAGTTGTATTACATTACGTACTAAGTAGGCGCTTAAGGCAGAACTTATATAACCTAACGCTCTATTAAGCGTATAGGTTTATATTTGCGTTTATAAGTATTTATAGATAATACTTAGTTTATATAGCTACTTAGTAGTAGGTTGCTCTTACTATATTAGTAGGCAAGAGCTAGCAGCATTTAACGTTAATAAAAATATATAGTTAAATTAGAATTTTAAAGGTAATAGAGATAAGAGAAAGTGCTATAGTATATATATGTTGTATAAGCAATAATAACGCTAAGGTGCCTTATATACTCTGCTTCTAACTTATATAGTTGCTATATGCGCGAAGTTGTACTCTAGAACTATTACCTCTATTCTATAGTATACTTAATAACCTATTATAATAAGCAACTTATAACTTCTAAAATTTATATGCACTTATATAATTAGGTTCTCTTAAAAAGAGAAGTATTGTTAACACAAGAGCTTGCTATCTTAGAGCGGCTTGTGATAGCTTGCATCAGAAGGGGGCGACTGTTCTTCTATCTGCTTAAAGCGACACCGTAGATGATGTCGATTTTACCGAACAAAGCTATCGCAGCGAAGAAACAAGCATCAGATCATTGAAGTTAGTGCGACGTCTTCTAGGTACTCCGTAATGCGCACTTTAGAAAAAGGCAAGAGAAGGTACGCTGCGCTGCGCGGGGTGCCGGTGCGGGGCAGCCTTCTTGCCTAGTTTGCCCGAGGAATTACCGCACCACGGCAGATTCAGTACGCTCACTCCTTCACCATCTAGAAGAACATTCGCAAAATTCCCACAGATGATATGCATGACTGAAAAATGCCGTTTGCAATTACATGAATCGAAGCACTCCATACATTGCAGCAGCATGGGCCTCGGCGACTCATATACGGGGAGATGTACTGGAAAGATCTCCGAGAAAACAGCGAAGGAAGGGCACGCAAAGGCCGCCAACATGCATTGTTCTCATACAATAGCCATTACTACTCTTGCTCTATTCGGTCATATTCAGGTAGGAATATCGTATGCCACACCAAGATGAGCGTCACGCGCCTCATACAATGCCTACGCAGATGCATTCCTACGACAAACATGTTATCTTATGCCATTTCAATCAACCAAGGACGAGCTGCTACAGATGGGGTATTTCCAACCATCACGAAGGCATCGGGATACCATAAAAGACGGTAAAGTTATTGTTCTAGACGCTGCTCATCATCCTGCCTTGGAGCTCACGAGCGATTATTAGTGCGCATCCAAGCAACATTTTCCAGTTGCATGAGGACGTGGACTTCTGGAAGGGAGATACCCGTTATCTGAAAGGGCAACCCTTGCAGCAGATATACCGCTCACATTCCAAGTATTGACCACGCCCTTGCTTAACGCATGTATGAGCATCTGGCAAAATGCGTACTCCTGCCAATCAGCGCGCTTTGCACGAATCAACCCACCTACCATCTTGGGGTCTGATCCCCACCAGAATCCAGTCTGACCGGCCCCAGCTTTCTGTCTTGCTCAGTCTCTGAGCCTTCTATAGGCTTGCTATGCGAGCTGTCCCCTGTCCGGTGGCGTCTGGATTACCATATGCGAACGCTGCTCGCATGACAGCCCATTCTGCAGCCATGAAGGACGAATAGGCCGCCAGAGGGTCCTTCACTGGATCATTCAGGGCATATCTTGCCATAGCTGTTGCGACTGCGTCATAACGGCAATATATGTCTTGGGTTGCAATTACTTGGCGTTCTTGGGTCTGCGATAGCCAGCTCTTAAGTATGACGGGCGCCTGAGGGCTGCTTCGCGCACTTACGTAGGTCGACACCTCAGTCTGGTCTATTATTACATTCTTCTCTGCTGTCTTAGATTGCTGCCAATTCTCCGTTCTCTCATACCTTAAAAGAAGTTTTCGACATGGCGGACCCAAGCTATGCAGCAGCTGAGCCGGGCGACTTCTTCTGTCCAGATGGTGGTACTTGGTGCGTCAACAATCCGATATCAGAATGAACATCACCTTCGACACGAAAGCGTGGCTCAATGGCGCTACAAGGTACGACACTGACAATAAGCAGGTACGTCTGCGAGACAGGCACAAAGTTCGTCGGGTGCTGCATGTCGGATCCGTGCCAGCATGCCTGCTTCGGTGATGCTCTGAAACCAGCGGGACGAAATCCAAGACTCAACAATATCTCGCCTGGCGCATCATGTGGTGGTACGACACCCTTCTGGACTTGTTCGATGGCCCCGACATTCTATGGATGTTGCAACGAAGATGCGTGCATGAACAATTCGACATGTCCAGAGGGGCAGCTAGAGCCAGCGTTCTGGGACCGACCAGATCAGTACCACTACTTCCACGACTTGAACGTCGCTCTTTCGTCCACTGTTCCTGCGCCTACGGCATTCTCAACTGCTGTCAGCACATCTGCGCCCGCCAGTGATACGCCTACACCATCAGCTTCCGCCAGCCCCGATAGAGTTTCTAGCGGAGTCATTGGAGGTGCTGTTGGAGGATCACTCGCTGGCGTGATTATCATCGCCGCAGTCGTGTTCTTTCTGTTTCGGCGCCGGCGCAATCAGAAAGCCAATGCCGAAGCAGAGGCAGCGAACGGCCAGGTGATACCAAAAGCTGAACTGGCGTCGCCTACAACAACTACTGGTCTCGCACCATCAAATGGATTCTCACGTACGCTTCTATAACACGAACCAGATGAGTATCATTACTGACTGCGTATAGCCCCTCCCACATATTCCTGGGACACTTCCGGCCACGATCAGAAATGGACACAACACCACATTGGCACTGGTGAGATGATGGGAGACACAAGAAACCGTGAGGTCAATGCGAAATGCGCCGATAGTCATGGGCCTGCCGAGCTGTACGGGGTTCTACCGGCAAGAGAGCTTGAGTCGCCAGAGTACATTCCGAAAGTAGCGCAGGGAAAATCCGCCCACGACACGTCGAAGCAGCAAGAAGATCTTTCGGGTGCCATTGGTGAAGAGAAAGCGGCAGCGGTGAACGCACAAACGTGAAAGGCTTCCAGCTGTTTGTGAAGCTTCCGAAGTATGCCGCGGTTTTGTATGCTAGGAATCTTGTAAGCTACCATGTAACTGACTCTGACCCAACGACGATGCGCGACGCTTTCGCATGCCTTGTACCATCACGACCGATCTAAGTACGGCCATATGCTCCTCATCTTCTCCGGCGTCATGCCAAATTCACTGCTCCTGCGCACGAACTCTTTTAGTAGTCCTTGGTTTTGTTGTTGTTTCGCAGAGAAGTCCAGTCGCGGATTGATCCAGCCTTCGAAATCCGTGCTAATGATCTCTCTCGCCAATTCGTGTACATTGTGGTAGTTGCTGTATTCTTCGAATTGTTGCTCGTGCTTCTGCAAATCCTCCTCGCTAAAGTTGAGTGGGCATTCGTCTTTGAAGCCAATCCTGTTCCATACTGCGGCAACCTCAATGAGACATGCGCGAAGTGGTATCTCGCCCTCTTCCGAGACTTCTGCACATCGTGTGAAGAGCTCCCGGAGGAATGCCGGTAACTTCAACGCCTTCCAAGCCATTGTGTTCTGAGCTGCGCAGTTTAATTCATACGGCTTTGTTGCTTTTGCTTGCTCGTACTTGAACTCTGATAATCTCTTGTCGCCAGCGTCCATCTTATCTAGATCAGGCGGTGGCGGTGGGAGCTCCATAGTGCCCAATTGGTAGTCTTCGTCAACTGTCAGGAATTCTGGAAAGCGTGCCTGTAGGAACAATGGCGAGACTACAATCGATTGCCAATCAATGATCGATGAAATTTGGGGTGGATTTTGCCCTGAGACGTAGATGTTGCCCATGTGGAGGTCGGTGTGCCATAGCACTGGATTGGAGACCTTGCTAACGAGTGTGCGCTCGTGCAGTCGAGACATGACCTCTCTAGTCATGTTAAGAGCATCGATCTGCTCATCGAGAGTTCCTCGTGGTGAGCCAGATGTTGCGTTGAAAGAACGATTTCGCAGGATCGCAAGCTCTCGGTCGACTAGAGCGGTTCCGAAAGATGATAAATCTGGCCCTATGAAGTAAGGTCAGCTACAGTATGGCCCGTCCAGGATTGCACTCACATGGTCCCCGATTGAAATGGGGGGATAGACTTGCACTTTCGTCGGGAACATGCCATCCTCGCTCGCACGATGGACCTATACAGAACTCTCCAGAAGGATCCATCTCCTGGTCCAAGGAGACATGTGCATCGTTTTCTGCCATAGATTTAGAAAGGTAAAGACTTCCGCTCGCCGGAAGGCGGATCTTAGTCATTTCGCTCTCGAATATGGCTAATTGTCGTAGGAGGCGCAACCGGTCCAAGTCATTCAGATCATCCCATACGTTGTATAGCTGAACGCCGAGAGCCTTTTCCATGATGATGTACTCGGCGCCGACAGGATTGGACGGATCGGCGTCCCAGGCCGAAACTTTGGGTACCAGGACTTGAGTATACTTGTTTACTGCCGACAGCGATTGGATGAGCCGATGTCACGGAGGCTTTCCAGAACAACGAGGACGTACGGTATTTGAGAACAGCCACCTCCGACGCCGTGGTGTATTTTGGTGGCCCTGCAATAGGGAAGGGTATTTTCGCAACGATCTCGCTGCCATCTTCTTTGCGCAAAAGAAGTGCTCTGCTAAACCCTCCTTCCATCTTGTCGATTGCGCAGACGGGTGAGTGCCGCCCACCAGTCGTCGCAGCTACGGCGCAAAGCTGATCTAGATCGAATGTTACATATCTGCGATCAACCGCTTTCTTCTCGTTTGCCAAGAAACGTCCGTTCGTGTACTTGAATAGGTCCTCGCGATTGATCGGTTTGCCTGCTTTCGTTGGCTTGCTGACAAGGTTGGGAGCGCGCTGTAGTTACCACGACATGTTATGGTGAGAGCTCGAGAGGCTTGGGTCGCGGCAAGGCGTGCATTGGCGCGGAAGTTATGTCGCAGTATGATGCTGGGTCGAAGCGCCAACAGCATGACTGAACACAGATGTAGTTTCCCGGAAAGCTAGAGAGTACGTCTGCGCTGGGTGACGCGCTCGCCTTCCACGCTAGCCCCGCGTCGCGAAACCGCGCACTCGCACTCGGCTGTTGTCACACCCGAGCAACTGCACTAAAGAAGAATCTGGAACATGGGCTTTGGATGAAGTACGATAGGCAAGGAGTGGGTGCGATGACAATCAAAGAGAACGCCTGGAAGGAAGAACATCGGGTAGAAACAATTCAATAATCTTGTGAAGTTCATGACAATAATCGTAAGTGTGCTAAAAATACAAAAACAGAAACGCCGAAAAAGATCCATTGTCTGACACATTACATCCGAATCCAACTCGTCATCTTCTGACCATCACGAAAGTGTTGCGCAACATGATCCATCCTGTCCGCGGTAGTCTCACGCGTACAGCCGCAGAACCCACACCAGCGGGAGCCAGGTCCACCAGGCGAGACATCCAACCCTCTCGACCATTCCGTGGGTATCTCGAATGTCTTTTTGATCGACGGAGGTGCACCCGCGAGATGCGCAAGCAAGACGTGCTGTTTGAGAAGATCCTTGCGAGGAAAACTACGCTCGGCGGTGCACTTGTTCAAACAGGGATGGATTGTATGCTTGCCAAGATGATCGATCGAGTCAATTGGCTCCAAGCAGAAGACACACTCAGACTGCAGCTTGAATGCATCCGTCAACATGCAGACCCATTCTCGATCGTTATAGCCGTGCACACTAGCCTCATGTCTCTTCCAGGCCGAAGCGTTCTTGAACGCCTTGACACATACAGTGCAGGGATATATGTTCTCTGATTCCTGAAAGCTGGGAGAAGACGAGGCTTGCTGTGGAGAAAAAGGCGGGTGCTCGCTCGTGCTGTATTGGTGTCGCTGAGCGTGATACCTCCGACCTTTGCGCTTTGGCATGGCAGCTTCCTGCAGAGCGGACGCACTGAACGCTTTCTGACGCGCTGGGTTTGCTGCAGGATGTTGGTAGACCTGGGTCTCAGTGTCTTCATTGCTGTCTGGCGTGGGATAGCCTGGGTCGGACGGCGAAGGCCATGAACTGCTGTTGCTCGTGTCTGTTTCAGGCGGGCAAACAACGTTATCATCAGTGAGAGACACGTGTACAGGTTGTGCGTAGCTTGATTGAGCCGACATGTTGGAGTGCAGTCCGGTATTGGACGTAACCTGGCCATTTTGCACCTTGGCATGGCCGTCAAACACTGGCAGTAATGTCAGCGGGGTTGCCAAGACATGATAACACAGAATATCACACTTACAGTGCTTCTCACGGGCTCGAGTGTTCCTAAAACAGATTTTGACTTGATCCACAGAGCACCCGGTAGATTCAGCAAGTTTTTCCTTCTCTGCCCGTGAAGGATAAGGCCGAGATGCATGATCGGAGAGCCAACGCCGAACTATTTGCAGCAGTCTTTGACATTCGGTCGATGTAGACGAGTCACTATACGGGCTGCGTTGTGACGTTGATATCTGCAGATGATCCTCCGGCTGCTGAATTGGGTCTGCATGAATGAATTCTGCATCTTGCATCCATAGGCCAAAGTCCGGAAGCTCTGCATCGGTATAGTCCAAAACAGCATCTTGGTCAGCAGGGACGCCATGTGGAGGCCAGAGATTAGTCAACCCGTTGTCATCTTGCACATCTCCCCCGTCAAACAGCGACTGGAGCGGCTGCGTAGCGGTGACAGAAACACTGAGAGTGTTGCCGTGTTCTATATCACCTAGGGAAACGTAGCCATTGTGCGGGATATCCTGGGTAAAGTAGCTGGTCCAGCTATCGACTTGCGGGATGTGACCATCGACATCGAAGAAGCTGTCAGGCTCCGAATATGGATTATTGGCGTTGTGATAGAAGGCATCCTGCCCATCGACGTCTGAAGCGGCTTCGTTCCAGATGCTACTAGTGCGTAGTATTGTCAGTACCGTATAAGTGGATATCAAAGCTGCTACTGCAATTGACGCTTTGCGTACGCAGCTCAGCTACTGTACGCAGCACCCTTGCAAGCTGATGCGTGAGGCTACAGTGCGTGATGCTTCATTAGAAGAAATTGCGAATACCTTTCGTCGCTGGAATTCACAAAATCTGGTTGGGTTGATGTCGTTGCTGCGTCGAGAAACTAGACGTAATCGTATGTTAGCAAGGCAGACGAGAAAGCGCGCATTGGAGGCAGCGTCGGAAGGAGTCAATGAGATACAGGGCGATGATTGGCCTAGAATCACACCGGCGCAGAACAAATAGGCTTCACTCACGTTGGTGGGGTCGGCCATCGGAGGCGAAGGGGTCGTAGCTCCGCCGCCAAGCCTTTTCAAGTCAATCTGAGCACAGAATCGAGCACAACACAACAACAAACGTCCAGAAAGTGATTTCGAAAACGGAGAAAAGGTAGTAGAGTCTGAATAGGCCTTGAGAGCTCATTTTCAGCTCAAATGTTGAGTTTCAAGGCGTTACAGCGAAGACTTGCGAAATCGCTTGATGTAGTTAGTGCAAAAAATAATGGTCAACTTGATGGGTTTTGGCTGCTCCTGGGCACCGACAGCATGTGGAGTGTGCTGGTCACGTGACGATGAATCCCGGGGGGGGGGGGGGGGGGGGGGGGGGGGGGGCGGGGGGGG